>NW_017265187.1:0-577103 GCF_001638985.1 Phycomyces blakesleeanus NRRL 1555(-)
ATACATTTAAACGTTCACATTTTCTGTTGGTTTGAGGGTGAAATGCTGATGTTAACTTGTGGTGTAATTTAATNCTTTTTAATGTAAAAGCTGAGGATGTGTGACATGAAATTGGCGCCGCGGTCAGTGAGGATCTCATTGGGACAACCAAAACGCATTACAATTTCTTCATACAGGAAATTGGCTATTGCTTCACCAGTAGCAGCAGGTACAGCACGTGCTATTGGCCAATTGGTGGCGTAATCTACTGCAATGAGAATCCATCGGTTACCATTTACAGTTGTTGGGAGCTCTCCAATGAAATCTAGATGCCAGCGGGAAAATGGAGGGGGAATATCTAGGGGTTCCATGGGTGCATGGTGGATATTTCGCTCGGCATTGGACGCTAATTGACACTGGGGGCATTTTGCAAGCCATTCTTGGATCTGTGTTCGCATTCCTGGCCACCACCAACGTTTCTTCATCAAGTCATAAACTGTTGTCTCACCAGCATGTTCAAACCCATTGTGGAAATTGTTTACCAGATCAGCACACTTGGTAAACAGAGCAAAACAGATTTCTTGAAATGTGTCACCAATCTTAACCAAGCGGAAAACCTTCTGATCATGAACCACGAATTTCTTGCGTTGTCTGTGTAGCAACTCTTTTATGTCGTCTGGCCACTCATCTTCTGTGCGAGCATAATATTTGGGCCAATCTGAAGTCTGTGATTTGGGCATGGTGTACAGATACTCTGGCTCCATAGACTCAATTGTAGATGCATCAAATTCGGGACCGTCCATTCGAGAAAGTACATCCGGGACACCATTGTCTTTGCCAGGTTTGTATTGAATAATGGGGTCGTACAACTCGAATTCGGAAATCCATCTTATTAATCGAGGGGTTGGTTTAACTTGGCTACGAAAGTACTTGAGAGGCAGGTGGTCAGTAAAAACAGTAAATGGTTTCCCTTCAATCATACAGCACCAGGTATGTAGTGCGTGCAGTATTCCTAAAAGTTCACGTTCTTGGGCTGGGTAGGAACGTTCAGCACTGGAAAGTTTCTTGGATTCAAATGCCAGTGGTTTCCAGACTCCTTCTTCATCTTCTTGCATCAATACAGCACCGACACCAAAATCAGAAGCATCTGTCTCAATTCGGAAAGGTTTGTCCATATCTGGTGCAAGTAGTACAGGTGCAGTGCTGAGTTTTTCCTTAAGGATGTCGAAGCTGTCTTGGCAAGTGTCAGTCCATACAATTGGTCGTCGTTTAGGTCCTGTTCCTTTGGTAAGATCAGTTAATGGAGCAGCAATTCCAGTGAAACCTGGGATAAAACAGCAATAATGCTGTGCCAAACCAATAAATTGGCGCACTTCTTGAACATTAGAGGGTGGAACCCATTCTTGTATGGTCTTGACTTTATCTGGAGACGGGAGGATACCTTGAGCAGACACATTGAAACCAAGAAATGTCAGTTCCTTTTTGTTAAATTCACATTTTTTAAAGTTGGCAATCAGCTTGGCTTCGCGGAGACGGTTCAAGACATGTCGTACATGTTCTTCGTGTTCTGCTGAGGTTTTACTGAATATGAGAATATCGTCCAAGTAGACCAAAGCGAAGTTGTCTAAACATTCTCTCAGAACTTTGTTCATCAAATGTTGGAAAGTTGGCGGGGCGTTGGTAAGACCAAAAGGAAGGACCAGGAACTCGTATTGACCATAGCGGGTGTTAAACGCTGTTTTTGGCACATCTGAATCTTGAATGCGTACTTGATGGTAGCCACTCTTGAGATCTAGGCTGGTGAAATGGTTGGCTCCACGCAATCGTTCTAGGCATTCGTCAATTCTTGGTAAAGGATGGTTATTGCGGATTGTGACTTTGTTGAGAGCACGATAGTCTACACACATGCGCATTTCGCCATTCTTTTTCTTTACAAATAATATAGGAGCACCCCATGGAGATGAGCTAGGGCGAATGAGACCAAGGTCAAGGAGTTCTTTGAGTTGCTTTTTGAGTTTGTCAAGTTCTCGGGGGCTCATCTTAAAAGGCGGTTTGTTTACAGGGTGTGCATCTTCAGTGTTTATTACATGTTGTACATCTCGACTCGGTGGTAACCCTGGCAAACCGTCTTGGAACACATCGTCAAACTCTTTCACTAGTTTCATCCATTGTTCATTGTTGGTTACTTCTTTCTCGGTCTTGATGTGCAGCAAAAAACACTCTGCCTCCTCCCTCCAAGAGAGTTTCTGGACTTGCTTTGCAGAAATGAGGTAATTAAGTTGAGGTTTCATGGGGCGGTTGCCATGGGGACGCAGGACAAACTCTTGGCCATCACGATATAAAGACCAGTTATCTCGATGCCAATCAGGAACAGGTTTAGCAGTCTGTAACCATGTGCGACCGAGAATCAAATCGAATTTAGTGGGGAAGATAAAAGCATCAACACTATCAGTATAACCATTAAGAGAAAGTGTAAGTGTGGCTTTCTGGTTAATTTTGATGCTATGCCCTCCAGCGGTTTCAACTGATCGCCCAGGAATATTCGAGACTTTTGTGGCAAGGTGTTTGATCCGGGGTGACACATAGTTTGCACTGGCTCCACTGTCGATGAGAATCAAGATTTGTTGTCCGTGAAGTGTTGCCGCATATAATGGTAAATCTGTGTCCACAGCAGAGTGAAGGTCTTCCAAAAAACGTTGATCGGTGGTGAGACAAGGGTCACAATTTTCTTTGGAAATGGCTTTTTTCTCTTCATTGGTAACAATTTTGTACTGGTCAAAAGTTTCTTTATTACTTAAATGTTCTGTAGGCTCATTACTAATACTGGCCTGTGGGGAGGATTTTTCTTCCATTGTACACAACCGACCTCCCATTACGGTTGTGCTTCGCGAAAACCCTGCTTCTTAAGACGCTCCTCGTCCAACTTCTTGATTGCGGCCAGACGGTCTCTACAATTTCTCTTGAAATGACCGGAGTCACCACACCAATGGCAAGTAGCATTAGTGCGTCTTGGAGGCGGGCGAGACTGGTAGTTGCTGCGACGGTTGTTGATTGCGTCCAGGTCCATGGGCTCGGGTCCACTGTACTGATATTGCTGTTGTTGGTACTGTGGCTGGTACTGCTGCTGGTATTGTTGCGGAGGTGGTACAGACGCATAATTGTTCTGGTATCCGAGTTGGAGACCACTGGCATATGCCAAGGCGATGTTACAAGCATTGTCAACATCAACAGGGCGGGCAGCAAGGACATTTCCACGGATGGACGGGTGTAGTCCACGGACAAATTTATCAAGTGCCTCTTCATTGTTCATTCCAGGCAATTCCAATTGAATGTCTTGGAAGGCATCGATATATTCAGCAACAGTCCCAGTCTGGTGTAATCGTGCTAGTCGATCTCTAGAGGTCTGGAGGGAATAAACTGGGCGGAATTCTCTGGTGAGGGCTGCTTTAAATTCGACCCAAGTAGTGGGATGGTCTGTTTTGAGTTCCGTGCGTCTCCACCATGTGTCAGCTCTATCGCGCAAAAGATTTACTGCAAAGTCGCAGGCTTTGGTCGGGGCGAAATTGTAGTACTTGGTGTAACGCTCGACTGCGCGCAGCCAGCCATCTACTACTGCGGCGGAGCGTTCACCTCGGAAACAATCAGGCTGCTTGATTCGTTTGGCACGGGACTCCTGTTGTGCTGTGATTGCTTTCATTGCTTCTGCAACAGCGGCTGCGATTGCTTCAGCGGTTACAGTGGCAGTTTGTGGGGCCATCTCTTCTAGTTCTTTATTTTTTCCTGTTAATGTTGCGGCAAGTTTTTTTGCAAGTTCGGACCACTTTTGTTCTCGTGCAGGAGTGTTCTTGAGTCTCTGTTCTTCAGGTATATGTGGTACACGCCGGTTCTTCTTGTAGTCGTTTACTAGTTCTTTGGGTAACAAGCCCTGGACTCGTTCTTCAATCTCGAACTGGCTAAGTGTCTTTTTGTCAAAATTTTCTTGGTGTCTTTCACCAGGATTCATCAAAGGTCTTTAGGAGGAAAAATAGCTTCAGCTACCAATTGTCGTTCCCGATCTGGGTTGGTCTTCCTTTTACTATAACAAAGTCAAAAGGTCAAACCCACTGGGGATCAAGGAGTATACGTAAAATCAAAGAGAGGATAAAAGATACTTTTTATTGATATGAATTGAATTGTCTTATATAGTTTTCTAAACTAATACTGCGCATTATCCGCAGTAGTTATTATTTATATTTAATTAAAGAAATAGTCATTATACTGCGGTTAATGCTCAGGAAGATGTTACTGTGGTTAATCTTTACAAGACATTACTGCGGTTCGTTATCTATGAGGTATCTTTGACATACAGAACTGCTGCAGTCAATTATCCCGATTTCTCGGATTCATCAAAATAATGTCCGACATCACCCCCTCTCGAAACTGTTGATCGTCCTCGGTCAACTCTGGTAGACTCTATCATCGAGAACGGCAAGGTGGAAGAGGAATCTATGGCCAGATCACGTCGCATATTGTTACGAGCAGCGGTCGGGTGATACCAGGTGCGGTCGAAATCGTCGGATTTGGCTATTTTGAGGCGGTCAGCATGAACCCAAGAAGTATAAGGGACACCTTCCATTGTTGTGAGCTTGTATATATTCTTATCGAAATTTTTATCTACTACAATATATGGGCCCATCCAGTTATATTCTAGTCCAAATTTGTTTTCATGCCGCAACAACAAATGTTCACCGATTGCGAACTGATGAGGTTTCATGATCGAATCCCATCGTTCCTTGTCTTGTTGGCTGTTGGCGGTTACTCGAGCGTCAGCATTTTTGCGAGCCTGTTGGAGATTACGAAGAAAAGGGATAGCGCCATCGGATACGAGGGTCGGGTCGTCAGGGATAGATGTATCCATAAATGGACGTAGGGGATCACCAGGAATACGAGGTTCGCGGCCATAAGTCAAGAAAAATGGACTGAACCCAGTTGTACGATGCTTTCTGATTCGGCAAGCCCAAAGTGCTGTTTCCAGATATTCGTCCCATCGGTGAATGGCACCATGTACATATTTACGTAACATCTGTTTAAGAACACCATTTAACCTTTCACATTTTCCATTAGTACGTGGGTGAAATGCTGAGGTTAATTTATGATGGAGCTTAATTTTCTTAATGTAAAAGCTCAAAATATGTGACATAAAGTTTGCACCACGATCTGTCAGAATTTCGTCTGGGCAACCAAAACGCATGACTATTTCTTCGTACAAAAAATTGGCGATGGCTTCGCCCGTAGCAGCAGGAACAGCACGTGCAATTGGCCAATTCGTAGCGTAGTCGACGGCAACCAAAATCCATCGATTTCCGTTGATTGTAGTGGGAAGTTCTCCAATGAAGTCGAGATGCCAACGAGAGAAAGCAGGGGGGATATCCAATGGTTCCAAAGGGGCATGGTGTATGTTGCGTTCTGCGTTTGAGACCAATTGACATTGATGACATTTCGATAACCATTCTTGAATTTGACTTCTCATGGCTGGCCACCACCAACGCTTCTTCATTAAATCATACACCGTTGTTTCTCCAGCATGTCCGAAACCATTGTGGAAATTATTTACTAAGTCTGCACGCTTGGCAAACAGTGCAAAACGAATTTCTTGTACCATGTCACCTATTTTAACGAGACGGAAAACCTTTTGGTCGTGGACCACAAACTTATTGCGTTGCCGATGGAGTAATTCTTTTATGTCTTCTGGCCATTCATCTTTTTTTCGTGCATAAAATTTTGGCCAGTCGGACGTTTGTGAGTCTGGTATGGTGTACAGGTATTCTGGTTCCATTGATTTAATTAATGTTGCATCGTATTCTGGGCCATCGAGACGAGAGAGCACATCAGGGACACCATTGTCTTTGCCCAGTTTGTATTGAATTATCGGGTCGTACAGCTCGAATTCAGAAATCCACCTTATCAGGCGAGGCGTGGGCTTAACCTGACTGCGAAAATACTTGAGTGGTAAGTGATCGGTGAATACAGTGAACGGTTTTCCTTCGATCATGCAGCGCCAAGTACGCAAGGCATGTAGAATACCGAGTAACTCGCGCTCTTGAGCAGGATACGATCTTTCGGCAGGGGAGAGTTTTTTCGATTCGAACGCTAATGGTTTCCAACTTCCGTTTTCGTCTTCTTGCATTAATACGGCACCAACACCAAAATCTGAAGCATCTGTTTCAATGCGGAATGGTTTATCCATGTCTGGGGCAAGTAATACAGGTGCAGTACTCATTTTCTCTTTTAGTAAATCAAAACTTTCCTGGCATGTCTCCGTCCAAACGATAGGCCGTCGTTTTGGTCCTGTCCCTTTAGTTAAGTCTGTTAAGGGCGCAGCGATTCCAGCAAACCCAGGGATGAAGCGGCGGTAGTGCTGTGCAAGGCCAATAAATTGTCTAACTTCTTGTACATTTGTTGGCGGTGTCCATTCTTTTATAGTCTTTACTTTGTCTGGCGATGGTAAGATGCCTTGCGCAGATACGTTGAATCCAAGGAAAGTTAGTTCGTTTTTGTTAAATTCGCATTTTTTAAGGTTGGCAATTAATTTCGCTTCACGTAGTTGGTTTAACACATGTCGTACATGTTCTTCGTGTTCTTCTGGTGTCGTGCTAAAGATTAGGATATCATCCAAATAGACTAAGGCAAACTTATCCAAACAATCTCCAAGAACTTTGTTCATAAGATGCTGAAACGTCGGTGGGGCATTGGTGAGACCAAAGGGAAGAACCAGAAACTCATATTGGCCATATCGGGTGTTAAAGGCGGTTTTTGGCACATCTGAGTCTTGAATTCTCACTTGATGGTAACCGCTTTTGAGGTCCAAACTGGTGAAATGGTTTGCTCCACGAAGGCGTTCCAAACACTCATCGATGCGTGGCAATGGATGGTTATTGCGGATAGTAACTTTGTTCAGGGCTCTGTAATCAACACACATGCGCATCTCACCATTTTTCTTTTTAACAAATAAAATTGGAGCACCCCATGGCGAAGAACTCGGACGAATTAAGCCGAGGTCTAGAAGTTCCTTTAGTTGTTGCTGTAATTCGTCGAGTTCTCGAGGGCTCATTTTGAATGGTGGTTTATTGACAGGGTAGGCATCTCCAGTGTTTATAACGTGTTGGACGTCACGGTTCGGCGGTAATCCAGGTAAACCGTCTTGGAAAACGTCCTCAAATTCTTTTACTAATTTCATCCAGTGTTCATCATTATGTATTTCTTTTTCTGTCTTAATGTGCAACAAAAAGCATTCGGCCTCCTCTCTCCTAGAGAGTTTCTCAATTTGTTTTGCAGATATCAGATAGTTTAGGTGAGGTTTAGTAGGACGGGGCCCATGAGGACGCAAAATAAATTCTTGTTCATCACGATGTAAAGACCAGCTATCGACATGCCAATCTGGGACGGGTTTAGCCATTTGCAACCAAGTGCGGCCAAGAATCAAGTCGAATTTAGTGGGAAATACAAAAGCATCGATGGTGTCAGTGTATCCATTTAAAGAGAGGTTTAATGTTGCCTTCTGATGGATCTTAATGCTGTGTCCTCCTGCAGTTTCGACTGATCGTCCGGGTATATCCAAAATGTGTGTGGCCAAATGGGCGATCTGGGGTGATACATAGTTTGCACTAGCACCACTATCAATTAACACCAGGATTTGTTGTCCGTCAAGTATAGCAGCGTATAAGGGCAAGTCTGTGTCCATGGCAGCATGGAGATCTTCTAAGAAATGTTGGTCGGCAGTGAGACAAGGGTCACAATTTTCTTCAGACATAGTCTCAGGCTCTTCATTGGTAACATTTGTATACTGTTCAGACACGTCTTTATTAATTTCTGGTTCGCTAGTTTCGCTAATATTATTAGCCTGTGGGGAGGATTTTTCTTCCATTGAACACAACCGACCTCCCGTTACGGTTGTGTTTCGCGAAAACCCTGCTTCTTGCTACGTGCCTCATCTAACTGTCTAATCGCTGCTAATCGATCCCTACAGTTCCTCTTGAAGTGACCAACTTCGCCGCACCAATGGCAAGTAGCCACATTACGTTTCTGAGGGGGGTGAGATCGATAGTTATTATGGCGACCTTGAATCGCATCCAGGTCCATGGGCTCGGGACCACTGTACTGCTGTTGGTACGGCTGTTGGTATGTCTGTTGGTACGGTTGGGGGACGGGTGCGTAGTTGTTCTGTTGCCCCAAGTGGAGGCCACTGGCATATGCCAAAGCGATGTTGCAGGCATTGTCAACGTCGACAGGTCGGGCGGCAAGAACATTTCCTCGTATGGTGGGGTGAAGTCCGCGGACAAACTTGTCGAGGGCTTCTTCATCGTTCATTCCAGGCAACTCCAACTGGATGTTGTGGAACGCGTCGATGTACTCTGCGACCGTTCCTGTTTGGTATAGTCGAGCAAGGCGGTCCCTGGACGTCTGTAGTGAGTAGACTAGACGAAATTCTCCCGACAGAGCCATCTTGAACTCATCCCAGGTTGTTGGATGTTTGTCCTTTACTTCCATGCGTCTCCACCATGTGTCTGCTCTGTCACGCAACAGATTCACTGCAAATTCACAGGCTTTTGTTGCGGAAAAATTGTAGTATCTGGTGTAACGTTCGACTGCGCGCAGCCAACCATCCACTACTGTGGCAGAACGTTCTCCATGGAAGCAATCAGGTTGCTTGATTCGTTCAGCACGGGCCTCCTGCTGCACCGTGATTGCTTTCATTGCTTCAGCGACGGCAGCAGCAATTGCTTCGGCTGTTAGAGTGGCGGTTTGGGGGGCCATTGTTTCTTCTTGTTCTTGTTTGTTCTTTCCTGTTAAGGTTGCGGCTAGTTTTGTGGCTAGTTCGGTCCACTTCTGTTCTCGGGCAGGGGTCTTCTTAATACGCTGTTCTTCAGGGATATGAGGAACACGCCGATTCTTCTTGTAGTCGTTTACTAATTCGCTGGGTAACAAGTCCTGGACTCGTTCTTCAATCTCGAATTGGCTAAGGGTCTTCTTATCAAATATGTCTTGGTGTCTTTCAACCGGATTCATCAAAGGTCTTGTTAGAGGAAAAATAGCTTCAGCTACCAATTGTCGTTCCTGATCTGGGATGGTCTTCCTTTTACTATAGCAAAGTCAAAAGGTCAAACCCACTGGGGATCGGAGAGTATATGTAAAATCGAAGAGAGGATAAAAGGTCCTTTTTATTGATAGGAATTGAATTGTCTTATATAGTTTTCTAAACTAATACTGCGCATTATCCGCAGTAAACTATTATACTCTATTTAATTACAAGAGAAGTCCTTTTACTGCGGTTGATGCTCAGAAGATGTTACTGTGGTTAATCTTTACAAGACATTACTGCAGTTCGTTATCTATGAGGTATCTTTGACATACAGAACTGCTGCAGTCAATTATCCCGATTTCTCGGATTCATCAAAATAATGTCCGACAAAAATAATAATAGACAATATACATTAAAAGTATAATAGTGTAATCTTGCCTTCTGCCAGAATTGAACTGGCGACCTTCTGCTTACTAGGCAGACGCTCTGCCAACTGAGCCAAGAAGGCACGTTTACGTCGTCTCACACATAAAAAAGTACACAACTCGTAAAAAACACTTGGTGTTGATACTGGCCGCATCTTGGATATCAATTTTCCTGCCAAAGATGTAGTTGGCATCCTAGTTCACAACCAGTATGCTGAGAAATTCCAGACCACTCTGACCACAGTTGCCATTGAGATCTTAGATGCGTTTGACCCTTTGGATTCCAAAAACATTGCAGATCCCAAATATAAGTCTCTTTCTGATTCAGAGCTAGAAGAAGTTGCTGCTGAACTTCATTCTGATCGTTGTCTGAAGGCTCTCAAGTACCTTCGTCCTCATGTTGCTGTTCCTGTTGGTCATTTCTTTTGTGATCAAGACTGGATCTCTAAGGAAGATATTCCTGTCCATTCTGTTTCTGGTCCTGGTGCTGGTATTCATGATTTCCAATCACCATCTTGTCGTACCTCTGTTGCAATATCTGAATGAGTGAAATCTCATTAGGACTTTGGAATGCTAATGGTCTGCAGCCTCGTGCAATTTATGATGTTCTTCAACACTGTCACTCTCTATATATGCTTTTTATCACTGAAACATGGCTTCTCCCCCCATCTTGTCTCCCCACTTCTTGGTCCCAGATTCATCTTTATGGTTCACCTGTAGCTAGCAACTACAGAGGTTCTATGGGTGTTTCTGTTCTTATTTCTCCATCTTGTCCTTATCCTGTCACTCAGATTCCTATGTCATCTAATTATGCTTTAGCCATCAAGATTGGCTCCCTCAGAATTGTATGCTTGTACTTACCGCCCTCTATGTCCACCCATGATGCTCTTGCAGTTCTCTCATCCCACTGCAAAAGGAGGGTGGATTTGGTCGAATTTTATTTTTTGAATTTTGGCAAAATTTGGAAAAATATTTCAAACACCATCATTTTTCAATATATTTTTTTCTTGAGATGGGAATTCGCAATTTTTTCTGATTATATTAAATAAACACAGATACAAACACAAATATTTATTAATTAGGCAATAAATTGTACAATTGTCTTAAAAAATGTTTCGATTGACTTGGCAGAAAAATAAAAAATAAAAATAAAATATTAAATGTTAAATGTAGTATTTAATTATTTTTCTGGAAGGAAAAACTTGTTGTTACAGATGCACCTAATTTAGACTCAATAATATTTTTATTGCATCGCAAAAAATACCGATTTTTATTAGAATATAATAATATATGATATATGACTTATTTTTAATAAGAAAGTATATCAAAAAAAATTGAAAAAAAGAGCAAAAATTGATGTCATAAAAAATACAAGAAAAAGAAAATCCAAAAAAGGCCACTTGCCAAAATGAGCGAGAATTGATGTCATGTTAAAAAAACGCAAAAGAGAAAAACTACGCCATTATATCAGTGATTATTAAATTGAAGCCCCATTAATAATCAGGCACACTTTTTTTAAGAAAAGATTGCTGCATCAAAATCTATTTGTAATTCTTACTAATAGGGACGGTAAGCTCAATGTAGTCAATGACATAGTGAACAAGATATATCAACTCATTATTAATGACAAAAATAAGAGACATATAAAAGATGAAAATAAAATATAGTATACACCTCTTTATTATTTTATTATTATTAATATTATTCTTACTGTTATGAATTCTACAACTAAAACCTACACTGTTATGTGTACATGTTCATCATGTACCAAAAATGCAATTGGCGGAATTTTGCAAAATGCACAGACCTTTAAGCGTCATAATAATGCTGATAAGTTATTAGACATTGGCCCAAAAAATCGAGGTAAATGACATTTGAGTAGTACGCGCATTACTGGATAAATTGTAATCTAATATTTTTTTTTGTTAATTATCAGTTAATACAGAAGTTGTCAAAGAAGAGACAGACGTTGAGATGGTAGATGTATCTGAAACATCGATTGATTGTGAGTATAAAATTTCTTTTTAATAAATCATAATTTAGATAGCTAATAGTCTGGTTTTACTATAGATGAAGACAATTATTCTATTGTATCAGCCGAAACTACCGTACAGAGTGTACCTTTTTTGAGAGAAGACGAGATTTTTCAATTCGAAGAGTCTGATGTCAAGACAACATCATTGGCTTCTGACAATGACGATCCTGATTCAAGTGATGAGTCTGAAGATGAGAGCGAAGTTGAGGTTGCCGGTGTTGAAGATTTTGAAGACATGGTTGCTTCCGGTATGCATACATTTAAAAAAGAAATATACATAAATTGTGTTACAAATAATTAACAGAAATACTTGCCTTTGTAGTTGCTTCTTTGAAAATTCATGAAATGTCTCAAACAAGCCAATTCATGGCTCTATTTGGCGTTATCTTTCAGGCGTTTTACTTGGTTCAAGCAGGTGGAACTGCTATGTTGAAATTCTTCCGCCATCTTCTTGTTGCCTTTGATAAGGATACCGATCTCCCACTCACCATTGATGCATTAAAGACTATGACCGGCTTCAATTTCATGACAAAAAGCATCGTCAAATACACTATCTGCAACAAGTGCTTTGCAATTTACCTACCAGGCAATCGCCAACCAAATTGCACATTTGAAAAATACACAACCACACCACCAACATACTGCGGAAATCCTCTTTTCTCTGACACCGAAGCTGATCGCGCCATCCCTCTCATGGTTTTTCCATACAACTCGCTCAAGAATGCATTGGCACAGCATTTCGCCAAACCTGGGTTCGAGCATCAAATCGTTCAATGGAGATCAAGGGAAACCGTAAACAGTACCTTGTTGGACGTCTATGATGGTGCAATGTGGTCTGAGCTCCTTGATGAAGATGACGAGCCTTTTGTGAATCACGACCATTCTTTGATGTTGACATTGAATGTGGATTGGTTTCAACCGTTCGAGGGTCGTACACATGCAAGTGGGGCCTTGTACCTGTCAATGAACAACCTGCCTAGGGAAGAAAGAATGAAGCCGGAAAACATTATCCTTGTCGGTGTCATGCCTGGTCCAAAGGAAGCAAAGATCGACCAGATGAACAACTTCTTGGAACCTCTGGTAGACGAGCTGGTAGAGTTATACGGCAGCATAACTATGAAAACTCCAGAGTTCCCCAATGGTACTAGTATCCGCGCTGCTCTTATGTGTGTTGCTTGCGACATACCTGCTGCAAGAAAGACTGCTGGATTTACAGGATTTGCAAGTACAAACGCCTGTCACATATGCAAGCGTCATTTCACTGTTGTTGCTGGAACAAGTAAGATCAATTATTCTGGATTCGATCATGAGAACTGGGTCTCCCGAACAAAAGAGGAAAATGCAACCGAAGCTGAGATGTGGTTCTGCGCAGAATCTGATGCAGAGAGAGCTGTTTTGGAGAAGCAGCATGGCACCCGTTTTTCCGAGTTGCATCGCCTACACTACTTTGATCCCGTCCGATGCATGATTGTTGATCCCATGCACAATTTGTTTCTTGGGACAGCAAAGTGTATGATCAGTGTTTAGAAAGACCTGAGGTATCTCCCAACTGCTGTTCTCGTCCGTATGCAATGTCTTGCCGATGGTATTCTTGTTCCTCCTGGGTATGCCGTTTTATCAACAAAGATCGAATCTGGTTTCCTGTATATGAAGGCAGACGAGTGGCGATCGTGGTGTCTGATTTATTTGTTGGTGGTACTAAAAGACGCTTTGCCTGAAGACGACTACAAAAACTGGACTCTCTTTGTAAAAGCATGCCGAAAGTTGACTGGTCCTTCAGTCACATATTCAGAAATTGACAGCGCACACCAGCTCCTTGGAGAATTCGGAAAAGAGTGTGAGACTCTTTATGGAGAGAGCAGCATCACGCCAAATATGAACTTGCATATGCACTTGCGTGAGTCAATGCTTAATTTTGGTCCGGTATACACATTCTGGCTGTATAGCTTCGAGAGATACAACGGCAAGTTGAAGAACATCAAGACGAACCGTCGCAATGGTCTTGAGGTCACCTTCATGAGAGTCTTCCTGGAGAAAGCATTCATTGGTAGCTTTCTTTGAGCGTATTCTACCAATCTTTCATCACCACTGATAGAGTTCCTTGAGGGGGTTGCCCAAGTAAAATCAAATTCCGACAGCTCTTCTCCCTTGAATTTGGATGCTGGCCACCCTCCTGCGTTGCCATTTAGCTTAGCAATGTTCCAACAAGCTGCTACAAATCCATGGTACAATGTCACCGGAAGTGAGGCCTTGCCCCCAACCACATTGCCAATCAAGTTGCAGCCTTTGACTATGATGAAGGATGATCACTATCAGTGGTTATTTGAATTCTATGTCAAGGCTTACCGGAGTACAAGTGTTTCCTTCTGTGTGGTAGGGAGAATCCCAATTGGTGAGGATGTATTTGTGAACAATCGGATTCAAAAGGTGAAGAAGATTTCGTTGCTGGGGCAAGAGTACTGCAGTGGTGAAAAGAAGAAGTGCGGGTCTTTTGTGAGGGTATTGTTTCTTGAGAGAACAAATGACGATGTATCTGAATTCCCTGGTCAAATAGAGTATTTATTTACTCATACCATCAAGATCGGTGGAGTCAAAAGAGTGTCAACGTTTGCATTCATTAAATGGTTTCCCGCCTACCATTCAAGTAGTCATCAGCCATTAGCTGATCAAGGTCTGCAGTTGTGGGACAAGGGATTTATGGAAGAAGATGCTTCATGCATTGTTCCAGTGCATCGTCTGCATTCGTGCTTTGCGTTGACTACGCATAAAATGCAGAGTGGGACGCAAAAGCACCTGGTTATTCCACTGCCTAGAAAAGTAGTCACATAAAAAAAAATAACAACTATTTAGGTTACCAGTATAAATAATTATAATACAAGTTTTTTTGACTGTAAAAAGGTTTAGCTTTATTTATCTCTGTATTCTTATTTAGTTTTAACATTACTTCTTTATTAAGTATTTAAAAGAGCAATAGTAAATTATATTACCAGTTTTTTTTAACTATTAACAAATAGTAAAAACCATTATTTATTTCTCTTGCTTTTATCAATAATATAAAAGACAAAAAAACTTGTATATTTAATACCCGACATTTACCATTTTCTTTGCCTTTATTGCATATTCTTGCTAATATCGGTATTATAATTTCCAATAAAAAAACGAGGATAAAACAATCAGGGTTATATAATTAAATAATTGCTTTGTATATATATTTTTTTTTATTAATTGGCTTTAAAATAAAATAAAATAAAATAAAATAAAATAATAATTTATTATTTTGATTTTTGATTTTGTCTTTTTCTTTTTCCTTTTATTTATATATTAATTGCTTCTCATCTTGACAATACCGCCTGATTATATTTTACCACTTCACCCACATCATTCAACACAATCAATAAAAATCATTAAAGTACTATATGCACTTTGTAAACAAAATAACGATTTATTGTTGGCGTGTGTGAATCCAAGCAGCAACACGTGCCTTTTTCTCATTCGATAACTTGGTGTTTCTCAAAATAATTGGATAGACAGAATTGCCAATGACGTCTGGTCCCTTGTTAGCAAGTCTCCGTTTCTTCAAAACAGTAAAGTATTCATCCACCTGCATTATAATATAAATACTTTTGAGTTAGAAGTATTAAAAAAAATAACTTTTATCATGAGAGCCTTACCAAGAGATGTCTATTTCTAGGAGTATATCTAGTTTTATTTTTCTCCTCATCTGACTCAATATCAGACAACATGTCATAGTCCAGAAGGTCAACGACAGTCTCACCAAACTTAGACTCAAGGTTTGCCTTGTCAGCTAAGTGAATTGCCTTGTAGTCTGCAAGAATCTGAAAAAAAAAGTTAAAATAGTTTACACAAAAACTGTTGACTATACTTACGTTTCTCTTTCTGGACCGGCGTCGAGAAATCCGATTTTGTTGAGCTATCTTTTCTGGCAAAGCTTTTGCCCTTTGAAGCATATACGAAATATGTCTTCGGGTTTTCTCTTCCACAACTGCAGACGAAACAGACTTTACTTCAGCTTGCTGATGTGTGTAGCTCTGCACTACATCAGCAATGGGACGGTTGGATGTCGAGAAGGCGCCCTCATTGACTGTCAATGGCATTGTTGCCAGAACTGCTCGTGTTTGAGAACGGATCAATCTCTGCAAAATATAATGTAAGTAACTTTGCAATATTCTATTACTAGTATATATCCTACCGAAACCGTTGGAAGGCGGTACTTTATATATTCTCCTGTAGTAAGAGCCTGACCGATGGGACTATGGTTCGAATTGTTATTCTGGCCATTGGTTGCTCCCATGTTGTGGTAGACCTTCTCCAGAAGTGAATGAGATTCATTCAGTCAGGTGCTCATGGTGGACAAAGTGGACAGGACAGTACCATCTAGCTCTGCGCTAACTGTCAAGCTGGGAAGAATTTCCCGTTGTCTTGTGCTTGCTGCTGTCCCAGCGGTTTGTTGAACAGACTTTTTTGTAGTCGTCTTTTTCGTTTTTTTGGATTGCTGCGTATTAGAAGACATGAATTGAGATATTTAAGGCTAATGAAAGAAATGGAAACAATGTGAATACTTTAATAATTAGAGTCGGGTTTCTTTAAAATAATAAAATAAATCAAAACATACGTAAAGGTGGAAAGTAAGGCACCAAAAGATTATTTTTCTGATGATGCTCTTTATAGCATTTTGCTCTCTATATTATACTTTTCTTTATAAGCCGACTTGGAAAGGCATTTGTAATAGCTTACATCCATTACAAAGATGTGAGAGATTATGGTTTAGTACGTAATGTCTTGTCTCAATCGGGATGGGTTGAATGACTTTCAATTTGCTCCATTGATTCTATCAGTTTCTCAGGGTCAACGGTCATAAAATTATAATTTTGAATTTCCCCCGTTTTTTTTTTTTTTAATTTTTTCTTTCTTCTTCTTTACTTCTTTCTTAATGTCTAACATGGTAAGCATCAACTCACATCAAAGTTTCAAGACCTAATCATCTTGTTGTTTTTATTCTAGCATGATACACTATGCTTTAAACCACCAAGTCCTTCTTAACTGCCTCAAAAATAATGATAAAAAGGTAATAAAAATATACTTGAATATTTATTCACGATTTATGTATTAATTATTCTGCTTATATTTTTCTGGCCCGTTAACAAAGACATATACCTTGGGAGGGTTTACAAAATGGTATGTTGTATAAATATTAACGTGCACCTTCAAGATACAACTTGTATTTATTATTTTTCTTATGTATACCATACACTCTATAGTCACTGATCTTTATCTCGGTCCTCTTTTTTTGATTATACACCGACTCTTATTCTCTACAGACAGACAAGTAAGTAAATAATCATTCTACTTCTTTGTATGTAATTCTAATGAAAAGAAATTATTTTATAGATAATATCTCCATTTCCCGCATGCTGCATCTTCTATTGTATTGAATAATTGGTAAGCAAAAAATAGTCTGATACTCTTTATTTCATTCTAATAAAAGATTATATTTTATAGACAATGTCATTGTATTTTGTGTTTGTCAACTCTTCTGTTTTCTGAACTGTCTGGTAAGCAAACCATAGTCTTATTTACTTTGCATCGTATTAACAAAAGTTATTATTTTTATAGACAATATTACTATAATTGAGACATTTAACTAAAACGTTGATATATCTATCTTTATGTTAAAGACATCCATCTGTTCTCGTGTTTAACTTTATTGTAAGTACATTCATATTTTTTAAATAATCTGTCGCTCTCAAATAAATATACCTAGAACATTCTTTCTAATCCACCCTATAATTATTTTTTATAAAAGTAAACAAACAGGCCAAGAAGGCGTGCCGCAGCAAGCAATGGAATACAGTAGGGGTCGATTGCACCAGGGGTGGACCAATGGATGTTCGAAAGGAATAACATAGTATCCACTAAAATAAATGACGGCATCGAGTGTGATGTTTCTACCCAATTGCAACAGAAGACGATTAGTGATGTAGACGAATAGAAACAGCTAGAAACAATAAGAAAATTTTTTCAAACCAATAAAAACCTTTAAAATGACCCATAAACCTCTAAATCTTGACTAAATCTTGACCAAATCTTGACCAAATCTCTTCTTTAACAACCCATATATAGTAATAAAAAGATGTTGAATGTTATGTGCTGTATTTAAAAAAAAACCCCAAAACCAATATAAAATGAAAAATCTGCGGTCTGATAAAAGTGCGTCTATATTTTCACGACCAAAATATATCACATAAAAGTATATCACACTTTTTCTTTTTGCGTTCCTAAAATTCAGTATACTAATTGTATTCATTTAGCTCACGAATTTTAAAAAATTGGCATCATAAATTCCAATCGAATTCATGCTGAATTTTATTCATTCAGACAGTATTTGGTCAAGATTTAGTATACTGAATTGGCCCTCCTTTTGCAGTGTCCATTCCTTTGACCAATGACACTATTATCTGTGGCGATTTTAATTCACGTTTGGGTTGACTTACTGGTGACTATGCTACTAACACTCGAGGTCTTGCTCTTTGTCAATGGTTAGAAGAACGTGCTCTTACTGTTGTCAATGGCCAGCTCTCACCATGCATACCTACATTCATTTCATTCCGCCAAAATGTGGAGATAAGCAGTATCATTGATCTGTTTATCACTAATATGTCCCTCACCAATGCCACTCTCAACATTCATACCGACCTCTCACTCAACTCTGACCACCGTCTGCTTTCACTTTCATTTACATATGCCATCAATCCAACATCACATGCACCACCACCATCTCGCAAAACATGGAACCTCTCACGTCTTCAAGAGCCTGATGTTCTCAAACTATATGCCCACACATTTGTCACTAATTCCACCAACCTCAAATCCACTTTGCAATCGACCTTCGAACACCCTCCTTCCTCACGTCCACCAATTGATGCACTAACTGATGAATTCAACTCACTCATTTATAATTCTTTAAGTAGCTCAATTGGCAACCGTCCTCCCCGTCCTTCCCACTGGAAAAAATTCTGGAATTCAGTACTTCAAGCAGCTGTGGAGCACCGCAATTTCTGCTACAAGAAATGGCGCCATGCATGTGGTATAGACAGAATTTATTGGTGGGATAAGCATCTCAAAGCGCAGGCAGAATTCCGACATCAAGTGCAATCATCTAAGCGCCAATCATGGCATGCTTTCTGCAAATCAATGGAACAAGACTTTTCCAAAGCAACATCAAAGATCAAGCTACTCAAACGCCGACGGCAGCCTCAGCACATGTTTCAACATAGTGATGGACCAGCAACAGCAGCAACAATTATGTGTGAGCATCTTGCATCTGTATACAGTAGCAGTATCCTCCCAGATCAGTGTCCTCCTCCTCCTCTTCACAGTACTAGTCTGCCTTTTGCCTCTGCCAACTCGCCATTTGTTTCTTCAGTAGTAGAGGGATGCATGCAATTTATGCCTAACTGCAAGGCACCAGGCCCAGATCATATCAGAGCAGAAATGTTGAAAGTAATTCGACCACAAATTGCTCCACTACTCTCACTCTTGTTCACCATCTGTTGGCAATGGTCATATGTACCTGTTATTTGGCGTCAGGCTCAAGTTTTTCCCATTTACAAAAAGGGAGATCCATCAATTGCTGCTAACTATCGACCTATTTCACTAACTTCCGTTGTGCGGAAACTGATGGAAATGTGTATTTCTCCAGTGCTTCACAAGTTTTCCCCTCCTCTGGATGTTGCTCAAGGTGGTTTCCGTCCTAGACGTGGTGCCATGGACCAAGCTCTCTGTCTGCATGACCTCATGAAAGCACACTTCCACCGCCATCACCATTATCCTGTTGTTGCATTCTTAGACATAAAGGCAGCTTATGATACAGTAGACCAACGAGTCATTTGGGATGCTCTTGCTAGACGTCACACACCACCAGCTTTACTTGGACTTCTTGTCAATATGTTTGATAATGTCTCTATATCTGTTCTTCTTGACAACTTCTCTTCTCATTCTTTTTCTCCCACCACAGATGTCCTTCAAGGTTCCGTTCTCAGTCCACATTTGTATTCAATCTATATCAACTCTCTGCCACCAATACTCTGCATAGTTGCATCACCACTCACCTCAACACATATCCCATCAACCTCTCCTTTCTCATTGGATGCTTACAATTCTCTTCTTGCACTATCAGATGCGAATGACTTTCAACACATTCACTTGCCTACTGCCATTAACAGTCTTCTTTTTGCTGATGATGTTGCTATCTTTGGCTCTGTCACTGATGTTCAGAGTATGCTTGATCTTGCTGCCCAACACTCCTTCCAGCTTGGCTACCATTGGAGTCCTTCAAAATGTGCTTTACTCTATCCTCCTTCACGATCTTTACCACGTTCTACTATCTCTCTGTATGGCGAGTTGCTTCCTGCAGTAAATGAGTTTATATACTTGGGTATACCTTTCCGTAACAAAGGCATCTTTGGACCATCTGTTGTCACTCATCGTCGTTCTGGAGCATTGGCTGCTATGGCAACTCTTACTGCTGTTGGTGCATGTAGATCTGGTTTCAGTTTGCTCTTAAGTTCACGTCTGTTCAAAACCTTTATACGACCAAAATTCGAGTATGGTCTTGCAATCACATGTCTTTTGCAAAAAGATGTTTTACTTCTAGAGAAAATTCAAGATAAATGCTTGCGAATGATTGTTGGTGGCCATGCAACTTCATCTACTGTGGTCTTGAAACATATCTGCAATCTGCCCAGTATGGCTTTTCGCGTTGACATTCTCAAAACAAAATTTTGTCTTTGGGCACACACTCTTCCTTCTGGTTGTCTTCTCTCTCTGCTCCATTCTCATCATCTCCAAGCATCAACACTATCCACTCTTCACACAAACCTTCTTTTTGCCAGCATTCCTCCTGATCTTAATTGCTCCAGCCACATAAAACTATTCAAGCACTTTGAGTCTTTTAGACAAGAAAAGTTTGCTCACTTTTGTCTCACCAACACTAAGATTCTCATCCAAGCTTGCCGCCCTCTTCTTGGAGTTGATCCTGTATTGTTTCTTCCTGCTACACGCATAGAACGTGGCCGTCTAGTACGTTGGAGAATGGGCTGGTTGCCTGGTAACCCAAAGGAGTGTGCATGTGGCTTTGATCATACTTCAAGACGCCATCTCCAATTCTGCATCACAATCCCATCTCAGCTGTTATCTCAACTTCCAGCACCACCCACAGATGAAGACAACATCATTGACTTTGCTATATCAGCACTACCAATCTCGTCTACATATCCAAGCCCTCTATATCGGAAAGCTCTTCTTACAATACTATGGCATATTGACATGCTATGCAATCCTAATGGCAACTACACACATGAAAACGATCATGGTTCTCTCTGGCACTAGCTCTAATAATTTAATATCTGTTTTCTTTTACTTCTTTTCTTCTTATTTTTGTTTTCTCATTTATGAAATGTTTCTAGATCTGCAATTCTGTCTCCTCCCTTTCACTGTTACAACTTTTTACACAGCTGCAAAGTGGAGAGCAGATTCAGTCTTTTAGCTTAGTATTGTTTATTTCTCTTCTTCTATTCATTTTTTTGTCTTTTGTGATCCTTTTGGACTTTTTTTATCTTTTTCTTTTGTACTTGGGAGGCTATATGATCTATAGATTGCCAGCAATATCTCCTTAATAAAAATAATCTTTAACCTGAGCCAAGAAGGCCAGCTCATGATTGTATAAGACCTTTGTCCACCCAAAGTTTGAATATGGTTTGACGATCTCCACTCTACTGAAACAAGATATCAAAGTACTGGAGTCCATTCAAGATAAGTGTCTTCGCATGATTGTTGGGGGGCATGCCACGTCCTCCACAACTGTGTTAAAGCACATCTGCAATCTACCAAGTATGAAGTTCCATGCCGATGCTCTTATTGCCAAGTTCTGTATAAGATTATGCTTTTTGCCAGCCCAGTGCCTCCTGTCTCTTTTGCACCATCATTGTTGTAAATGAGTATTGACTACTGCTGTAATTGAGAATAAGTCTGAAGGAAATAATATAAGGCCTCAGCTATTCCAGTCAAAGGTGTCTACTAATTACTTTATTATTTAACACACAGGTTTAGCATGCATGATAGTGATTATATTTCATATGATGATATCATCATAATATGGGATACATCAGTGGATTATTATAAGCATAATTATAACTCATAAACACATTTACTTTTGATATTAATACTTCATTGGGACTACACACATTTATATAATTAATCATACATTAATTATTCCAAGATCACATTGCTCTGATTATGGCTCAGATAGGATCGATTACCTGACCCCAGTCATATAATTTTCCCGATCCAAAATAATATAAATAGCAGTAGTAGTTCAGTGTAGGAACCTCGTCAAATTTTGATACCAAATCTTTCTCAATAAACAAACCTTACACAAGTTCTGATGAATCTTTGTTCCTCATCTCAAATCTTTAATTCTTTCTTTTAAAAACTTCTTCAACTTCAACCACCACAACAATTATAAATTAGAAAAATATATAAATATCAGTAGATAGTTCCGTGTAGAAAAACAATCGAATATTATTATTCTTTACTTTTCTTTTGAAATAAACAACCTATACAAATTCTCACAAATTCTTTTGTCTATATTGTATTTTGCTTTATTTTCTTCTCACAGCATAAATTATACAACAGAAGTAATATGAAACTTATAGTTATAATGTTTTTTATTAAACATATAAGATATATACACTTTCTGAGAATTATTAGTCAAAAATAAAAATCGATTCAGTGCAAGAATAAATATAAAACTTGGTGCAATTTTCTGCCATTTCTCTTCTTAATTCATCTTTTTTGATGTATTTGGTAAATTCTATTTTTTCACCAAATCAATTTTTATTTTTGTATGAATAATATCTGGAAAAAGTATATACCAGCAGGCAAAACACAGAAATGCAGAAAATAAAAAATAATATGCAATTTGAGTTTTTTTTATCGAAATTTACATTTATATTTTGTGCAAACAAGCTTTGCAAATTGAAGCTAAAGTAAAAATTAAAAGCACAAATTAAAAACGTAAATTTAAAAAAATATGCAAATTTGATAGAATAGAATGCAAATTAGTTTTCTGTGTGACAGCAAACTGATTCTAAAAAAATGTAAACTCTTTTTTATAAACTGCCAACTTTTTTTAAAAAACTGTAAACTTATTTTTATAAACCAGGATCAAATAGAAAAAATCCATTAATCTAAAATTCTGTAAATTATATTTGACTTAATTGTAAATCTTATAAATCGTATCTGACAAAAAAGTAAAACTAATAGGCTAAAAAAGGCATGCTATTGGCTATAAAAGTTATGAGTTTGTAACTCGTTACAAGGTTGGTATTTTAAAGACTGATTTTTAAATAGCAGAAGTTATGAGTACATAACTTGATACAAAGTTAGAGGTATAAATCCTGCCATTTTCTACAGTGCTAGCATCTAAGACATATTAATGTAGCTATTCTTTTAGCCAGAAATCAAGTATCAATTTGTATAAATAGTCAAGGAATCTATTTAATAAAAAGCATCTTTTATTTCCTATCCAAAAACTATTCATAAACTTGACAATCTCTGGTGGTATTGATTCTGCGACTTAGCTACAAGTGGAATACTGTTAGTTCCCCAATGAGAAAAAGAGGTCACAGCTGAAAAACCAGTTTGATTTTAAAGTTTTTTTGTAAAGTCAATTTTTTAAATAAAATAAAATATAAGATATAGAAATATGAAAATATGAAAATAAAAGATAATAAAAAAGATTGAAAAAAAAACTATATTTGTCTACAAGGACGGAACTGAGAGGGAGTGCCATGTTCTTTAAGTTTGTTGTATGCAGACTTCAATGGCATTAAGAATTCTTCCAAATCTCTTGGACTATCTTTATACTCTGCCATTTTTTCTTGAGCTCAATAGCATACAGTTGAATATGCTTGTCAATATCAGCTGATATCTCATCAGAGAGAAGAGAAAAGTCAACTACTGTAGTATTTTTGGCAAAAGAAGTATTAGTAGAAGAAGCAGAAGAGAGATTCTGACAGAGAGAATAAGACACTTGTAGCACTCAGTTGACAAGGAAGATGTGTTTGCAAAGTTTGGCAGTGTCAGGGCAGATGCAGTTTTGTAAAAAACTATTTTTGTACTTAATATTATAAAAGATAAGATCAGTAGTAAAACATCTGCATGTATATAAGAACTTGCTTTGTTGCTCTACCATTGAATCTGCTAATTTTTATTCACCCAAAAGTACTTTTCTTTGTGTCTTTTCTTTTTGCTATGAAAGACTTATGGCTTGGAACCCAAACATTGTTCTAATGTTATCTTGTCTGTAATCAAGGGTCAAGACTTTTGCAAGAGGATAAATAAGTCTATCAATATAGAGAGATCTCGCACATCAAAAATAAAATGTCTTTAACTGGTTGTGATATGATTCTATGAAGTTGTTCATGTGAAACGTGACCAGCTATTGTTTAGAACATTCATACTGTCAGTAAGAAATTAATCCAAGATAATTAATAGCATACATACTTGTCTCCATGCTTTACTCCAAAGCTGTTTTTTTGGGATCCCCATTTTTTCAAAATAAGCAATAAACGTTTCATAATCTTTGCATTTCTCAAGAAATGAATTATACAAATTATTGAAAGCAACAGAGGTAGAAGCATACATCATGTTGTTTAAAGCAGCTTGAATAATATTACATGCAATATTAGAATCTTGAGTAGAGTTAACTACTTTAATCTATATAGAGATATTATAAGATATATATCAGTAATTAAAAATATATTTCATTTATATGCTTTTTTACGTTTACTTCCCATGCTCTTTTAATATGCCAATGACGTAATATAAGATCAACTTCATTTCTAAAAACCTTGCCAATTGCTCTAATCTCGGCAGAACTGCAGTCAATCATTATTCTCTTAACATTTAAAACAAAGTTGTTGCTTAACCATATTAATCATTATGCCACAGTAGAAGACATTTTATGATTTGTTATAAAAAACAGACTGGTAATCCCTCATTTGTAACAGGACTGCAAACAACAATTGTATAGAGATAACAATCTTTGGGATCTTCATCTGGAACAGTTTTGAATGACTTGCTTGTCTTATGAGTAGAGTCAATACACTATTGTTCAGAGTTTTGAAGATACTAATTGAATAAGAATCAGAATCAATAACAATATATAATATAATATAATATAATATAATATAATATAATATAAATGATATGATTATTTACTTCTTTCTGCTAATTGGAAACCCAAGAAACAAGGAAGGGTCTATCATCTTCATGAGCTTGAAAGAGTGTGCTATTCCCACTTTCCCTCAGCTCTTGTACCTATAGTCTGACACTTTCACAATGATCTACATTTTTTCTCAAGAGTTTTATCATTCGATCATTAATTATATTTCTGACATACTGATAGTCAATCAAAAGAGAAGAAGGGAAAGAAGATCTATCACCAGCTTGTTCAAGCTATGTAATTAGAAATCAGAGAAAGAAAACACTTAAAAAATTTTATGAAATATTTACTTCAAGAAGTCTGTCTTCACTTATTCTTAACATGTTTTTAATGGATTTCCAATCTATATTTTGGTTAACAAGCTCTTTGACCCATTGCTTCAGTTTATCAAGTAATCTAGAAGCACTGATCTCTTCAATCTTGAAAGGATCATGTTCAGGATGTTGTCAGTTATACTTTACAAGAATTGCACCATCAGTTAACACATGCTTATAAATGCTGGCAGGACAATCAATCTTAATAGACTTGGTTACTCTGGCACATTTTTGGGCAGGCTTGGAAGAAGACTGTTTTTTTTGTGGTTTTCCAGCGTGATCATATACAGTCTCATCAATTAAATGAAAGAAAATTTTAGCTTCCGCCAAAGTGAAAAAATAACATCCTTAACTCTCTCCTCATTGTTTGTCTACTTTTACTTAAGAAACCACTTTCAAAATCATTGGAATAAGAATATATAACCTTTAAATATTAAGAAAAATAATTTTTATTGAAAGTTTAATATTTAGTAACATCACTACGGGCTTTCTTCATACGGGCTATACGAGTTGGCATAGACATGCAGTAGGCCTTGCATACTGCAACCGGTATTTTCTTCCATTCTTCATGGATAACCTTGTCTAGCTCCTTAATAGTTCTTGGAGCTGGTACTCTTGCCCTTACCATCCGACCCAAATGAGGCCATAGGTTCTCAATAGGACTGAGATCTGGGCTATTCGGCGGCCATTCCATTATTGGTACATTATGGATCTTTTTCCAGTTCTCAACAAGTTTTGACTTATGACAAGGGGCATTGTCTTCTTGGTAAATAAACTCCCCGTCATGTCTTTCACTTAGGCGACCATAAAATAGGAGCAACTTTCTTTCCAAAAGATTTATATAGCCAAATTGGTCAAGGCTGTTAATAATTGTTTTTAGTGGGACTACTCCTCCTGCCCACACACAGCCCCAAACCATCACCAAACCACCTCCAAACTGTACTCTAGGCATGATACAATCAGACTTGAACTTCTCCAGAGGAAAGCACCAAATTCTAAGGTTTCCATCCTTTGGGAAAACTATAAAGCGAGACTCATCGCTCCAAATCATACAATCCCATCTTTGATTGGTTTCTTTGCAACGTTTAGCAAACAACAATTGTTTCTTTTTATGTGCTCTGGATAGCTTTGGCTTAAACACAGGATGGCAAGAAGACATTCCGATCTTACGAATAGCTTTGCAGATGGTATTCTTGCAAATGTACTTGCCAATCATGAGTCTCATGGCGTTTGTGAGTTCTCCAAGTGTGACATTATGATCTTTCTTCATTTTGTTTTTAAGCTGGTGTAAATCTCTCTCACCCAAAATTGATGGACGTCCTTGGCGTTTTTCTGTTAATGGCGTGCCATTCTGTTTCCATCTTTGAACTGTGCTATGTACAGTTGTCATGGGTACGCCTGTCTTCTCCGAAATGGCAGTCAATGAAATATTATGGAGAGCACCACCAATAATAAGTCCTTTTTCATAGTCTGAAAGCTCTTTTCATTTCTTAGGAATACTTTTATTGATTTGCTGAGACATTGTGAGATTTGAATGAGAAGAGTTTTTAAAAAAAGCACAACAACTTTACATTAAAGATGTTCTATTTAGTTGAGTTTAAACTTTTTTCTTTCATTTATTGTATGGGTCTGTAGATAAGTAACTGTTTTTATTTTAAGTAGTTTTTTGAGACGTTGTCCAACAAAGATAAGATTTTTTGGGTGTTTATAAAAACAGTGATAAACCCAATTGACATGCTTCTTTGCTATATTATTAAGCCATGCTGTAAATTCATTCTTGGACAAAAGGTTGAAAGAGCTAACAGATTCTATTTAATCTGGAATAATACGATGATCATAATTGGTTGTACTATCAAAGGTCAACATTTCAAGATTAGAGAAAGAATTACATATTGAAGAAGAGATTTTAAGGGGTATGCGCATAATAAAAGTATGTCCATATAAAATGAGCAAAAAAACATTGTGACTTTTTTTCTGGTTGGGGAATTACTGTTACTGATTACAAATGCCAGAAAAGAAATACCAGATTGAGACTTGACAAAAATAATATCTGTCATTTTGTCATTCCCGATCTGGGTTGGTCTTCCTTTTACTATAACAAAGTCAAAAGGTCAAACCCACTGGGGATCAAGGAGTATACGTAAAATCAAAGAGAGAATAAAAGATACTTTTTATTGATATGAATTGAATTGTCTTATATAGTTTTCTAAACTAATACTACGCATTATCTGCAGTAGTTATTATTTATATTTAATTAAAGAAATAGTCATTATTGTTGTGGGGAGAAAATAAAGCAAAATATAATATAGACGAAAGAATTCGTGAGAACTTGTGTAGGTTGTTTATTTCAAAAGAAAAGTAAAGAATGATAAAATTCGATTGTCTTTCTACACGGAACTATCTACTGATATTTATATGTTTTTCTAATTTGTAATTCAGTGTGTGCTTAAGTAATCTTTATCACGATGAGTCATCTTCCAGGAGTATTGTTCTTCTGGAAAGATCCGGAAAGACCAATTGATATGATACTTCTCCAGTCAGATCAGTCCAAGAGTTTTGGTAAAGAAGAGCATTTATGCTATTGGTAATATTTTAGTATTCCGACCCAGATACTCGGGTAATGATTCATAATATTAGATAGTTGTAGTTGTAGTCTCTCAATTAAGTATTTGTATAATAAAAGAAATATGTAGATGAAATATAATGATGTCATATATATAATGTATATGTATTTGTATATCCCATGTCATGGTGATAATAATAAATAATCAATTATGTGTATGATGATCTGTGTATTAGATAATATCATAAAGGGAGATCCATTTGACTGGAATAGCTGAGGATATTATTTTATCCTTCAGTCTTACTCTCAGATTCCGCAGTAATCAATACTCATTCACAACAATTATACTGCGGTTAATGCACAGGAAGATATTACTGCGCATAAAGAAGTACTGCGGTTAACTATTGTCGTTCCTGATCTGGGATGGTCTTCCTTTTACTATAGCAAAGTCAAAAGGTCAAACCCACTGGGGATCGGAAAGTATATGTAAAATCGAAGAGAGGATAAAAGGTGCTTTTTATTGATAGGAATTGAATTGTCTTATATAGTTTTCTAAACTAATACTGCGCATTATCTGCAGTAAACTATTATACTCTATTTAATTACAAAAGAAGTCCTTTTACTGCGGTTGATGCTCAGAAGATGTTACTGTGGTTAATCTTTACAAGACATTACTGCGATTCGTTATCTATGAGGTATCTTTGACATACAGAACTGCTGCGGTCAATTATCCCGATTTCTCGGATTCATCAAAATAATGTCCGACAATTTGACGAATCAACACAAAAAGGACCCACCGTGATTTGAACACGGGACCTTAGGATCTGCAATCCCACGCTCTACCGCTGAGCTATAAGTCCATAGCTGATATGCCAAAAGAGTTGTAAAATTTTTTAACATTAACAAAAAACACATATTTGTTTGATGGGACGTCAACTTATGGACAGACTATTAAGTTATGGACAGTGCAAGGTCGTGACTCCATCTCTGGACATAACAAAATCCGATTTCTTGGATTTATTTTCTCTCTCCCTCTTTTTCCTTTTTTCTTGCTATCGACATTTAAATTCCTGCTGGACTTTAAATGCTTTTCCTCTTTTTTTCTATTTTTTCCTTGATTTTTATTTCCTTTTTAGCTTGCTTCCCTTTGCATTGCACTTGTTTCTTTACACTTCTTGATATTACTTCTTTAGTATGCTTCCCGAGAGTTCATTTTTTTAGTAGTTTGATTATTTTTATTTTTAATTATTTTTGATTATTTCCTTTTGTGATTATGCCTGAAGACCTGTACACTCTTGTAAATAATTATCATTTAGCATAAAATGTATCTAGATTGTCACCTTGTATACAGTTGTCAATTAGTATATAAGAGAGATGTTTTTATCCCAATAAAATTCATTCAGTTTTTCTCTATATTTCTTTTGAACATTGTCACTGAGCTTGAGCTATTGTCCTGCGGGAAATACTAAGTTGCACACTGTTAGGATCTACAAGTACTGTCTCACCCTTTGTCTGCCTGTCTGCTTGTCCATTGTCTGTTTGTCTGTTGTCCATATATCTGTTTCCATCCATTTAAAGTCCCGTTTATTGTCTAAATTCCTTTTTGTTGGATTGTTCTGAGCAAAATCACAAGAATATAACTATATATATAATATATATTATATTTCTAACCAGTTGCTACTATGACTAAAAAAGTAGTAACATGTTACTACTTTAGTGGCATAACTGCCATTTTTTACATAATAAAAAATGTCAGATTTGACTCTGTATAGCGCGATTAGAGGCATAGTTGTCATTTTTTTTAAAAGACCAAGGTTCATTTGTTTTTTTTTTTGTTTTTTTTTGCTCCACTGTATCCAATACCAGTATACTCCCTTGTTTTATCTTTGCCATATTAAATGAACCATTTATTGAATTGAATTAAATTGAATTGAATTGAAATGAATTAGAATGAATTGAATAGAATAAAATTTTGCTTCAATTTATGTTTTATTATATGATAGCAGTACTACTAAAAACCTGTCTATTGGAACTTGCAAAAAAGATATGATATTATTTGGCTACTGCAGAGGTATGTAGTAAAAACCTTTTATCCCAAATGCATTTCATGTGTTTTGAGTACTGCGATATAGACTAGATGACCTTCTTTAATTCTTACTGGTTTCTGTAAATATATCAATGTTAGAGAAAAAATAAATAAATAGGCATACTAATGTAGTGCTTACCTTTATGTAATATGCTTGATAGCTTCAAATAATAATTTTTTGCTATAAATATATATATATTAGAAAATAATATTAATATGTAAGCTTCTTATGTTATTAAAGAGTGTTAGAGTGTCTACAAGACAAGTGAAAAAAGCAGTGAGTATCACTCAAAATTATTACCAAATAAAACCCAAAAAAAAATTTGAACCATACAATATAAAGTCAAGTTGAATCTAGTTGAGAATTGAATGAGCACTGTTTTATAAACACGAGATGTATATTCTATCAAAGTACTTACATAGAATATAATAATTATCAAGTATAACATAGCAGCACAAGAGTATTATTAGTTTTTTTTATGTTCTTTAAAAAAAGAATCTATTGTGTTTCATTCAAAAATTAATTGTAGCAATGCTGCAGATATTGTACATTAGTTTTAAATGCTGATGACTATATAGATATCAATCATATAAAAAAGGGTTACACATCTTTATTTAAAAAGAAAGGAAGTAAAAAAAAACAAGAGAAAGGAAGAGAGAAGAAGAAAAAAAATATAAAAACTGAATTAAAAATACACTAGAAAATATTTTGAACCAATCAAAACCTCCTATGATCTTCGGCTTCTCTTGTGTGCTGGCTTAACACTTATTTCTGCCAGAGGAGACCTTTATAAAAAAGTAAAAGGTTTATATTAGATTCGTATTGACAGCATCAAACCAGCAGAAACCATGGCAACTCACAGCACATCCACCATAATAGGCAACTTGTCACCATTCATTTCTGACATATTATCAGAAGATAATGAAGAATCATTTGCATCTTGCTGTGCCTACATATTTTTTTAAATGTTAATTAAAATATATGAATGAAACATTTTGATTAATAAACTTACGTTGTTCTTCTCTACCATTCTTTTTTTTTGCTTCTGGTTGTCACTTTTGAAGCTTCCCCAGAGAAGGCTTTTTACATACCACATGCTCTTGCATTTGTAAATAGCAAAGCTGCTATCCTTTGCCAGTCTCTCCAATTGCATCATGTAGTACTTCCAGTGCTTTGCCAGGATACTTTTCCATTCTTTACTGAAAGCAGGAAAGACCTTGTCAAGCAGGTCATGCTTGATGCTACGACTCAAAGTCTTAAGCTGTAGTCGCTTCATTGTCAAATTGCTGTCCAAAAGAAGTACTAGTTGAGGCAAAGGTTGTCCTCCCGGAATTTCTTTGCAGCATGCTTTCCAGTCTTGTTCATGAAGCAACTGCAACAACAAATTGTATTTCTGGGCTTCGTTTTTCCCTTTGAAATTGCCACCTGTGCTAATTACTTGCTTGTCAAGCTGGTCAGGATACTCGGTGAATTGAGACCTTTTCACAGACTCAGCAACACATTCAAGAGCTACCAAAGAGAAAATTGTATACCATAATATTAATAAGGCAAGCGAATGTACTAGAATATAGTAAATATGTCTTACCACTTTGTTCAATGATGCTTTGTTGCATTGTACTAAGGTCTTCTGCGCTTACAGTTGGGGCAAATTGTTTGCTAAACTGATCTTGAAGTATGCGTACCATTTGCTTTATTTCAGCAATATCAATTTCAATTTTTCTGACAGAGTTTATGAGTGTGGTGTTGATATCAGACATTTTTGAATTATTGTTTTTAAGAAAGATAAAGTTAATAAAAGTTGTACTTCCCATAATATATATATTTCATAATGCTTACTTGTTTAACTTTCTGAAAAAAATATAAATCAACTTAACCATAAACATATAGTTGCTACAATATTATTTTTTTAATTTTTGGTGCCAGAATATTTTACCAATTAAAATAATAACATCAGTATAGATGGACTATATAATAGTAACACGATGTTTAAATACTATAAAGTTAATTAATTGTTAAGCATTGATCTTTTAAAGTAAATACTATTATAGATATACTTATATCATACTTGTTGTCATTATTAATCAAGATGTGTTTTAACTAATATTGTCATTATTGTCTTTATTGTTGTATCATTATTACAAGAATTTGTTTTAAAAAAAAACATTTTGTCTCAAAAGAAAAGTATATAAACCTCTCTTTTACATTACAAGAATATCATCAAAAACCTCTTTACACTTTAATATCATATATTAAATACTTACCAAAACAATCAATATGTCTTCCTCTAACACCAATCAGCAGAGAGATAGATTATCTACACAAAGATATCAATGTGCTCAGTGTGCCCTGTCGTTTTACAATTACCAGCAGCTTCAAAATCATAAGAGAGTCCACAGAGGCGATTGTACAACAGTAGCTGTCACAGATCAGTTTATTCTGCATGATGTTGAAATGCAACATGATGGAAACAATATCATTGATAACAATGAATTCGTTAGTGATTCAGGTAATAATAATCAATGTAATAATATCATTAATTTATTTGAATACTTATCTGATAATGCATTGTAGATTATTCCATGAATGCAATAGAGATCAACAAGGCCATTTCATATAAGTGCGGCTGTAGTTTTGAGGACAGTGAGGGTGAAGCTCACATTTACAATAGCAGCAGAATTGGTAGCAATACCTTTACAAAAGCCGAGTTGATAAGTATTCATCTCTCTCAATTGATGCTTCAGCACAGAATTTCCAGGGCAGCTTACAGAGACATTGTCCGATTTGTTAATACAATCATTCGAGATCACAATGAAATTATGTTGGGTAAAATAGAATATTTATGTTACCTTATACTTTAATTCCAAATTTCTAACACGTAGTGATTTCGTTCCTTTTTTTTTAGAACCTGGGGCTAAGATCAGCCACGGCAAAACTGTCAATGCTTTGCTTAAGTCCAAGTCAAGTGTCAAGGGCCATGAGTATGATGTCTGTCCTAATGGTTGCCAATTGTATGGCATTAATGACAATCAGGAATCTTGTGTTGACTGTGGCAAACCGCGATACAAGACTGATACTGAGCAAAGTCAAACACCAGCTGCCAGTATGAAGCTCATGTCAGTCGGTGGTATGTTTTCTCAAATTCTGGCTGATTCAGCCACAAGAGAACTTCTTCATTACAGGGCTAACCGGGAATCTGTAGCTAGTCAGCTCACCGATATTTTTGATGGTGAAAATTACAAGCAGTTGGTGCAGCAAGGCTTGTTCTCAAATCCTGATGATATTGCCATTGGGCTATATACCAATGGTTTTGTTAACCAAAAAAAGGGCAAGAGTTCGTACACCATCGTTCATGCTGTTGTATTCAACCTTGACCCATCAATAAGGTAATAAATTAATTAATATATTAATTTCAAAAAAAAAGTTACTAATAAAAAGCTTAGATACACAAATGAATACCTCTTGTATCTGACAATCTTGTCTGGTCCCAAGAAGTCTACCCACTTGGACTCTTTCCTGATGCCAATCATCAGTGAAATAAAAGATCTTGAGATGCATAGCTTGGTGATCAAGAGCAATGGAGTTGAGATTTGCCGTGCCAAGATCCACTTGTTGCTTGCTTCTGGTGACATCCCAGCTGTGGCTGACATGGCGCACATTGGCTCACATGCCAGTTTGTTTGGTTGCCGAATCTGCAAAACAAAGGGAAAAGCCCCAGACAACAGATGACACAGAATGTACTTTGAAGATAGTTCTGCTCCTTTGCAACCTTTGGAAGACTTCAAAACCGGCAATCCTGTAAGTATATAACAGTTTAATTAGATTTTTTCTTGTACTAAATAATTGCTTATAATAGATAAAAAATATATACCAGCCAAGCATCTTTAGTGAACTGTCAACCTTCTCTGGATCTTCCTTCTTCGCACTGAATGAACTTCATTTAGTTGCAAGAGGAATCAGAAAGCACATTTACGACTTGATCACTGTGTCCCTTACCAAGGGGACAAAAATTTTTATACCCATCCGGATGATACGCTTTCCACCACAGAATACCCATTTTTCATACCAAGAACTAGTCTTGTGACAATTGGCAACTTTATCACAAGTTCAAGACCATATATACCAGTATCATTCCAAGGCAGTTTTGATAATGTCTTCTCCAAGATTGACGGCACTCGTGCAGTAGATTGGCTTGACTTTCTTCTGTACATTGTTCCCACTCTTGTTATACCATTCTTATCAAATAGAGCTGTGAAAACTGCGGTGTTGTCACTTGTCAAAGGTTGTGCACTGGCATTGCAATAGACGTTGACTTCGGAGTTGCTGGATGAGATGGATGTGTAAGTCATAATGCCTCTAACACTATATATAAAACTAATCACAACCTTTTTTTTAAAAATAATAATAACAATAACAATAGACATTTTAAACACTGGCACCACTATCTATCGCAACAAGTCTAGAACAAGACTATATATCATAGTGTCTTCAGACCAGTACAGCACTATCTTATGCATATACCATTCATTGTCAAGCAACTAGGTCCACTTCGATGCTACTCCACTCGATCAATAGAGAGAGTAATTGGTGTCTTTTCCAAGCTAATCAAGTCTAAGTGCAAGGGCTGCTGTAATGCCAGTTTTCTTGTGGAGCGATTTACATTGCATAACTATATCAACACGGCCATCAGTATCCAGAACGAAATTGATCTTATTCAGCCCAAGCCGTATGGTAGAGAAAGTTATATGGATCTTCCTAATGATTTTAGTGGTGCGCAGTTGTGGGAGCCATTTCATCGATTTGCTCATTTGAATGATGATTTGGTGGAAGGTGTAAGCAGCCCTAGTGTGAAGGATGCCTTAACTAGATACTATCAACGAACTTCAGGTTTGATGATTTCCAACATTGGTGATTTTACGATTGTTGTTGCTGGTCGTTTATGGATGAATTCGACCATGTATTCATCTTGCATATATCAACAAAGAAGAAATGAAAGAAGCCGTGGTAATCATTACGTGATGTTTACCTGTCTTTACAGAAAGTAAGTATATATCATTTTTCAATATAAAATCAAAAGTTACTTACATTATATTTATTTCTTTACTTTAGCAACCGTAATATAATTGTTTACAGCTGGCTCGTTGGTGTGGTGATATTCTTTTTCCAGCATGAGTATTCACTTGGCTCTCTTCATTTCCTTGCTTTTGTTGAAGTAATGAAGGAACATGATGCGGCTGCCCACGACTCATCTGTACCAATCGTCAAACAGCAGTCACAAAACAGCTCAACAGGTCGCCAAACACAACCTACATATGCAGTAATAAGTGTCAATGATATTTGTCATCAAGTTGGCCTTATACAATACCCACCAAATGGAAATCAGTTCTATATAATTTCATCTTATTATGTTTTCAACAATAATATGCGCATTACAAAGGGCAACCTTTCTATTTTATAACTTTTTTTTTATTTTTTATTTTTTATATGCTCTATATACCCTATATTTTTATGCTTTCTATATCTCCCATGTATTCTATATTATTATTTTTATTTTCTATATACCTTATGTTTTTTTTATTTCTTATATACTCTATGTTTTCTATTTTTTTATTTCTCTATATGCCCTACCTTTTTTTTATTCTCTATATATCTTATATTTTTTTTCATTCTCTACATGTTCTACATGCCGTTACGCAATTTAAATTAAAATAAAATTATTAAGTGAACAAGAAGAGAGGTGTATCTTTTTAAAAAAAGTCTTGGTTTAAAAAAAAATAATGGCAGTTATGTTTCCATTTCGTTCACACATTCCATAAAAAATTAATCCGAATAAAACTAGACATCTTTAATATTAAATAAAACATACATTTTAATACTTAAAGTGGTCATTACAACTTACAAACACTTTTTAGACTATTCGAGACATCGTACAGCAACAAAAAAAACAGATTTCATGCTACTTTTTTAAAATGTTGCTAATGATATTGCCACCTTACCAAAAACTGCGGAGAAATTATTGGCTTTTGACCAGAAAAATAGCAGTTATGTGCCTATTTCGGGCACAGTTGCCACTCATATAGCCATAGTGTGCACCACACACCATAACTCAATACACATCAGATATTGACAAGGGGTGTTGTAAGAATGGTCAGCTTTTAACAAAATTTCAGTTGTCCAGCAGTGCGGTAAAGTTGCAGAATTCTTTGTAATTCTAGAAAAATTATATTCTATTATTATTATTATTTTTTGATTTTTTGACAGCGGCCAAGGCTGAATAGAAAGCAATTTTTCTATTCGTAAAGCAAAACACCAATAAGTACAACAAAAAAGTATCATCCTGTCAACAATAACTTTAGGCAACCACACATTATATCTTATTTTCTCACTATATTTAACTGAACGAATCAACTTGGAATTAATATTATTTTTATTTTATATTCTTATAAGCATAATTATCTTCATGATTATGACTTAATAATTATATTATTTTATTTGTACTTAATGATAGTAAAGAACAAATCACATTTAATAGATCGTCGATTATACAACTTTTATTATATATGTATTTTTTTATAGTTTTATTTATTTAATTATTCAACAAGTCAATTGCAAAACTATAAATATCGCAATACTTGCATTTAATAAACATTGATTTTTCTTCGTCTTATTTTCTGACAACAAGTTCTCTTAATATTTAACACTGTTGATATTTTACTTGTTTGATTATCCAAGTATATTGAGTCAAGTCTATCGAGATTGATCAATAGTACTGGTTTTCTCTTATTTTTCTCTTATTGATTTTATTATCAAGGGGTGAGGATTTCTAAAGATTTCTCTGGACATTCATTTTTAATGACCGACACTGGAATAACAGCCAATATCTTAGGTTCCCACCCAAAATAATTATTTCTTTTCAATGAAGGTCACCACAATTTTTTTTTCATAAGTTATATGCAGCCTAATAAAACTTTATTAAAAATTTGGTTTTTTTACATACATCTAAAAAATTATCATTATATTTTTATATATGTTCTTTAACATATTGATGAAGAAGCAGGTTTCTTTTATTAACTACTTATCTTGTTTCTCATATATAAGTGCAGCAATATCTTAATGTCGGAATTTCTCTTAGTCACCTATTACTAAGCATAATAAATTACAATGAATTTTCTGGCAAGACATTAATATAAGTAGCATGTAAAAGTTCTACCTTTTCATCTTCCCAGATCTTTTAATATCTGCTCAAAATGAACCCAAATGCTCCTAGCTATTCCGCTGCAACTTCTGATGTGAATGTTAGAATGATGGAGGCCCAGGTGTCTACTTCTTGCGAAGCTGAAGTTAACAGACCAGAAAACACAAAGAGAAGCTATGTTTCTAAGCAAAAAGAGTATAAAGATTGGTGTGATGAAGCTTTCTTGAGCATTCCCCTCGAAAATTGCTACACTGTATATGGAGATAAGCTCCATTTGTTTCTTAAAGACTGTGTAAGTTTTTTGCTGTTGTTTGGAGATATATTCTGTAAGTAATTGAATTAATTATCTTTTCTTCTGTTAGGTTGTCAACCGAACCTATGGAAGAGACACTGGAAAAACCATCAAGTATGGAACTGCAATGACCTATCTTGCTGCTATTGTGGATATGTACCAGAAGCAAGTTAAAGTCGGTGTGAGTAACCACCCTCACTCTCGCAAGGCTTGTATCCAGCTGTTGGACAACATGAAGCTCAACGATGAGCGTACCCATTGTGCTGAAAACCAGAACTGTGGCCTTGGAACTCTGGTAGATGGATACATCACAGAGAACAAGATTGCTAGCATTGTTAGCTATTATTTCTCGAGATCAAGTGGAGGTGACCTGAGAAATGCAGTGTCTTTTCTCCTGTTGCATTTTTGTATGCTCCGTGGCAAATCTGCAAGAAAAGCCGAATTTGCCGACCTTCAGACAGTCATGTTGGATCGTGAAGGACCTTCCGAATGCCCTGCCTTTGTCTTGGTCTTGAAGCAGGGAAAGACGAACCAGTTTGGACAAATTGAGCTTGCAGCCTGCTTGAGAAATTCCAAGGTTGAGATTTGTCCATTCATGGCACTCGGATGCTATTTCTTCTGGAGATGACATATTGATGGTGAGCAGCTTCCATCTTTTGAAACATCCAAGGAATAGTTCAACCATAAGTTGCTACGATCTGGGCAGGAACCAACCAGGGAAATGCCTTACTCCACCCATCTCAAAGCAATCAACAGGGCATTCAAGGCCTGTGGAATCGTTTTCACAGCAAAGACCCATGCTGCCCATAGATTATCAGCAAGAATGGCTGACATAAGTGGTGCCAACGAGTCAGATATCAGAAGGCAGGGTCGCTGGAATAGTAACACAATGAATGGTGCATACCTCACCAATCTTCCGAGAGGTGCAATGCGTACTATAGCTGGATTTCTGTCAGCTGAGGGGCAGTTCTACTTGCCAAGAGCCCAAGTGAAACCAGCCGAGTTGCTCCAGTGCAAGGTTTTCCAAATGGTAGACTTTTGGTATGGCAGGATTTCGTCAGGAGCATGCCAGCAAACCGCAGCTGCACATGGGTTTCTGGAGCTTCTGAAGCAATTAAGAATCACTTTTCTACAGGATTCTGTGTTAATGATGAGCAAAACTCCAGGGCACTCATTGTGGCAGCACAATGTATTCTATGATCCCGAACACATTGAGCTCAAGAGGTAAAAACAGCTAATATATAATACAGTGAAAAAAATAGTTCTAATATATTTACATGTCAATGTTTTAGATCAGTCGAGGCTTTTGTGGAGACAGATGTTGAGCCTACTGACATTCTTTTGCAGAGAGCACTTCCTCTGATGGCCAGAAACTTGGCTGAAATGCAGAATGCGGACAGCGGGTTTTGCAGAGAAGTTCTGCGGGAGTTTGATGTTCTTTGCCAGAAGATTGACGACTTGGTATCTGGGAGAATCCCTCTTCAGTCCCTTCAAGAAGATGGAGGGGAAAGAGGTGGAGCTAGATCAACAGAGGTCCAAGCATTTACAGTCCTGGCCAACAACTCTGGACTAATTTCCCAGCTGCCAGACATACCTGTTCAGTATAGAATAAGCAGAGGTGGGCAGACGGTACCTGACTTGTGGAGAGAATGGCATGTGGAACTCTCTGGCTGTGTCTCTGTACACGAGATGAAGACGAGGTATGACATTGCTTGGAGAAACAATGATCAACAGTTCTTCAATAGACGTAAAAGAATTGTCAGTTTTATTAAGGAATATATGGTTGACAATTCCATAAGTGAAGAAACAGCAGTCGAACTTGCAGAAGAAAACCGAAGAAGAAGACAAAGAACTCTGGACTTTTTGTCTAAAAATTCAAGCCAAATCTTTCAATGATTGTAAAAATAAAAAGAAATATCTTGTTTCTTTTTATGATATTCAGTTAATGCTGCTGTTAAGTAATTTAATAGCTTTCTATTATTTTCTGGTACCATCCTTGCTATATTCTACTTTATTAGATCGAATAGCTATATGTAATTAAACATATACTTAAAGAATAATACTTTATCCAATTCAATATCAGCTTTTTGATAGATATAAGAGAAATATAGATACTTTTAAAGCTTCTACTCACGTTCATATATATATATATATTTATAAGAATTTGAAAAAATCTCTTGTATGTAAAGAAATATTTTGTTTTGATCATTTTTTTGTAATGAGCAGCATATTTTTTGGTGAAAATTACCTATAAAATTTGGTGTTCTAATGATTTTTTTATTTTAAACAAGTCACTGGTTGGCTCGTCGTCTGAGTCTGTAACCCCACTAAAAACTCTGTGATAACTCCTTATTATCTTTAATTCTACATTCTCTTTTGAGTTTGTCTTTTTCTCTCTTGTGGAAAAGAGAGGTTATTTTACATCTACAAACCCATTCAAACCTCGAAAACCATGATAATATCACCTGTCAACATTTACTACAAATACAAGCACCAAACGCATCAAATTGGTGAAGAGAGTGGGATTTGAACAATTTATTGTATCCCTATTAGTGTGTTGTGCCATTTATTTTATTTTTTCAACAATGCCTGAAGACAAAAAGAATCAAATCAGTCTTACCAAGTTCATTGCAAATCTGGAGCCATTTTATAGTAACAAACAGGATAAAAAGCATACCACTTGGCTTAAGAGTGTAGACCGTCTCTGTAAAGCAGTCAATATGTCAGACAAAGATGTTCTTGTGGTTGCTACATCTTACCTTCATGGACCAGCCAAAATTTGGTGGGACAGCATCGAAGACCGAACATATATATGGAAAGAATTTACTGATACCTTTATGAATCGGTTTGCTTCTTGTCAACTGGATAATGTTTGCTGAAAAGAAATCCAGAACACCCATCAACAATCTGGAAAAACTATAGACAATGTTGTCTATAAGCTTCGGGAACTATTCTCATCTGTCAAGGTGAACAGTGAATCTTTCAAGGTCCATAGTCTTTTGCAGGCGATTGATCCTCAAATCGCTTATGAATTGGAGCAACGTGACGATTTGCCTGTTGATTTTGAGACCGTAGCAGAAAAAGCACAAAAACTGGAGCTGGTAAAAGCCAAATATCATAATGATTTGGTTGAAAGATCAAGCATTGGTTCCGAATCTGGTTGCAGTACCATTAGCAAGGCCTCGACTCTCCGTGATTTAGTCAAAGAATTTGGTGCTCTAAAGGTTCATGTAATTGAACAACCCAAATCCAAGTCTGTTTCTCTGCCATCAACTAATAAACCCCGTGGAAAATGCTGGGCGTGTGGTTCAGAAGATCATATTTCTCCCCAGTGTCCACAACAGCCCAAGCATAACAATGATCAGAGAAAAGGCAATGGCCAGCAATAAAAGAGGGTACTGCTGGTTCTCAAAATTCAATTCCTTATACTCAATTAAGACCAAGTCCTGTAAATCTTAGAGTACTATTAATTCCCCAATCAGAAAAGAAAGTCAGAACTTAAAAGATTCTTTGATTTTGATTTTTTTATAAAGACAACTTTAAAAAAAATAACAATTAAAAATAAAATAAAAAAAGATAGTAGTTGATAATATATAATTGATAATTGATAATAAAAAAAATAATAAAAAAAATTATATTTGTCAAGGTGGACAGGATTGAGAGGGGGAGCCATGTTCTTTCAGCTTGTTGTATGCAAACTTCAACGTATCTAAGAACTGGCTCATGTCTTCTGAGATTCTCTTATACTTGGCTATCTTGCTGTCAAGTTCAACAGAGTATAATTGACAATATTTCATGATATCAGCTTCTATCTCGTCAGAAAGAAGGGAAGTGTCAACTACTGCTTTAGTATTAGTATTAGATACATGGACAGCAGAGGAGGAGGAGGAAAGACTTTGGCGCAAAGAGTAGGAAATGCCTAGTGTATGATTGATGAGAAAGATATGCTTGCAAAGCTTGGAAGTATCAAGGCAAGTGCAGTTTTGCAGAAAGACATTCTGTAGCTCAATGTTATATACAACAAGATCAACTGTGAATGATCTGCAAGTGAATGCAGTACTACTCAATTTCTCAACCATTTTTATAGCAGTATTGCTATCTAACATGTACACATTTCATCTTTTTTACTCTTCTTGTCGTGTAAGACATACTGATTGGAATCCATATAACATCTTAACGTTCTCTTGTCTGTAGTCAAGAGTCAAGACTTTGGCCAGAAGATAAATAAGTCTATCTACTCAAAGAGATCTTGCACGTCCAAGATAGAAAGTCTTCAGCTGATTGTGATAAGACTCTATCAAATTATTGGTGTAAAAGGTTGCAGCCTATTGTTTATATTACATATTAGAAATGGGCTAATAATCTATAAAGTTTCATACTAACCTCTATGCTTTGCACCATAATTCTTTTTTTGGCACCCACATTCTGTTAAATACAAAATAAAGTCTTCATATTCCCCAAATTTAACAAGAAATTCATTATACAGTATATCATAGGCAACAGAAGTTGTTGCATGCATCATATTACTCAATATAGCACGAACACTGTTATGAGCTATGTTCGAAGCATGTGTTGATTTTTGCACTTTAATCTATATTATAGTGTTATATGAGATATACACAATTTTAAATAAATATGCTACTTACATGCTTCTTTACATTAATTTCTTATGCTCTTTTAATATGCCAATGACATAACAGGATATTAACACTATTGCCAAAGATTTCTTCAATTGCACCAATTTCGATGGAGCTGCAGTCAATCATTATTCTTTTCACCTTTAATGTAAAGATGTTCTTTACCCATGTTAACTATTGACTCAAGGTCGAGGTATATTCACGATCAGTTATAAAGAAGCAGACAGACAATCTCTTATTGGTGATAGGGTTTTGCTCAACAATTGTAAACAGAAAGTAATCTTCAGGTCCTTTACCAGCTACAGTATTGAATGACTTGCTTGTTTTGTGTGTTGAGTCAATGTACCACTCTTCCAAATTCTACAGAAACTAATACAATAATAAGATATATAAATAGGTGTGTTGTGGTGGTTGAAGTTAAAGAAGTTTAAGAAGAAGAATTAAAGATTTGAGAAGAGAAACAAAGATTCATCAGAACTTGTGTAATGTTTGTTTATTGAGAAAGATTTGATATCAAAATTTGACGAGATTTCTACACTGAACTACTACTGCTATTTATATTATTTTGGATCGGGAAAATTATATGACTGGGGTCAGGTAATCGATCCTATCTGAGCCTTAATCAGAGTAACGTGATCTTGAGATAATTAATATATGATTAATTATATAAATGTGTGTAGTCCCAATGAAGTATTAACATCGAAAGTAAATGTGTTTATGAGTTATAATTATGCTTATAATAATCCACTGATGTATTCTATATTATGGTGATATCATCATATGAAATATAATCACTATCATGCATACTAAACCTGTGTGTTAAATAATAAAGTAATTGGTAGACACCTTTGACTGGAATAGCTGAGGCCTTATATTATTTCCTTCAGACTTATTCTCAATTACAGCAGTAGTCAATACTCATTTACAACAAGGTGTATAGAATAAAATATAAATAATACATGTTATTTACTTCTTTCTGCCACTCAGAAACCCATGAAACAAGGAAGGAGCCATTCTTATGAACCGTGAAAAGAGTAGTATTTTCACTTTTGTTCAACTCTTCAACCCACAGTTTGACACTTTCATAATGATCCACAGGTTTTCTTAAGAGTTTCATCATTTAAGCATTGATAACATTTCTCACATATTGATAATCAATGAGAAGAGAAGAAGGGAAAAAAGATCTATTGTCAGCTTGTTCAAGCTATGTAATTTTAAATAAGCAAAGTCTCTCAAAATATACTATATAATATTTACTTCAAGTAGTCTGTCTTCACTCATTCTAAGCATGTTTTTGATGGATTTCCAATCCATGTTTTGGCTGACAAGCTCTTTTACCCATTGTTTTAATTCATCTGGCAATCTTGACGAACTGATCTCTTCAATCTTAAATGGATCATGGTTTGGGTGCTGCTAGCTGTATTTGATACAAACAGTATCATCAGTCATGGTATGCTTATAGATACTAGCAGAACAACCAATCTTGATAGACTTAGTTGTTCTGACGCATTTCTGAGCAAGCTGAAAAGTTTTTTTCACTTGTGGTTTTCCAGCATGATCACACAAGTAAACTACTGTCTTTACTTTGAGAGGATTTTCAAGAGGCTTTCCAACGAAGACCATGTTCTTTTCATGACTGTAAGATCGATGGTAAACCTAATTAGCATGTTTTTTAGCTGTATCATTTAACTAATTTGTAAATTCATCTTCAGATGAAAGGTCAAAGGAGTTAACAGCTTCTATATAATCTGGAATTATGCGATTGTTGTAATTAGCAGCAATATTAAAGGTTGACATTTTGAGATTCAGTAAAAAAAAGGTGTGTTTCAAAAAAAAAATTTAAGGGGTAAGTGTGTAATAAAAGTTTACCCAAACGAAACAAATGTATGACTTGCTTTTCTGATTGGGAAATTACTGTCACTGGTTATAGCATTGGAATGTCAAGTCTCGATCTGGTATTTCTTTTCTGGCATTTGTAACTAAGTTGCAGAATCAATACCACTGGGGATCATCAAGTTTATGAATAGTTTTTAGATAAGCATAAAAGATGCTTTTTATTAAATGTATTTCTTGAGTATTTATACAAAATGATAATTGATTTCTGGCTAAAAGAAAAGCTACAATAATATGACTTAGATGTTTGTTGTCTAGTAATATCTTCTACAAGTATATTCACCATCTTAAACATCTAAAACATATGTGAAAGACCAATCGGCGAAGTCAAGATCTTTTATCCTAAAAAGTCAACCATTACTGGTTGCTTGTGTCAGATATTATTTTGATGAATCCGAGAAATTGGGATAATTGACCTCAGCAGTTCTGTGTCAAAGATACCTCATAGATAATGAACCGCAGTAATGTCTTGTAAAGATTAACCACAGTAACATCTTCTGAGCATCAACCACAGTAAAAGGACTTCTCTTGTAATTAAATAGAGTATAATAGTTTACTGCGGATAATGTGCAGTATTAGTTTAGAAAACTATATAAGACAATTCAATTCCTATCAATAAAAAGTACCTTTTATCCTCTCTTCAATTTTACATATACTCTCCAATTCCCAGTGGGTTTGACCTTTTGACTTTGCTATAGTAAAAGGAAGACCATCCCAGATTAGGAACGACACTTGTAAATCCTGATTTTGGTTACTAATGTCAACTCTGACAGGAAGAACAACCCAGATTGAAAACGACACAAGAATTCGGGTATGACAAAATGTAAAATTTGAATGCAAGTGCATAATATAAATAGTATATAATAAGCCCAACGGGGGGGTCGAACCCCCAACCTTGAGATTAAGAGTCTCACGCTCTACCGATTGAGCTAGCCGGGCGTATTTGAATTGTCAAGTGTGTTGTAAATAAGTGTGGCGTTGGCCAGTTTCTGGTGATGGATACCTGACGGTGGATTCCTTCAGTGGTTTAGTTCGGCGGTGAGCCATGATGGGTAGTACCAGACTCATGGACGTTGACGTCGACAGTGAGTCGACCAAGTGACATGTCTCGAGGGACAAGAGTGGTCCTCCCAGGTTTCTTGGGAAATCTTGCTCCCGATAACCCTATACCTAAACCCCCTCAATATAATCCGGTTCCTTAAAATTAGAATACCCATCTATATTGTCACCTCAGAAACACCTGTCACCCACTAAAAACATTATACTTCTTTCCCCTAATTTTATACACTTCTTTATTGCCAGCATTTATTTACACTATCTTTTATTATATTTTATTAGATTCTATTATTATACTACTATTATATTTTTTACTTTACTTTACTACATCGTTATTATATTATTACTTTACTTCTATTCTACCTCACTATATTTTTACTTTACTCTCTTTATAATTTTCTATTCTATTTCTACTATCAACACCAGTTACATGTAGTAAAAATTTTCACTTGACTTTCTTTTCTTTTCTTCAAATAATTATTTTAATCAAACATTTTTGTTTATAAAAGGAACAATCTTTTCAATCAAAAAAATAATCATTCTATCCTTAATCTTATTTATTTTTTGTCTGTTATTATCATTATTCTTCATTCATACACAGTGTCCTTGTTCTTTGGAGTGTTGTCTGTTGATCTTGATATATTTTATTTCTCTGTTTTCCCTTTTCTGTTTTTCTCAAACTTTGTTGTTGTCACAATTTCCATTTTTATCTTCTTCCTATTTTTTCTACCTGTCTGTCACCAATTCTTACCTGTCAAATTACCCATTCTTTCCCATTCTTATTGTATTATCCTTCTTGTATTCGTAATTCACATTACATTTATTTGCCAAGTGATACTGTTACAATCCACAACAAACAAACACATCATGCATCAGAATTGACACAAGGTATAAAATCAATGGTCAAACATAAACAAACTTTTGGTAGTCCAGCAATGCAGTGGCATTGTAGAATTCTTTATAATTCTAAAAAAATTATATTCTATAATCTTTTTTGATTTTTTAATGGCGGCCGAGACTGAATAGAAATCAAATTTCTTATTTTTAGAACAAAATACTAATAAGTACAATAAAAGAGCATCACTCTGTCAAAAAAAACTTCATGCAACCACACAGCTTATCTTATTTTCTTACTATATTTAACTGAATGAATCAACTTGGAATTAATATTAAGAGGTTTCATTATCTGTTCGGATTTGAATTTGGATTAGGATTTGGAATGCAGATGTTTAAATAGTGAAATAATTGGCTGAGAATAATCTGAATAGAATTAAAATATATAAATTTAATCTAAAGGAAAAAACTTTAGTATTCAAGTTTAGAATCACTCATTTTGATGTCTTAAAATACTTCAAACAAAAAATTATTAATGTCTTTGCCTCTCTTATATTATTCTACTCTATATATCAATTTTTATAAAAAATACCCAATATAAGTAATAGAAAAGTTTTTCTCAAGTCGCTTAAAAAGTTGATTCTTTAAAAACTAATTGAATCCTAAATTCACAGTAAGAATAACGCATTAAACATTACTGTTGATATATCAGAAATCCTTATATATCTTACATTATCTAGAAAGAGATATCTTAGAGAGCAATCTATAGTCTCTTGGTCACCCAGTACAATCAGATGGTTTTTGAATGATTCTGATAATAATAGATTTAGACAAGAGTTTAGAATAAACAAGAACTCTTTCTTTACCACTGCAAAAGACTGCAAATTTGACAATTTAATATAGTTTTATTAGCATTGTTAAATTTTCAAAAAAAATAAAAATTAAAAATTATATTTTATTTTTAGTTGTAATTTTAAATCTGTTTTTTTTAGCTGTAAAGTTATATCAGTATCACTTTCCCCTCTGCATTTTATGTGTCTTTAATATCATTGTAAATTACACTCAAAAAAATATTTATATTAAAAGTGTTGTGGTGGTTGAAGTTAAAGAAGTTTAAGAAGAAGAATTAAAGATTTGAGATGAGAAACAAAGATTCATCAGAACTTGTATAATGTTTGTTTATTGAGAAAGATTTGATATCAAAATTTGACGAGATTTCTACACTGAACTACTACTGCTATTTATATTATTTTGGATCAGGAAAATTATATGACTGGGGTCAGGTAATCGATCCTATCTGAGCCTTAATCAGAGTAATGTGATCTTGAGATAATAAATATATGATTAATTATATAAATGTATGTAGTCCCAATGAAGTATTAACATCGAAAGTAAATGTGTTTATGAGTAATAATTATGCTTATAATAATCCACTGATGTATCCCATATTATAGTGATATCATCATATGAAATATAATCACTATCATGCATGCTAAACCTGTGTATTAAATAATAAAGTAATTGGTAGACACCTTTGACTGGAATAGCTGAGGCCTTATATTATTTCCTTCAGACTTATTCTCAATTACAGTAGTAGTCAATACTCATTTACAACAGAGAGTCTTAGTAAGAAGTTCGAATTTGCTATTTCCAGAAAAAAGCACTGTCATAACGTTTGAGAGAACTTGCATCAGCTGTTTATAGTCACACCCAACAAAAGAACCATTATGATGAAGCTGGTTTCTGAATTTTCTGCTATAATTCTTGCAGACTCTGTAAGAACTCAGAGCTGACTCAAGCCTTGCCATTTCTGCTGTTGACATTTTCGAGAACTTAAGGAGGTAATTGACCAGATACTGTGATAAGCCAAGTAGGATGATGTGAAGAATTTCAATGGGCATATCTTTTGTTGCATCAAATGCTTCAAGTCTAAGAAATTCTTTGCTGCCGTTCTTGCTATAGTTTAGGTCACACCCATGCTTATACAATTCTGAATCTGTATTGGCAGTGACAAAAGCATTTAAGAATTCCTTTGTTCTTTTTTCAGCACTATTATGGTCGACTGGAAGATAAGGTATCTCTGACGTGTTGTCTTTTTGAGTGCTTTGGGGTGTTTCTAAATGGCATTTCCTGCAGAAATGCTTTCCTGATGTTTCACTGTGCATAGCAAGTTGCAATTGCCAAGGATTATCACCCATGAACAATAACAGAGGAGCAACAACCAGAACATCTTCACCATAATCTTTGGAGTACATCACAATTCCTTTCTCCAATTCCACAAAATTATCAACAATCGGGGGCAGCATCTCAACAGCATTCAGCACATGATTTGAGGTGGAAATCAATATTGCATTCTCTCAATTATTTCTCACCTCAAGAGGCATCGCGACAAAATACATGAGATAGCTGTTGTATTTGTTGTATTGCTTTGAAGAGTTTCCGGAAGTGTTGTCAGAATACAAATTCAGTGGGCAAATAACTACCTTCATTAACCCGCCTCTGGGAAGTCTTATCTTGAATCTTTTAACAAAGAACGTGTTGAGTCACAATTGAGACTGAATACCAACAAGAGTGTCATAAAAAATCTCAGAAGGGCAGGACGAAACAGATAAACCACATCCAAGAAAAAGATTGCTGTCTTTTTGAACAATAGACAAAATTTTACTAACTCTAATAGTATACTTAAGGAGAGAGACAGCAAAATTTGTGAATCCACCAAACAACCAGAAGTAAGCATCATCACAATAACTTGGCAGAATACTATGACCACCATACACTTGGAAGATATTGGCATATGTAGATTGATTTTCTGTATAAAACTTCTCTAAGAGAAACCAATTTGACTACCCTTGTACTTTAACAATACTACCTACCCAATAATCCAAACCTTCAGATGTAATCATTGGGTTTTGGAATATGGGATTTTCCTTTCACTTGGTGCCTTGGTTGAGATTCAACCATTGACTTTCAGTGAAATCAGAAAGTGATGACATCTGTGCCGTTTTCCTGGACATGCCAGAGTATGCCTGAGATATTCAGATGGTTTGTTGATCAAAAATCCATGGCATTGGTCTTTTTAATTTACAGTAATACATGTTGTTGTTAGAAATATCTGGATCTCATTCTTCTTTTCCAAGTAATAATCTATCACTGCGTCAGACTTTGAAAAATCTAATTTCTCTTCAGCTTTCTCACGAGCCTTCAAAACTTCTCCATAGCAAACATGATTTTCTTGATAGATCTTTCAGAAGAAAGATTCTCATTGCCATAGAACAAGACATGTAAGATAAACACTGCCTTGGATTTTAAAGGACTTATATATCCAGAAAAACTCTCAGCATTGTTCTCTTGATGGTAGAACGTTTGTGTGTTGCTATATATATCCAAATAGGCATTCATGATCACAGCTATAGGGTTAGTGCCTATAAAAGCTGCATTTGTTTCAGTATCATGGCCCAGGACATCACTTTCAATGTCAAATTCTGTGCTTTCTCCATCACTTGACATGACTTTTTCATAATTACAAAAGTACTAGTCAAGCAAGTCATCACAAGGTTGGTCACTATAAATAATTAAATAAGTAATAAGCATTTATATTTTACAGTATTAACTAAGAAATCTCACTTTAGTATATCATCTGCACTATCATCAGAAGTACATATGGTATTTCAGATATGGAACAATAGAAAAATAATAAATTTGATAATAGAGACGTATAGAAATACTTTGAGACTGTGTAATAATCTAAATAAAAGAAGAGACTTGGAAAGTACAGTGAAACTTCTTTTATTATGAAAATTGAGAGAGGATCAAAACATTGTGATCTTTTGCTCCCTTTATATACATTTTAATCTAAGGACTGTCTTATTTGTTTCAATAATTTAATTGTGTGCCTTCGGGTCCAGTCACACTCTTTTTTATAACATTGATATTCCGCCTACTCAGAAGTACCTGTGGACTTCACAGACTGTATATAAGTTGTCCTTTATTCATAAATAAAAAGTATCCCTTTTTATAAGAAAACACAATCTGCTCTTGTCATTTCATCTTAATTTCTTAAGGTTTTCTTCCTTTACTATATTTGATTATTAGAGTGTATCACACCAAAAGAAATCAGGGTCCAAATTTGGACAGGTTTTAAGCATTGTTTTGTTGGCGTTTTCTGGGAGCAATATAATTGCCTTATATAAAATACAATAATTTCACTACAGAGCGTGTTTTGAACTTCATTTTTTAAAACAAATTGGAAATAATGAGTTTTGAAATGCAGCAATTTTATTCAGAAAAAATATTGGGGGGGGGGATTCAACTTTTACTAGGGTGGGAATCAGGCTAGGCTAGGTTACTGCTACTAGGACACCTTGGACTGATGCTTAGATTTCACTTGATCTTTGCTTTATGCCCACCCAGAATTTACCTGACTACTGAAGCTACCTAGATTCCATTGAGGCTCACTGACATAATATATGGAAAAGCAAATGATAGTGTGAAGAGACAAAGATGCTGGCAAGCTATCTGTATAAATACAAATAGAGATATTCATAGCTAACATAGAAAAATGACAAGAGTTAGGAGCTGTATTTACACTTATAATCAAATAATAAAATATCTTAACTATGAATAAAGAGCTATGCTATTTGATGTAGCTTTACTTATCTGAAATGTAAGCTATGTGTTAGTATGAAGTGTTTTGACTTGGAGCAGTTTGTTTATTTTTGTAAAGCTTACCTCACAATGGCAAGTACTTGATTAAAAGACTTTTGATTATTTAACATGTAGAAAAAGTAACATACAGTTTGATTTACTTACCTAAACTGATTATGAGCATGATTTGAGAATTCTATATAAGAGTAAAGTATTAATCATTGGCCATTACAAGTTCTGTTTGATGAGTAAAAATAAAGAAGGAAAAAAATTAACTTATAAAAAAGAAAACAAAGAAAAAATAAAGAAAAAAAAATACTAAGTGAAATTTAAGACTCAGAAGGGTATTTAAGTTTGCATTAGTTTCATTATTGTCAGGCACCTTTCTTTACTTCCTTTCATTTAATTAATCTTACTTTATAATGGGCAAAGAATAACTGAAATACAGCAAAAATTTGAGCAAAATTAAGCTCACAAGCCATTCTTTCACCTGCCATTTGTGCTCGCAAGAGTGCAGCACATCGTATAACCTTCAGCAACACGTTCAGACACATGACATAGCAACCTCTTTGGACTCTTTGACTGAAAATGCACCCAGCCTTAACATTAGAAGCATTCCTAATTCTGAGAGGGAATTTAATGTAGTCGAAGATAATTAAAAAGCATTGTTTCAAGCTGATATTTCGACCATGATTGAAGAAGAACAAGAAGAAGCCATGGGAGAGAATATCTCTTCTCTTAGAGAAAGAATATTCAACATGGCATCATCGACAATTAACAGTAACAAGAAATCAGATCTCCCTACCCTGGCTTTTGAAGATTGTCAATCCCTTTTAGATTTTTCTGCTGCTTCAGATGAATGGAATCGAAGCATGCCCCCCTTCTTCCCTTTTCAAAATCTTCAGACCTTGGTTTTGCAAGTGTTTGTTGACAGCAACGACAGCATGATCTCAGTGTCGATGCTTACAAAGGTCATGTATACCATCAATTTGTTGTTTGAGTTGAAGAAAAGAGCAGATTTTAAACTGCCAAAAGTCGAAACTCTGTTGAATTATCAGTATAACAAGTTCAACAAGGTCCCTCTGTCCCCTACCACCGTCAAGAAAGTGACTATCAAAGCTACTTCGAATTTGGGTTCAGGAATCACCAGTCAAGTGAAAACCATAGACTGCCATTTCAACTTACCTTCGGATCACTTGCGTCTTCTCTTGGCAAACCCCAAAAAGGCCTTTTATCTTTCAGCCCTCCCAGACTACACCGAAAATCAGTGTCTTTCTGTCCAGCAAGGAGAAAAATGGAGAAGAAATCCTTTGTTTCAACATCAATTTGTTCAAACAAATGGCAAAGACTTTTGGATTGGAGATGTTGCCGTGTTACATAGTGGGCAATCTATTCTAGTTGAAAGGTTCTACATGAAAGACATGCTTGCTCTCTTTGACAGATATCTTGTTGAACAAGGCTCTGACAGTGAAGGCCATGCTTTACATAAAGTACAAAGCTCTCCTGTCACATACGAAATCAAGTATCTGGTTTCTGCTTGGCTCCCTTCAATGTTCTATAGTTACCCCAAGAACTGGTCTTCCTCTGGTGAGACATCCTTGAATCCAACGCACCATGAACTGTTTTTCAAGAGTCATCCTATAAAAAAGCCAATATTCAATAGTGCCAACCAGTTCATTTGATTTCAGAAGGCCATCATCACTCCACTTGCTATCTTTTCTGATGATACTTCTAAGAACCTTACGAAAACGCATGGAATGTACAACAGTGTGCTGGTCAACTTCCCTGCGATGTCATACAGCATGAGAAACAGACGCAAGAACAATTTCTTTGTCACAGCCGTTTCCCAGCAAGCCGGATTCAAGTCGACCCATCTGATGCCCGTTCTAGCCACAGATCTAAAGACACTAGAAAATGGTGTTGATATGTACTCATTGACATATGATGAGACTGTCACTGTATGTGCTCCCTTGCTCTTTATCGCAGCCGATAATGCCCGACATGCTGAACTTGTTGGCTTGAAGCATTTGACGTCGAATTTCCTGTGTAGAAGATGCTACTATCGAAACCTGTCCAGATTTGGCTTTGATGACTTCGATTCTGAGTATTTGGTTTGCGACTGCCAGCACAGAACGAAAGAACATTATAAGATTGCAGCCACTGATCCAACTTGTAAAGAGAAGGCAATTCCTGGTATATTACCAAATGCTAATAATCTCTATCTGAAAATGGAAAAGCCTATCAATAAGGCACTTATCCTTGCTGATCTTGGATATAGTCATACTGGTACTGACAACCTACTGTGTTTGCAGTCCTTTAATCCTGCTCTTGATACACCTGTAGAGATTTTGCATACTGTGGCTCTTGGAGTTTGCAAATATCTTCTTAATCATCTGTTCAAGGAAGTTTTAAAGGGCAACACTGCTTCACAAGTAAAGTTATCTGATTTGCTGGAGCAAGAAAAAGGGTCTAGGGACTTCACAAGAACTTTCAGAAAGAAGCTTAGACATAGTGGGTCTTACCTTGGCAAGGAGTTCAAGATTCTGGCGCAAGTCTTGCCACCTATTCTTAACACTGAATTCACCAACAACACTGAAGTTAGTATGATTGCTAAGCCCTTCATGGAACTTGGCATTCTATTTTCTCTTTTATTCGTTTGAGAGGTCGATTCTGATTTTGATCAATATCTCAACAATGTTAATAATACTGCTCGTCGTCTTGTCAAGTCTTTGTATGAATATGATATATATGCCAACACCAAGTTCAGCTTGACTCTGAAGACGCACCTTCTGCTGCACTTGAAAGAAGACATCAAGAGGTTTGGTTGTGCTCTCCACTTTGAGACCGAAAAGGGTGAACAATTCAACAAGTTCATCCGGACTCATTTGGTGTACTCAAACCGTTGTGCTGATAACAGGGATCTTGCCCTTAAGTTTGGAAAGCAGGACATGCTCAGACACATTGCCAGTGGAAGCTCATGGATTGACAAATCTACAGGTACTCAAGTAAAAGGTGGATCTGGTATCTTTGCCTTTCTTCATGATCAAGAAAACAAATTTTCTGACAATTTCTTTGGCAAACACCAGGAATTCGTGAATAACAATCACGTGAAAACAAAGATAGTTGCTGGTGTCTCTGTTGCATTTTCTTACAGTAATAATGCTAACAGGATGTTCGTTGGAAGGGCGGTGGAAAGTAATAGTATTTTGCGCATTCAGCATTACCAGCTCTTCTCGCCTAACCTGAACTTGGCAACAGTCAGATGCCAGCCCATTGAACATTACTGCAATTTGGAAGACGTTAAAATTGAATGCATGCTACATCTGACTTCAGGTGAGCATCTTTCTTGCATCAACCTTCTCAAGTTTGGATCTTATCACTTCTTTTGCAAGAATTACTTCCATTTTTTTGCTTTGAATGAATAAACTTCTTATTTCTTCGCCCCCCATTTTTTTTTTCAATTGCTTTTTAATTTCAGTTTGGGCTATTAAGTATTTCTATTGGGTGCTTCTCAAAAAGTAACAATGAGTTTCGATTTTAGAAGTACTGACCCTTCAAAATAATTTTTTTTTGAGATTTTTCTAAAAAAAGAAATAGTTTTCAGCCTAAATTAACTTTTATAGATAAAAAACCCTTATTTTAGGCTCAGAGACCCAAAATTACAATTTTTATACAAGAATTTCTCTTGGTATGATTTACTGCTTAACTAGTGTTGGTGTTACAATTATGACATCAAGTCATAAATCATACTTCTTTAGCTCTTAGCTATTCTTTTCTCTTTTATACTAGAGCTTTAGAACTTCCTACTAAATTAGCTCCATATCAATCTGACACAGTTTACCTGGAAGTATGATATAATTATCTTAACAATCTTTAAGATATTATCTACAGTACTAACTGTAATAATTAGTGGTCTGATTACTTAATAGTTTATATATATTTTATACTGACAAGATGATAGCTACTAAGCTATCCCAATATAAATATGCTCTTATATGTGATAAACCCAACATCCGAGTGTCTGGATTACCACAGTTCTCATTGGAGCAGGCAACTCATTGCCAATAAAGCACATGGTGTGAAGTTTAGATACACCCTCAGATATACAGGGTCAGCACCCAAAGAAGGAGTTATGATGGGCCAGTTTCATCAAGTCTGACACAGCTGGATTATTGCCAGTTGCCATGACAAAATGAACTTTGACACTCACTTGCCCAGAATTTGTCTGAACTCTCAGACCAGAAGTTTGCAACATATGCAAATCTTCTACTATTGGTTCCAAAAAGGATGCAATATTCTTTGGGTGTTCAGGTCCAAGAATTATCGCCAGCTGCATCATGTTGTCTCTCTCATATCTAAGCATATTTAGTTAGCAATTTTATACAGGCGTCTTATATTATACATGTTTTTTGATCAATGTTGAGATTGATAACGTGGATAACAATTGCAGATATTTTTGAGTTGTTGAAAGGGTTAAATTGATCAATGAACATTGTAACCAAAATATCATTCTGACTAACAACACCACTCTGAACCAAACAGCAGACAGCATTACTGTCAAGGATATCAGATCTTGTAGTACTAACATTATGTGAAAGACAGTTTGTGCCATATTTCATCTTGGTGTGTTCCTGGGCATTACTGAGCTTGAATCTCAATTGCTCAGAGAGAAGCACAACCTGGAAGGTCTGCACAGAAATTAAAGTGCCTCTCTTGTGTTGGAATCATCAGCTATTACAATGAGGGCACCGCTCTTCCTCATCTGCATGCTGTTCAGCTTCTATGGCTTCAAAGCAGATACAACATTTTTTACACATGTCATGTGTGACAGGACGGACAGTATATTCTTGTCTTAGAAGTATGTCCATCTTGTAGTAAGACATCAGTGAATTGGCAGCAGCTAAGATAGTAGTAAGTTTACATGCTATAATTAATTGATATTGACTATATATTTACACAATTCACATTCTGCCATATACTTATTCATCATTTTCACACACTTGTCAAAAACATTATGAGACACATTGTTCTCAACAAACATGAAGAACAACTCCAGGCTAGCTGCCTCTGCCCCATTCATGAGCTCGTAATGAGAAACTCTAGGAGCCTCATCCAGTTTGCTTTCATCACTTTCATCGCTTTCATACTGGCTTGGGAAATCCACATGATTTACAGTGTTATGAACATGAAAGTAACCATGACCAGATTCTTATGTATATATATTTGCGTGTGGTTATTATTGTTTTTTTTTTCAGAAATTAAAGAGACTAGTTTAGTGGTTTCTTCTTTTCCCTACCAAGTGGAGTCTTGATGTCTGTAGGCACGTCTTGGCCAAATTCAACATCTATCACTACGCTAAAAAATAGGAGTTTTAGAGGTGGTTTCACAGGTGGTTCCGGAGGGGAAGCCAGGGCGCGTTTTGTGTCCTCCCCCTTTTTTCCAACCCTGAGTTTATGTGCATTTTAATACATCTCCGCTTACCAGTAGTTTTAAGATTCTATTAATATATTGATAACCTTTTCTTTTGCTAATATTTGTCTTTCAATTGGACAAAACTTCTTTAAATATAGTTGAAATATTATATGCCATTGGTTACTACTAATTCATTATTCTTTTAATTTAGATTCTTTTAAATATTTCTTGCTTAATCATTGTTTTTATTGGATAAGACATAATTGCACTGTAGTGTATTTTATAAAAATACATTTTTATTGGTTTCTCAAATGGATATATTTTTTATTTATCGTTTTTATTGGTTATTACACTACACAATTACATTTTATATATCACTTTTATTGGATGTTATGATAGACATTACATTTTATACATCATTTTTATTGGTTATAAACAGTCAAATACATCATATACTTCCAATATTAAATATACTACTTTACACTGCAGTGGATAGTTACTTACAATTGCCTCCTTTGATGGTCTTTCCAGAGATGACTGACTTTTGCAATGGATGCCCAATTTTGATGGCATCTGGTGAAATCTATACCAACCCTCTTAAGCATGTTTGCATGTTTATTGCAAATCATTGTTCGATCACATCGCTGGTGAGAATCCAATTCCTGCCAGCACAATGATACAGCTTCCTCTGGGTAGACAGCTTGCAGTTGCTTTGGCCAACGACCGCACCAGAAAAGAGATGTTGTATCGCCACCATCATACGCAAAAGGCTGATGGCAGCATTTCCGATGTCTTTGATGGACAGGCATATCAGTCAAAGAAGCATCTTTTCTCGGGTGAAAACGACATCGCCATTTTGCTGTCTGTTGATGGGTTTGCTCCCCATAGTGTTTTGGATTTGGTAACCATTGTCCACGTTACCAACCTCAACCTTCCCCCAATGATCCGCTACGAGCGCAGCCATATGATCCAAGTCGCGATCATCCCTGGTCCCAAAGCACCCGCCAACTTCTGGTCATTCCTGGAGCCTGTTCTGAAAGAACTTCGGGTTCTCCAAGCCGGTGGAATGGTTGTGAAGACACCATCTGGAGATATTAGTGCAAAAGTCCATGTACTAATGACAACTGGCGACATCCCAGCTCTGGGAAAGATGGCTTGTTATGTGGGCCATATGAGTAAGGATGGCTGCCACATCTGCCACGTTGTGGGTCAATCTCCTGGCCATGGCCAATATTTCCGAATGCCATCTGCCATCACCATGCGCACACCAGAAAGTTTCAAGCACTTTGATGAGGTGGTCTCATCCAGCAAAAAAGGGTTAACTGGCCAATCTCCCTTCTCCTTACTGGATTCCTTCTCTGGTCCGTTCTTCTTTGCATTGGATGAAATGCACGGCATTTGTCATGGCATTGGCAAACAGGTCTGGGGGCTCGTGTGTGGCAAGTATGGAAAAGATCATCCTCTCTCTCTCCCTTGCTGCTCAGAAAGAAATTAGTACTGCCATGGTGTCAACTAGAAGGAGTATTCCAACATCTTTCCACGGTGCATGGATCAACATTGCAACAAGATCAGGGTACTTCCGGGCTGTGGACTGGGCTGACTTCATTTTGTTTGTTATCCCCACGCTTGTGGCAGAGCGTGTCCATGACCAAGCTGCCCGTAAGGCATTGCTTGACCTGGTGCAGACATGCAACCTACTCATGAGCTGGGAGTTATCAGCAGAGGAGAAACCTTGATCAAAATGTAAGCTTTAATTATAATTAATATTATTATTTTATAACTTGTGTTAACTTATCTTTTTTTTTTAGAAATCTCGTCGCATGGAATGCGTATCTGAAAGCCTCACTAGCTAAAGGAGAGGTCCAGCTCAAGATTTTTATGATTAACCAGCACCTCCTGCAGCACTATCCCACAATGATAGAAGCATATGGTCCCCCCAGAGCATATAGTGCACGATCTGTTGAGAGGGCGATTGGGAAATACTCATGAGCAATAAAGAGTAATTCAGCAATTGAAATCAATGCTGGCAACATCATGCTTGGCTTGACACAGATTCGACAGATGAGAGTTGAAAATGCAATAACGACAACAGCAACAGTAACAGCAACAACTCTCCTTCAGTATGACAATCCCTCTGCTGGTTGGCCAATTGACCGAGAAGGTAGTAATGTTGATACTGATTCTGACATTGAGTTCTGGAGGCCTTTGAGAAACAGAACGATTGTTGATAGTTTTGGAGGCATTTCTTGTCTTCCAGAGCTTCTTCAAAAGTTCTACGAATCAAAGGGGGAAGAGTGTAGTATGATTGAAGCAGCCATTAAAACAAGCTGTAAGACATTTGTAAATGGTTATGTTATTGACTCTGCACTTGACCATAATTGTGTAAGAGAGGCACATAACGTCAGACTTCAGGTTCAGGTTGATGAGAACTGCAACATTGGGCAGAGCTACTCTCCAATCTATAAGGATTTCTTTGGGAAGGTCGTCGTTTTCTTTGAGCACAAGCTCAATAACAAGAGATGGTCACTTGTCCTTGTCAATGTTTATGCAGTTCGTTTGGTAAATAGTATACCAGCAATCAACAATGGGCAAATGAAGCCAATGGTAGTTCACCTGGCAGATGTCAAAGCATTAGTTGGTTTGGTGAAGTCGGACACAACTATAAACACAATAACAACAACAGCAACAACATATGTAATGTGGCCAGAGCTTAACCACGGCTCTAAACTGTCATTTGGTTCTCTTGCAGACTTATAATTTTTTTTTCTTGTAATATATTATTTTTTTTTCAAATTGTCTTAACATATTTTATCCTCCCAGCAAAAAGTTTAGATATTTTTCTCTCTTTTATCTCTGACTTTTAATAGTCATCAATTGCAATCTACATTTACTAAAAATGTAAGATCTGTAGTTAAAATGTACTTTTGTCTATCAGGAGATTTAATTTTAGGAGGTCAATCTGCTTTTTGTCAACCTTTTCAAAAAACAGAGATTTTTTTGTTTCATTTTGAATTTTTGGTGATTTTTTAATTATTATAGACCAAAAACAAAGTCACAAATGCAAAAAACCGCCCCTATTTTTTGGAACGTCTATATTTTCTGGTAGATGGTAAAGTATTAGCCGAAATTGAGGCTTATTTACCAGAAAATAAGACAAAAAATGCGATAATTTACTAAGTCGTTTTGAAAGTTGTTTCAATTTACAAAACATTTCTTTGAGAAAAAAGCTAGATAGTTATAATTTTATTCTTGTGTATGAGATCTGCGAAGATGAACTTCATATTTGTTTTTTATAGACTGAAAGACTTGTAGAGAGCATTGATATGCATCAAACAAAGTCTGACCATCATCTTCAGTCATATACTGTTGCATAGTCAGTAGATCTTGGTTTGAATACCGAAGTGTTTGATTGATGTCAATACATTGCTGTATAAAAGCAGATGTACGACTGATAGTTGGTGTGATTGTAGCTGTTTCAGATGTAGAGACTGGCTGTATTACGTTTGTACTTGTGACAGAAGGTGGAGAGAAGTAGAGAGATCAGTTTGTATGCATTTTAAGCAAATACATATGCTTACAAGGTTTATATCTTTGCTGATAACCAAAGCAGGTGCACAAAATAATCAAGTTTGGCTCTGCAACCTGAACAACATATGCTGTATTTTCATTTACAAACGACCAAACTTGCCAATTTACATCTTCTGCAGTACCAGAAGCAACAATCATCATTTCCTTGTCATCATCATCGACTTCTTCAGCTTCCATCTCATGTATTCTTTGTTGTCTAGTAAAAGAACTCATTGGACCATTGTTTGACATGACGCGTTTGTATTCTTGGGTGAGATAATACTTAACATTATGTACTAAAACAAAAACAAGCTTATCAAGTCTCTTGTTTCTAGATCTTTTCATGAAAACTGTTTTTAATTGATTGTGCCAGGACTCGATATAGTTATTTGTGAGCATATGGGAGAATTGTCGTTCATGGTATGCTCTACTCCAGATCTTAAACTTTGCTTCTGTGCACCAGTTTCTCTCAAAGTAATCCAAGAAGCTTTCTTGGTCGTCAAAGTCTTCTTTAAACTGTACAATTTTATGATGAAACTCGTCTATGTCTTCTTCATAAATGATCTCTTGCAGAGACTTCATCATCACACCACGTAAAATTCGTGCCTCTGATATTAAGGATCCAGGAATCTTCACACTGTCAGATAACTTTTGGTTCCATGCTTGGGTTACGTGAAAGATGCAAAATTAAATGGATGTTGCAGGGAAAGTTGTCTGAATGGCGTGAACTTCTGCTGCACAACAATCAATAGTAAATTGCTTTGGGTCAACAAGCAAAGAAGATCTCTTCAAGAACTGCAGCCACTGCACAATGGAGCTTACACCTCAATCATTGGTTACCATAAAGGCAACAGGCCATCCTCTACCAATATCTTCATCCTGCACCAAAAGAGTATAAAGAATCTCATTCACGTTGCTAGAGATTGCATGAGTACCATCCAAACAGAAAGAAGTTGCAGTTTTTATTTTTTCTTGCTGAACGGGTGACATAAAACCATATGCAAAGGCTGATGGATCTGGAGAATATAAAGTGTTTGCCTTAAAGATGTTGAAGTTTAAGGCAGGAAGTTTGTTGTTCATCCAGATTAAGAAAGAAGTCATTTGGTCTTTGTCAAAATGATACAGCTTTTTATTGATCTTTTACAGACATATATTAAAGTAAATGCTATAAGATATATTATTTTTAAAGCTTACTTTGTTCATCAAATTCCAGATATCATAATAGTTACCTTTTCTTTTAGACTTTCTACCATATCGATCTACAGCTCTCAACATATCAATTCTAATTTGACTAGCAGATTTTGACAACTGTTCTAATTGCTGGGCCAACTCATGAAGATATTTCTTTGCAAGAGGAAGGGTGCAAATGTCACTACGCATATCACCAGGAGTATGCTCTGCATGATCTTTTGTAACAACAAATTCATAAAACTTGGGTGTCTTAAAGAATCCTTTCACACAAAGAAGAGCAGAACACTTGTTTTTCTTTGTTCGCTTTTGAACCACACGCAAAGCTGCCTTAGATTCATTGGTTCCCCAACGATGACAGGAATACTCCTGAGAAAAACACAACTTAATACCAGTTGCTTTGGCTTCTTCAGCAGTAATGTTGGTGGGTTGCTTATTGGTGTTGCGAATGACCCACTTGACTGCACAAGCTTCCCCAATCTCTGTTAAACGTTCTTTCTACTCAGATGTTTTTACTCTAATAATATTTTCTAATCTAAGTGTCATCACTCCTGAAACAGAAGAGCATTCCAAGGCTTGGGAGATTGTTGCCAAAGTGTAAATGGTTTCATTAGATTGAGTGTTGTTGATTAACATATTTGGTGAGAGTGTGTATTTTAATAAAACACGTAATTTAATGGATATAGAATATCTGTTTCAAATAAACAATTCAAAAACAAAGAAAAGGATTGGCAGTCACCATTTCGGTTAATATTTTATCATCTACCAGAAAATATAGACTTTCATTTTTTGTAGTGTATGTCCATTGAACTTTTTGGGCAGTTGGTGGTTCCCTCTGACATAAACTCTCCCAGGTTGTATGACTCATTACTATACAAGGTATTGTCATAAGCAAGAGCCGAGAAGCATCTAGAAACATAGTTATTCCATGCTTGAATGCCTTGTTGATCAAATTCAGTTAAGTTGAAGACGTCTTTAGAATAGTTCATCAATTCAACTCTGTCTTTGTTGACACCGTTTTCAGATGTTTGTGTAATAAAATTGTCAATATTCATTTTAAATAAAGAGGTCTTTTTTATGAAGGATTAGTTGGATAATAATATATAGTAAAAATGTTTGGAATATAAGTTAAGAGAAAAAAAAAGATCAATATAGATGTGAATTTACGTTTTAGGTTTTTATTATTTCTTTAATACTGAATATAGTAAATTCATGCAATATATTGCATGATTATGACTGTGGATAATAAGAAGAATTTTTTCTTGTGAAAATCGGATTTCGTTCTCTTTCCTTTTCCAAAAAAAAATGTCAACTATTCAAGATCTCACAACACAAACATGCCTGGAAGCTCTTGAAGCTACTGTTGCCCAGTTACAGGCACGGGCTGATAATTCTTGAGAGATGGGAAATAACATTCCTTTGGAAAACATTGGCCATTTACTGGCTGGAGAACAAGAGATAGGACAAGTACCCAATGACAAGACTCTTCAAGACATTAGACGTCCTGGTGGAAGTGTTCCTGGCAACTCTTGGAAACTTTTGGCCGTAGCAATCTAATATGCAATGGCCATATATCTGACTGAAGGCAACGAGGCAGCTGCCTGTGTCATGTACAGATCGGCCTCAGGAATTGTTTGTAGTCTCCTCAGGACTGCTTTTAAACTTTTGCATGATTGAGGAGAGAGTGTTCCATTGTGGAGTGATCTTACAAAGTTGCAAAAGAAGGATTTGATTGAAAACCTTGAGCTACATGCTTCTTTTAGAAATATTTATCTCAATAAGTTTGTAGAATGATGGGGAGCCAAGTATATGGTTTCTCAAAAGTGGAGATCTGCCAGACTTCGATTACCAAGAAACTAAAACATATATTCTTTGAAGAAAACATGTATTATTTAATTATTTTATTCTAACTCTCAAGTAGTGTAATTCTTTGAAAATAACTGGTTATTCTTAAGTACAAAAGATAAAAATGTATACACAAAGATATACATAAATGTATACTACGGAAATTCTGTAGCTTAAACTGTTACTTAATAACATATGAATGAGTGCTTTCTTTACATACTTCTTCTTTTTACATTTACTTTTGATTATTTTGATTCATAAAAACAATAAAAATAAAAACTATAAAATTCCGATATAAAACATCATGCATTTGCTGGACCAATTATAAGAAAAAGCAGAGGCACTAAAAATGATATATATCTGCTATATTTGGCACTTTTGATTGGATTAAATGCAAAAATAATCTGAAATCCTATAAATCATATTTGACTATGCTCTACAGTAGTTCCTCAATAATTTCACGCCCCTTTAATTTCATGCTTCAATAATTTCAAGGCTCTGAAGACACAGCTCAAAAAATAGGGCTTAACTTTCATGATTCTTGTTAATTTCACTTTCACAAAATTTTTTGGCCTTGAATCCTTAAAGAAAAAAATTAGCCAATCAGACGAGAGCAATATAGTTACAGCTTGCTTTAAATTTTTTTAATTCTAGCTTTTCACGATTTTGTAATTGACATCAATGTCAAGTGCATTAAGTTTTCATGCCAAACACTGGGTTATCAAGTTGTCATCTAGCTTACTTTTTTTAAATTTTTTTTTCATTTTTTTTCATAAATAAAATAAAACTATATGTGCTATATTTTGATTAAGTTTCATTTATTAATTGTTTAGTAAAGATTATTCACTTGAAAAATATAAATATAATTCTAATTTGTTTGTTATAAAAGTTTTTATTATAGATTTTATTATTTCTATCTGTCATTACTATTTATTGTTATTTGCAATTGTTACTATTTACAAACATATTACAAAATCAAGCTTTGACTGTACTTGGCTGCTAACTATTTTTTTCTATTTTTAAATGAAGAAAAATATATTTCTTATAGAAAATTGTTTTTATTTTATTTGAAAAAGAATAAATTTTAAAAAGATTTAAAGAAGCTGGTTACTTTGGTTTGCTTTGAGTTCGCGGTTTTCTGGAACTTGTTTCTAAGGCCTTCAACCTTACTGACAAAGTCTCTGTCAATATTCTCGTCTTCCAAGATATCCAAAAGCGTGCAAATACACTCAAACTTTTCCAAAGCAGAATAAGTTCTCTTGAAAGGAACTGCTGATTCCACTTCAGCAATTTCTTTATTGCTGTTGTTGTTGGCTGCGTTGTTGTCTGTGTCATGCTCTTCCATGACAATGTCAGCGATCTCATTCTCATTGATCACTCTATGAGTGCATTGTCTCTCATAGAGTGGATCTGATTTGCTGGTCGGACAATCTTCAAGAGACAGAAGACCTGATCCGGCAATCTTGTCTAGGGTTTCTTTCAAACCCTTAACCAGAACCTTTTCAGTCAGACTTTGCTGAATCATAGCCTGGTTTACATCTATAAATTATATTTAGAATATTAAGAAAGTGGAATTGAAAGATTATAGTACTATTATAACCAATAAATTGTTTTACTAATACCTTCACTATCTTTGTCTTCAATGAAGCAAAAGATTATTGCAATCCAGCAGTTCTCAATAGTCTTTGCTGAGACAGATTCCCAAGTCTCTCTTATTCATATCATTGCCCACTGTTGTGGGGAGAAAATAAAGCAAAATATAATATAGACGAAAGAATTCGTGAGAACTTGTGTAGGTTGTTTATTTCAAAAGAAAAGTAAAGAATGATAAAATTCAATTGTCTTTCTACACGGAACTATCTACTGATATTTATATGTTTTTCTAATTTGTAATTCAGTGTGTGCTTAAGTAATCTTTATCACGATGAGTCATCTTCCAGGAGTATTGTTCTTCTGGAAAGATCCGGAAAGACCAATTGATATGATACTTCTCCAGTCAGATCAGTCCAAGAGTTTTGGTAAAGAAGAGCATTTATGCTATTGGTAATATTTTAGTATTCCGACCCAGATACTCGGATAATGTTTCATAATATTAGATAGTTGTAGTTGTAGTCTCTCAATTAAGTATTTGTATAATAAAAGAAATATGTAGATGAAATATAATGATGCCATATATATAATGTATATGTATTTGTATATCCCATGTCATGGTGATAATAATAAATAATCAATTATGTGTATGATGATCTGTGTATTAGATAATATCATAAAGGGAGATCCGTTTGACTGGAATAGCTGAGGATATTATTTTATCCTTCAGTCTTACTCTCAGATTCAGCAGTAATCAATACTCATTCACAACACCCACAATTGATCAATTTCAAAGATTTTATCAATGGCCCCAATCTTATCTTGTTGGGCATTTTGAATCATGCCAATATACGGATATGTCCTTGCATACTGTTTATGCTTGAAATAAGTCTTAAAAGCCCGAATGATACTACCATCCAATGGCTGAAGGTAGGACATGGTGTTTGGAGACAGAAAAAGAAGCTCAACATTTGTAGACACATAATCTACTATATGGCCAGAGAAAGTATTGAGGATCAAAAACACTTTGCAGTTTTGCGCTTTTATTGAATGATCAAAGTGATAAAAGAAAACATGGAAGATTTATCGTGTCATCCAGACATTACTGTTGTAATGATATATAGAAAATTCATGATCTACTACCTTTTGTGTTTTGTTGTTTTTGTTAAAACAGCTTGGTCTTGTTGTATGACCAATCATAAATATATCAGACTACTTGTCTGTTCCATTGGCATTGCACAAAGGGTCTACTGTAAGCTGCTTTTTATTTTCCTTCCAACCAGAAAATTTCTGGCGGGAAATCGTTGTTCTTGGTAGGGTGGTATAGAAAAGTGCTGTTTCATCAAAGTTATAGATGTCACAAGCGCTATAAGCCTCTATCTTCTCTTTGATAGAAGCCTTGTCAATCTGAAGTGACTCTATGTCTGTTGAACCAGCCTCACCATGAATTCAATTCATCTTGATACAATGACGCTTTCCAAACTTCTCCATCCAGCCTTGAGAAGTATTAAAATCTTTAACATCTATTCTTTCAGCAAAAATAGTAGCTTTAGTCTTAATCAATTCCCAAGTGATGAGAATCTGATTATTTTCAGCAATGTTGATCCAAAGGATCACTGCTTCTTTGATTTGCTATAGTTATGTGACAATATAATAAGGTTAATTTTATTTTTTATATAGAGCAAAAATGCATAATGTTGAGATATATTACATACAAGCCATTTTTCCTTTCTAACACACTTTCTGTTCTTTATGTCGGCTTGCATTATCAAGCCCTGGTCTTCTCTCTTCAAAATCTTTGAGATTGCAGAAGCATCAGGAGCTTTCTGAAGGCCAAAGATTTCCTTTGCCCACTCAGCCAATTGAGGGTTACTCATAGACAGCTTTTTCTTTTTCATATCGCAAATCTCAAAATGATTTGCAATATTAAGCAAAACGTTTTTTTTGCTTATATTTATTGTTTAGTTCTGGATTTGATAGATTTCATTAAAGTATCAAAAAAATTGAAAATGATATTTGATAAGCATTATATAATAAGTTAAAAGCATACCAAGAAGCTGTTATTATTTGATTGAATAAGAATTTGAAACAATAATTGGTTACAAGACAGGGGGAGTGGAAAACAGTAATGCAGCCAGAGGTTATATTTAACTAGAATGAATTTAAACAGAGGATTGAAGCATATCGAATCATTACTTAATATATTTTTTCTATTAAAGAATAATGTAAACTCCGCCCATAGTTGGCGGAAAATATATACTCCGAACTCATTAATTCTACTCTTTGATAATTTCAAGGCACCTGGCCTTCTCTAGGCCTTGAAATTATTGAGGGACCACTGTAAAACCCCATAAATCATATTTGACATAATCTAAAATCCTGTAAATCATATTTGACTTAATCGTAAATCCCATAAATCGTATCTGACAAAAAAGTAAACTAATAGGCTAAAACAGGCATGCTATTGACTATAAAAGTTATGAGTTTGTAACTCATTACAAGGTTGGTATTTTAAAGACTGACTTTTAAATAGCAAAAGTTACAAGTACATAACTCGGTATGAGGTCAGAGGTATAAATCCTGCCATTTTCTACAGTGTATGCAGGAAAGTAGGAGTGATAATAAAAGTAAATATATATATACACTACAGGAAAAAAAAGGTAGTTAGACTAGTGGTTTGACTGGTGGTTTGACTGATGGTTTGACCAGTGGTTTTTTGCAAGTTCTCCATTCAAACCACCATTGAGTTGGAATAAAAATAAATGACTTTCCACACTCTGTTCTTTAATATGTTGTTTGTATAACATAGCAATATTTCTTTCTTAGTATTGGCTTTTCTATTAGACGTGGTTTCTTTTATTTATTATATAAAGCTTACACGTCATTGGATACTTTTATTTGGTACCCTCTTATATGACAATTTTTGTTTTAAAATGTAGATTAAATAGACATTTTATTGGACACAATTTATTTTTGTTATTATTGCTCTAAAGAAAATAGCTGTCTATTGGATTATATTTATAAGAATTATTGTTTGATTTAATAATTATACTTTTATTGGGTATTATTAAAGAAAAAAGCTTTTATTGTTCATTTTATTGGATGTTAACACTGTAAGAAATGACAGAATTTGAAACACAGCCCTTACAACTTTCTTTTGGCCAATAGAAAACCAGTATTTAACCATTAGTGTTACAATGCTTTTCCTGTACATCGGAGGATTATATTCTTATTAGAAAGTTACATATACTCAAGTTTATTAAAAAAAACTTTATTGAAAAATAGAATTCTGCTTGTTGTGGTGGTTGAAGTTGAAGAAGTTTTTAAGAAGAAGAATTGAAGATTTGAGATTAGGAACAAAGATTCGTGAGAACTTGTGTAGGTTTTGTTTATTGAGAAAGATTTTGTATCAAAGTTTGACCAGGTTCCTACACTGAACTACTACTGCTATTTATATTATTTTGGATTGGGAAAATTATATGACTGGGGTCAGGTAATCGATTCTATCTGAGCCATAATCAGAGCAACGTGATCTTGGGATAATTAATGTATGATTAATTATATAAATGTGTGTAGTCCCAATGAAGTATTAACATCGAAAGTAAATGTGTTTATGAGTTATAATTATGCTTATAATAATCCACTGATGTATCCCATATTATGATGATATCATCATAAATATAATCACTATCATGCATGCTAAACCTGTGTGTTAAATAATAAAGTAATCGGTAGACACCTTTGACTGGAATAGCTGAGGCCTTATATTATTTCCTTCAGACTTATTCTCAATTACAGCAGTAGTCAATACTCATTTACAACACTGCTGAAATTATAGTCGAAACTTTTTATTTTATTTTCTCAAGTTGAAAATTTTGGGGTAAAAAATGCCCTAGTATGCGTCTAAGTACTTAAATGTCTTTTAGGAATTTTGCTAACTACTTGAGAAATATGGCATGAAAGAAGTAAAAAAACAATAGCAATAACTGAAACAATTTACACCTATACATAAAGAAAGAAAAAAAGGAAAAAAGAACTTTAGTATTTGTGATCTGAATGAATTTACTTTAAAAAACATACTTTTGATATTGAATGAACATCAAATAATACAAAGCTTTGTATTTGATTCTTTTTACACTTTACCAATATTTTTATTTTGAGTATTCATACGTTTAATGGTCTGAATGATGCAAGCCTAATTATGATCGAAATATGTTTGATTAGTAATGGACCATAAAAGCTATTAACATTGATAATATCTTTTCACTGATCTTCACATCTACATAGCAGTATTTTTCTATAGCAATGTTACTTAGTATGCAGCATGGTTAAAAGTATCATTGTTTTTATGATCTTAATTATGGAACATAAAAAAATATTAGTGTAATTAAAAAGCACTTAGTGTTTACTTTTGAGAAAAGAAGTCTAAGCCGCAGTACAATAACTGAGTATGAGTGTAAAGCTAGCATAAATTCTGCTAAGTCATTTTTTACTACTAGAATTCTATTGTGATTTCATTTACGAGTGTTTGTACATCACGGCAAGTCTTATTAAGGTGTTTTATTTTCTTCAAAAAAATAGTAGAGTGATATTCAGCACAAATAGTTTTACCGGACCAATTATATATCTTGTGAGCTTTTGATTTCCTAATATAACCTCGAGAGTCTTCTGTGACCAAACTCTTATTTAAACATTAGAATCAATATGCTTAATTAGACTTAAAGCATCCTAAACATGGTAAAGCTTGTAGGAGATTAAAGAAGTTGTAAGGATTTTACCACGAGTTGTAAGTTTTTTTAAAAAACTTGCAAATTTTTTCTTACAGTGTAATATAAGAAAAAGTTTTTATTATTTATTTTATTGGGTATTATTATAGGAAAAAGTTTTTATTGTTCATTTTATTAGGTGTTATTATACAAAAAAATTTTAATATTCATTTTATTGGTTATTATTTAATAATAGAAAATCAACATTTGAATTTTATTGGCTATAAACTGCACTATATTCTAAGTTATTACAGCAGAGTATCTCATTCGATTTTATTACATTCGATTACTTACAAGACTGCAATCTTCTATAATGGTCTCTCCAGAGATGAGAGATTCTTGAGGCAGACGCCCAGTTTTTATGGCATCTGATAAGGTCGATACCAGCATCTTTCATCAATGTTGCATATTTAGCACACATTTGTTTTCTAATCATTACTGGTATAGGCCCCCAGCTAGGACAAGAATCAAGATCCTTCACCAAAGAATAGACAGCCAGCTCATCACAATTGATCTTTGTAAATACTTGGAGAGTGGCCTTCTCTTCATTGTTTACCTCAATACCAAGATCTTCACTCATCATTTTGAAGACGTGCTTCAAAGTTATATCCCGGGTATTCAGAATAGGTACACAGATAAGACTGTTGCAAGGCTATTGGATTACATGTTAATACATATTCATTTTATTTTATTTTTGACTTACAATGTCAGTGGCAGAAGGTACTGTCTCTTGCTCAGAAAATCCTTTGTTGTCCAGTTGATTCTGGAGATAGTCAATATTCAAATTCAATTCTTCTCTGGTAGAATTCACTTCCAGTTTGATAGTGTCCTGTTCTGCCTTCAAAGAGATTATCTCACTGTGCATAGCTTGTAGTAAAGATATGACTTGGCTTTCTGTGTTATTCATGTTAAGAGTTTAGTTTGTGTGAGCAAAAAGATTGTTGTGAAAGGAGAATAAAGAGTGAAAAAACTTTCTATCATCTATTATTAGTTTCATATTAATTAGTTTAACTTATTCATCTCAGTCAATATTAATTTTGACTTAACATAGTTATATTGACAGCTAATACACAATGTTTCAGATTTTGTTTCTGAGTTTATACTCATATTATCTATGTCATCATTATCTTGAAGCTATTATGTCTATACAAAACTCAAAGTTATTAAGTATAAAGACATATCATTTAAAAGCAATTACTGATACTCATACCTTTATTTCAAAGTGTTATTTTCAACCTTTAAAAATGTCCTCAATTACAAAGCGTAGTAGTTACAAGTGCAGATTCTGTACTACATTTTACAATAGCACAAGAAAAGTCAATTTATACAGAATTCAGTGTATGAAAAACCGTTCTTCAAACATGGTTAATTTTGAGATTTCCCAACCTATTTCTGTCCCTGAGCAAACCAACGTTGTATCAAGCATTGTATCTGGATACACCTCTGAGTAAGTCTATGAAAGACATACGCACTGTTAGAACAAGTAATTAATTATATTATTACCTTCATGAACAAGCAGAGAAAACACGGTCACAAGTGATAACCAAACTGTGAATGCCTTCAATAATGGTGACAATGATAATGATCAGCCTATAGTAAGATATATATATACATCTATGTATTTATGTCTATAATACTAATTACTATTTATCTTAATAAAGTATGATGCTGATCTTGATCATGCCATGGATGACATCCACGTCAAAACCTCTCCTCTGATATTTGATTTCAGTCAACTCACTCCCATTCCTAACAATGACGACGCAAAAATCTTGAGTTCATTAAGATAATCAAGGATTTTGGAATTTTGCGTGAAGCACATGAAATGATTGCTTGTCATTTCAACAAGATTCTAGAGACATCTAATGACATAACATACAGAGCATGCTCTTTATACCTTGGAGATAAGCTTCTTGAGAGATTTTCTTCTGTAAAAAGAGAGAAGTATAACATCTGCCATAATAATTGTAAACTTTACAATGACAATCATGAGACAGTGTGTCCTAATTGTGGTGAGGCACATTATAAAAACGATGCCAAAGACAAAGACAGATTGGCAATTCCTGTCAAAACAATGATTCAGATCCCTTTGGTTAGACAGCTTGCTCTCTGTTTGGCCGATGACACTACAAGAAATGAGATGATGTATAATTATAACTATCAGTCCAGTCAAAATAGAAGCATATCTGATGTCTTTGATGGCCAAGCTTATGAATCGATCAAGCACTTTTTTTCTGATGAGAATGATATCGCCATTTCGTTGTCAGTTGATGGCTTTTCTCCACATAAGGTTCCTGGTTCGGTGACCATTTTACATGCCACTGTGCTCAATCTTCCTCCAAGGGTCTGTTACAAGTGCAGGCAAATAATCCAGATTGCAATGATTTCTGCTGCAACTGTACCTGCCAACTTCTGGTCATTTCTTGAGCTGACCATCAAATTGCTTGAGATACTGCAAGCAGACGGAATGGTGATAAAAACACCAACAAAAACAATGAGAGCAAAAGTCCATGTTCTCATGGCAACTGGTGACATTCCAGCATTGGCAAAGCTGGCATGCCATGTTGGCCATACAAGCAAAAATGGCTGTCATATCTGCAATGTTGTTGCACAAATTCCAGGTCATGGCCAATATTTCAGAACCTTGCCAGGCACCACCATCTGCACCGTAGAGAGCTTCAGAAGCTTCAACCCTGATAGTGTGTTGTGCAAGGGCCTCAAAGGACAATCTCTATTTGCTTCATTGACATCATTCACAGACCCATTTTTCTTTGCCCTCGATGAGATGCATGGTCTTTGTCACGGAATCGGCAAGCAGGTCTGGGGGCTTGTTTGTGGGAAGTATGGATCTAATCACCCCCTTTTCCTCTCTGCTGGAGCACAGAAGGAGATAGGCACAACAATGGAAGGAACAAGAGGATCGATCCCAACATCTTTCCATGGTTCTTGGAGGGACGTGACAAGACATGAAGAATATTTCTGATCTGTGGACTGGGCCAATTTCCTTCTGCTTGTGGTTCCCACTCTGGTGGCGGAGCGTGTCTATGATCAAGATGCATGGAAGGCATTGCTTGGTCTTTTGCAAGCATGCACTCTACTCATGAGCTGGGAGTTATCAGCAGAGGAACAAATCTCTATAAAAAGATATGTTTAGTATTATTCAGAGTTTTGTTATTGGAATTTATTCTGATCTTTCTCTTAGAAGCCTTATTAAGTGGAATTTATACCTGGAAGACCATTTCCAAAATGGTAAAGTTGGAATAGAGATATTCACTATCAACCAACACCTATTGCAGCATTATCTGGTGATGATGGATGCATTTGACCCTCCCAGAGCGTACAGCACTAGGTCACTAGAGAGGGCCATTGGAGAATATTCTTGGTCAATAAAGAGCAATTCTGCTATTGGTGCAAACGCCAGAAACATTATATTGAGACTTGCCTGTACAAGACGTGTGGATGTAAATGGAGCCTCAGTAGTTAAGGCGAGGACAACAGCAAGAATATTGCAATACAATGACGAGTCTGTTGGTTAGCCAATGACTGAGTGTTGTAAATGAGTATTGACTACTGCTGTAATTGAGAATAAGTCTGAAGGAAATAATATAAGGCCTCAGCTATTCCAGTCAAAGGTGTCTACCGATTACTTTATTATTTAACACACAGGTTTAGCATGCATGATAGTGATTATATTTCATATGATGATATCACCATAATATGGGATACATCAGTGGATTATTATAAGCATAATTATAACTCATAAACACATTTACTTTCGATGTTAATACTTCATTGGGACTACACACATTTATATAATTAATCATACATTAATTATCCCAAGATCACGTTGCTCTGATTAAGGCTCAGATAGGATCGATTACCTGATCCCAGTCATATAATTTTCCCGATCCAAAATAATATAAATAGCAGTAGTAGTTCAGTGTAGGAACCTGGTCAAACTTTGATACAAAATCTTTCTCAATAAACAAAACCTACACAAGTTCTCACGAATCTTCGTTCCTAATTTCAAATCTTCTATTCTTCCTCTTAAAAACTTCTTCAACTTCAACCACCACAACACTGAGGAAGGTGAGTGTGTTGGCATTGACTCAGACACTGAGTTCTGGGGGCCTTTGGAATGTAGAACAATTCATGACAGCATTGAAGAAATTTCTTGTCTCCCAGTTCTTCTTGCGAAGTTCTATGAATCAAAGGGAGTGGAATGCAGCACAATTGATCCAGCCTTGACAACAAGCCACAAGGCTTGTTGTCAATGGCTGTGTGATATACTCTGCGTTTGCCCACAAAGTACAAAGAGAGGCCCACCACGTTTGCCTTCAGTTGCAGATAAACAAGGCAACAAACGCAAGACCAGGATCGTCTCCTGCTTGAAAAGACTTCTTTGGCAAAGTTGTTCTTTTCTTTGAGCATGTCAATGAGGGGAAAAGATGGCCACTTGCTTTGGTGTTGGTATATAGCACGATGCTGTACAATGGTGTACCGGCGGTGCGAAATGGACAAATGAAGCCAAAGGTAGTCCACCTGGCGGATGTCAAGGAATTGGTTGGGCTGGTGGTATTGGACGCGACAGTAAATACAATAACAGCAACGACAACAGCATACATAGTGTGGCCAGAACTCAACCGTGGCCCTAAGTTGTAACTTGGTTCTTTTGCTGATATTTAATTTTTTTTTCTGTAATACATTTTTTTTTTCAAATTGTCTTAACATATTTTATCCTACCAGCAAAAAGTTTAGATATTTTCTTCTCTTTCACCTCTGACTTTTAATAATCATCAATTACAATCTATACTCACTAAAAATGTAAAGTCTGTAGTTAAAATGAACACTTGTCTATCAGGAGATTTAATTTTCGGTGCTAAATTTGCTTTTTGTTAATCTTTTCAAAAGACAGAGATTTTCTTGTTTCATTTAGGGTTTTTTGTAATTTTTTTAATTATTATAGGCCAGAAACAAAGTCACAAATGCAAAAAACCGCCATTTTTTCCCATAGTGATATATATTAAAATAAATTAGAATTAACTCAGTAAGAGGAAGCCGGTGATTGGCTGAAAGAGTAAAAAAGAAATATAGAACTTTTGAAGGAAATGAAAGATAATGTTTATTAATGATAATGTTGGTGATATTTATACTATTTTATGAGATACCGCAGTATCCTAGTTTCTATGTAAAGTTTCTTTTACTGCGGTATCTTGCTGAGCAGTGCTCCTCCTTTGCTTGCTTTTGCTCACTCAATGCCTGCGGTAGAAGTAGTTGCTTCTGATTGGAGAGGATTGGAACTGAGTGCTAATTCCAATACACTTCTCACAGTTGCTGACTCAGGGCTCACAACAACATAAATGTGACTATGAAGAGATGTGATAATATTTAAAGTGATAATAGGATGTTTCAGCAGTTTTAGATGTTTAGATTTTACTTTTGTGATAACTCAATACGTGAGCCAATAATGCTTGATATGAAAATAAAACTGTAGAAAGCTTTCGTATTTCATTTTTGCTCTTAATTTTATTTTCTTATGAAATATTCATAGGCAAAATTGGAGAACCTAAATTTGTATTCTATAAACAGCAATCTTAGGGGATGGGGGGTAACTGCACCGCACAATTTAAGGTGACTGCTGGTCCGAGGCCTGGCTATAACCTGACTTGAAGAACCCCCTGTCCCCATCCTTTATAAGCACATCCTTGTCCCCACCATTTATAAGCACACCTTGCTCCATCATTATAAGCACACCCCTGTCCCCATCTTTAGATCATTCCAATTTCCCGGGAAAAATAAAAACACTCCCTTTTTTAAAGTCATTAACATTTAGTTGTAAGAATAAAAAGTAATAATTCCAAATAACGAGATATAATGTCTTTTTTACATTGTGTACATTGCATATATTGCATAAATTGCATACATGAATGAATAAAAATTGTTGTAAATGAGTATTGACTACTGCTGTAATTGAGAATAAGTCTGAAGGAAATAATATAAGGCCTCAGCTATTCCAGTCAAAGGTGTCTACCAATTACTTTATTATTTAACACACAGGTTTAGCATGCATGATAGTGATTATATTTCATATGATGATATCATCATAATATGGGATATATCAGTGGATTATTATAAGCATAATTATAACTCATAAACACATTTACTTTCGATGTTAATACTTCATTGGGACTACACACATTTATATAATTAATCATACATTAATTATCCCAAGATCACGTTGCTCTGATTATGGCTCAGATAGAATCGATTACCTGACCCCAGTTATATAATTTTCCCGATCCAAAATAATATAAATAGCAGTAGTAGTTCAGTGTAGGAACCTGGTCAAACTTTGATACAAAATCCTTTCTCAATAAACAAAACCTACACAAGTTCTCACGAATCTTCGTTCCTAATCTCAAATCTTCAATTCTTCCTCTTAAAAACTTCTTCAACTTCAACCACCACAACAAAAATACTTATATAACTATAGTACTCTTTTATTAAATATGAACACCAACTTTGCTACCCCCATTGACAAGATGTATTCTGTTAAAACAACCCTCTCATTCCCAGAGAATGGTTATCCCGAAAAACAAAGCGTTTTGGAGGCCATAAATGAGTACGCTCTTTCTAACAACTTTACTGTCAAAATTAAGGATGGAAAGTTTCCAACACTTCACCTTGCTTGTTCAAAGGCTGGTGCCTAACGTGATAAGCATAACATCAGCGAGAATAAAAGAAAGAAGGCCCCTAACTCTTCCCTCACTGGGTGCCCCTTCCTATTGAGATTTTCTTTTAAAAATAAGAGTCAGAGATATCTTTCCTTGCCTGCCCGCGGTGACAATGAACATTGTCATAACCACCCCATCACCCCAAACAACTTGGCGTCTTCTCACCAGGGAAGAATGTCTCTCCTTACTTCGGAAGATGCAATTGTTGTATCCAACATAATCGTAGATTTAAATTAAAAGTACAGACACTCAATAAATACGTACATTGAGTTACCAACAACTAGTAACGATACTAAAAGATATACCTTCCCTTATACAAGGAAATTACGTAAAGAACATACTAAGACAAATACTAAGACTCTAGTCAATAACACTAAAAACATAAGAACTATATCATAGAAGATAATGGTAGAGAAACAGACATTACATGATATCATCATATCATCACCAAGCTAAATACAATGTCTATATAAACGCACAATACTAATAGCAATAGAACAGCATCTCTTTTCTGATCCTTTCACTTCTTCTAATAAAACAAAGTCTCACCGTACTCTCATCTGCACTTGTTTTATTTTATATCTTATTTTTACCTCATACATAACAGCAATTATTGCAAAGACAATGCTAGAAAACCATGCCAAGACTCGCAATATTCAGAAAGCTACAAGAGATAAGGTCACGGAAATGAGAAAGCTGAGAATTAGCGATATCAACAACCTGAAGTATAGCTCTTCTCGTGGTGGTGAATCATCAATTCATGATGCTACTGGGCTCATAAGAACTATGGAAGCAAAGGGATTTTCCGTCCTTTATCAATTCAATGAGAGAAAAAGCCTCACACACATTTTCTTTACAAATGAGACAATGATAAAAAGAGCCCGTCGTTTTCCTGAGGTTCTTATTGTGGATGCCACATACAAGACAAACTGCGCGAAGATGTCTTTAGTCTGTGTAGAGGGTGTCAGCAACCTTGGTGGAGAAAGATTGAAGAGCTTTCCTGTTGTATTTGCGTGGGTTTCTGATGAGACAGAGACAAGCTATGCCTGGTTCGCAAGATCGCTGAAATCAATTGTGTTGGAGGGAATCGAGGACAGCCCTATCTTTGTTACAGACAAGTGCAAGGCATTGATGAATGCCCTTGATTCCGAGTTCCCTGTGAACAAAAAGCTTCTCTGTGGTTGGCACATGATAAATAACATTGCCAAGATGGCAAAAAAGACTATGAAGACAGGCGAAGACAGGAATATGTGCAACAACTTGATAATCAGCATGATATTTGGAGACGATGCTGGCAAGTTTATGCAGAAATGAAAACTTTTCAGATCGTTGGCTTCTTGTGAAGATCTCAAGACTGAAGGACTGTCTGAAGATGGTAAAAAAGGTACAGTAAAGAGTTTTGAGGAGTACTTTGAGAAGGGGTGAATGAGCTGCAAAGAGAAGTGGGCTGGCTACCTCACTAATAAGCTAAAGCACTTTGACTGTGTGACAACACAGCATGTTGAGAGTGGCCATCATGCTCTGAAAAGAAGTATCTCGGCTCTCCAGTCTTTGGACTCCTCGTTTGAGCAAATATGCTCATATCTCTTGCAATTTGAGGGTGACTACCAAGATCGTAGACTGGATGAGAAGTTGGTGACCGATGCAAGAATCCTTGCTGATGAGCGCCTTTGTGGATTGGTCCACTTGGTTTCCAGAATGCCATTGTTTACAATTCGCGCTGAACTTCTTGAAGAGGTTATCATTGGTGAAGCTTGTTACTGCAGAGTAAAGACTATGTTTGGTCTCCCTTGCCACCATACTCTGCCACAAAATCGGGCCCTCACACTTCCAGACATTCCTGAAAGATGGGTTCTCTCTTCTGTTCTCCCATTCCATAATAAGGAAGTAGAAAAATTGGAAAGTATAAGTACTGTGGCAATTGAGAAACAAGTTCCATGGATGAAATCAATTGCATAACTTGAGCAGTTGTTTAGATGATGTGAAGGAGAACAACAAATCTGTAACCTGATGGCAAAGGTGAACGATCTTATAAATAATGCTGGTAATTTAAAGGATCACCTAGAGGTTGCCTTTCCTTTGTCAAGTGAGGTCAAAGCTCCTGAAAGATCTAAGCACGTCAAAAGAAAAACTGCTCTCCTAAAGGATTTTGTCCGTCACAAGCACAGGCATCTCCTTGTCCAAAAAAATAAGGTAATGAGATAACATACACGCAATAACACAATCTAATACATATTTTGTCTTGCTTATCTAGAGTGAAATTAGAAAAATCTTAAAAGAAGGAATTATAGATGTAATGAAGGAACTTTTAGAGAAGAAACCTCTTAAAAAAAGTATGTATTATTGACTTTTACAAAGTTACAATATAATATCTAATGTTTACTATTTACAGCCATTAAAAATATCAAAAAAGAAACCCAATTCGCTGAAAAGCAAGAGCCTCTCAAAGAAGGTAATTGATATAATATTTTACTGAAAGTAAATGTTAAATCTTATATTGTTTTTTGTTTCTTCTTAGCTGAAAAATATTCCTCTGGAATTAAAAGACCTAACCACCTCCCAGATGACTACTGGTACGATATTCCCAGTCCAAAAAAACAGAAGAAAAATGTGCACGACTTTGCTCTGCCAGATCAAATCGACCAAACCGCCATTTTGTTGACATTTAACCCCAAGTCCGATGGTTGGTGTGGTTTCCGTGTATTTGCACACCTGAAAGAGGGTGGAGAGGATCAGTTCCCTTTGGTAAAGAAGAAAATGTTAGCCACGATGACTACCCACAGTGAGCTCTATGAGCAAAACTTTGGAATGGATATTGCTGAGGTAACAAAGGTCATTGCATTTGGCCCTGACATTGACCCAGCCATTGGTAAAAACATCTCTTACTGTCCTTCCTCCATGTGGTTCTCTGCGCCAGACTGTGCTCAAATAATAGCTGACACATATAAAAAGCCTGTTTGTGTGTACTCAGACAATCAGAGCATCTTGCCCATAACTTTTCTTCCCCTCCATAATCGGAAGCTTCTCAAAAGAAAGCTATTGCCGATGGTCTTGCACCATGTACATGGGTGCCACTGGACAACAATCAAAGTTAAGCCTCATGTACATCGGTCCTGGCCTGAGGTAAATGCGCTGTATTTGATGCTATCTGTAGAGGGAGTATCACTGACTGTTTTTCTACAAGTTGGAATCATTGGGGTCAGTTCCCAAAGAACAAATCTTATCTTTTGCCTTCCACTACTATCACTAACTCTCTTACAAATTCTCCCGTAAATTCTTCTGATATTATTGACCTCACATATATATAACTTATCTATCTTTCTATCTTTTAATATACTTTACTCCTATTTTTTTCTTTAATTTTTTAACAAACACAATTCCACCCAGTCTGTCTTTAATTTTAATGTTATATATAAAACCTAGATACGAATATTATTGGCATCCAACTAATTAGAAGACTATATAATTGGCCTTTATTTTTTGGAGTACAAAGTCTGTGCATTTATAAGCAATCTGATTAAGATCTTCATCCACATGGCTCTTCCCGCTAAAGTACTGGATCCACCTATTGGGTCCACCACAACACTAGGTCAAGCCAATATAACCACTCCACAACCCTCTACTACTACCTCTACCACAACCAACACTAGGTCATATCTCAATGTCGCCACAGCCACTCCCGCCCCCGGTCAAGTACCAGTCATTCTTTTCTCTAACTTGCCGACATCTACGGATCGCGTCTGGCGCGAAAGTACATCTCGTCATTCGGTATTCTTCACCCCACCAACTGATTCCACCCTTACCTCTGAATTCTGGACTGCTCTCAGAGCAAGCGTTCCTACGGCATGCACCTTGGGAATATCATTCGCTCATCGTCAACCGCTCATCCATGAATTGCACCTGACCAATTCTACCATCTGCACCAAACTCTGTTCCAAAGGCTTCCTGGTTGGAGGCCAAACGTACTTCCCCTCTATGGGTATTGCCCCAGGCACAAAAATCTTGCGTATCTCCCTCTCCCAGCTTCCATACCTTCCTTCCCCTCTGCTTGAAGAGGCTATCAAAACAGCCTTGGCCGCATATGGCACCGTCCGCGAAGTCGGTTTGTATCTTCGTGTCAATTTTTTTGATGGCACTGGTTCTGCTTACCTTGAACGACCACCCAACCCCAATGCCACCCTTGCCAAACTCTCATACAAGATCCCGTATGATGGCGACTTGTACTTCTTAGGTACCTGGAAACAGATGGGTATTCACTGTAATTATTGTAAAGTTATGGGCCATGCTATCGAAAACTGTCCAGACCGCCCCAAAGATTCCTGATGCTGCTTCACTTGTGACCAGACTGGTCACTTGCAACATGCCTGCCCCAGAGCACCCCCCACGGACGCCAGCTCTTCCAAGAGACCCCGCAAGGTTCCCACGACACATGACTCCCCTGATCGCTCATGCAAGACTACTCCCGGTGTGTCTCACAGACCTCTGGCCAAGAAATCGATTCCCCCTCGCGGTACACCTACGATGGCTGAGGGATCCCAGGCTACTACCACCACCTCCAGCACGAATTCCTCAACACCGCGACGACCCTCTGTCCCCGCTGTTCCTACTTCCCCCCGCCAGTCTGCCAACAGGTTTGCTGCACTTGACGGACTAACTGACAACAGCCGCACAGGCGCACTCTTCGACCCCACTCTGCCTCTTCCTCAGACACACAACACCCAGTATGATCCCGTCTTTCACCCCCTCCACAACGCTTTTCTTCCCTCCAACTACACTTCCGGCTCCACTAAAGACGAAGAAGAATTTCACCCCAGCACTTTTGACGGCAATGACGACCAAGACTCCCAGAATATCCTAACTGATGACGAGATGGCAGACGGCGATCATTCTTAAATTTATGATTAATATAGCCTCCATGAACTGCCGCGGACTTGTCAAGTCCGGAAACACCAATAATCGCTCTCTCTTTATTAGATATCTTCGCTCCCTCTCTCTAGACATACTTGCCCTTCAAGAAACTCACGCCAACACAGACGCTCTTCAACAGACGTTTCATCTTCAATTTCAAGCATCCGACTCACTATGGTCTCCTCACTGTGGTTTGGTTTCCCTCTCTCCCCTCATTTCTTTTACTGATCCTCTTTTTTCTCTCTGTGGTCATTGCATTACTGCCACCATTGTTCACTCTTCCAATTTGTTTGCCCCATTTCGTATTTGCGTTTTATATGTCCCTGCTTCATATCGTCCTCGATATGATTTTCTCACCTCTCTCCTATCCTCCCCACATCTTCTCCCTTCCCTTCCTTCTCGCTTTCTTATGCTAGGAGATTTTAATTATTCCTCATATGCAAATGCCTCTCATGCTGGCCTCGCGCCACGTCTATGGCTGCATTTTGTCACTAACCACTTTGTAGACTGTGTCACTTTGTCTGACGCTCAACCTATGCCTACCTTTCATTGCGACCTTTCCTCTTCGACTATCGACTACATATATGCCTCCAAGGATATAGCGTCTTGTCACTCTTCGTCCACCGTCACATTTGTTCAGCCCCTGTGGACCGATCATTGCCTTGTACGTACCTGTCTTAGTTTTCCTATGCTGTCTCACATTGGTCGAGGTTTGTGGCGTGCGAACCCTCATTTGGTGAACATCCCTTCCTTCCGCTCCTCCCTGTCCGACTGTCTTTCATCCTTCATACCACTACTCTCGCTGTTATGTATGAGGTAAAAATAAGATATAAAATAAAACGAGTGCAGACGAGAGTACGGTGAGACTTTGTTTTATTAGAAGAAGTGCAAGAATCAGAAAAGAGATGCTGTTCTATTGCTATTAGTATTGTGCGTTTATATAGACATTGTATTTAGCTTGGTGATGATATGATGATATCATGTAATGTCTGTTTCTCTACCATTATCTTCTATGATTTAGTTCTTATGTTTTTAGTGTTATTGACTAGAGTCTTAGTATTTGTCTTAGTATGTTCTTTATGTAATTTCCTTGTATAAGGGAAGGTATATCTTTTAGTATCGTTACTAGTTGTTGGTAACTCAATGTACGTATTTATTGAGTGTCTGTACTTTTAATTTAAATCTACGATTATGTTGGATATAACACTCGCCTTCAATTTCCCCCCAATCACAGTGGGATCTGATCAAAGTCGAAGTGGCTCGTTTCACACGTTCATATTCACGCACAACCCGCCCATCACTTGCCACTTTGGAGGTAAAGCTTCAGAGTAAACGTGACCATTTGATACATAGATTTTGACATCAGCCTGCTCAGAACTTCCAGCTGCCCATCGTCGAGCATCAACTTCAGCAAGTTCAACAGGAACGCACCGAGATACTAGCACTCCATGCCGGAAAACACTGGAGAGAACAAGGCGAAACTTCCGCTGGGTTTTTGAAATGCACAGTTGCTTTTTGCCAAGCTCGAACCACAATAACCAGCCTCCGCCACCCCTTCACTGACACCTTATGCACTAATCCCGATGATCTTACGGAAGCTGCTGCTGCATTTTATGAAGATCTTTACACACCCGACCCTCCTGCTCAGACAGCTATCAACGACCTCCTCCTTCACTTGCCACCAGACCTCTTTCTTTCCAAAACTACCTCCACGACCCTCCTTAAACCCTTCACCTTGGATGACATCCAAGACGGCGCCACTCGCACTCCTAATGCCAGTAGCCCTGGGCCGGATGGCCTGCCTTATGAGATTCTGCAATTAATTATGGATCATCTGATGTGTGCTGTCTTACTTGTTCGAATATTTAACAATGGGCTTGCCTTCGGTGTGTTCCCTTCGTCCTGGCAATCAACCTGTGTCTCTCTTCTTCCCAAGAAAGGTGACCTCACCTCCCTCCGCAACTGGCGCCCGATCGCTCTCATCAATACCAATGCCAAAGTGTTCACTCGCCTCATCAATTGTTGCATGGTGTCTGCTGCTTCCTCCCTTGTTACGCCCTTCCAGACCAGGTTTGTCCAAGGACGCTTCATTGCTGACAATGGCATGCTGACCAAGTTGGTTATGGCACAGGCTAGACAGGACGGTTCATCTGGTATAGGCCTTCTTTTGGATCAGGAGAAAGCTTACGACAGAGTCCATCCCGACTACCTTCGCCAGGTCTTGCAGCATTTCAACTTTCCCCCTTCCCTCGTTACCTGTATATCTCAACTTTTCTTCTCTACACAGATTCGAATCAATGCCAATGGACACCTATCCCGATCATTCCTTCAGGCTCGTGGACTCCGGCAGGGTGATCCTCTTTCTCCTGTACTCTTTAACCTTGCATTCGAACCTTTGTTGTGTCGTGTGATTCATGATCCTTCCTTTGCCGGATTTTCTCCATCACCACGCACTGCTATTCCACCACCTCCACCCATCAAGCTCTTGGCCTATGCCGACGATCTGCTAGTCTTTCTGCCTGATGCCGCCCACTTGTCCCGTCTTCATCATCATCTTCTCACATACTCTCATGCCTCCAATGCTCGCATCAATCTCCATAAAACTGAAGCTTTCTCCCTGTCCGGTCTTCCACTGCCAGAATGGCGCCCCGTCCTACAACAATTCGACATCACCGACTGGTCTGACAGATCTTCCTCCACTCCCCTGCGATATCTCGGCTTTCCTCTTATTCAATCCTTACCTCAGCGCAATTCTTTCTGTGACAACATTCTTTCCAAGATTGAATCTACCTGTAATATCCACCACTCTTGCTCTCTCTCTATTCGTGGCCATGCCACAGTGCTCAACTCTCTCATCCTCTATAAGCTCTGGCACGTCCTCAGAGTTGTCACTGTACCTCTATCCTTTTTCTGTTGACTTCGCTCGATCATGAGTAAGTTTATACAATACCGCTCCTTTCCTCCCATTTCTCTTGGCACTTTCTGCCAGCCTATTCAGCTCGGCGGTCTAGGGGTCCTTGATCCTCAGGTTCAACAGGCTGCTCTTCAGTTGCACTGGCTCCGGCCTCTCGTCTGCTCTCCGCTGTCCCCCTCTGGCCTGGTCCCGCCTTGGTTCTCTTACGTCCTCCGCCTCGACTCCTCATCTGCTGATCCACTCGTTCCTTTGATATTTCCATCTCTCCAATCCTCTCATCAGCGTGATTTCGACTCTCCTCTGGCCACCCTACTTGCTGCCATTGATCTTCTCCCTCACAACTTCTCTGACGTGGTAGTCAACCTCCCCACCTGTCTCTCTCTGCCTCTCTCCTATATCACTACCGCACAACCAGACCACCCTCCCTTTCCATCTGCATGGCGCGATCTCCGGGTTTCTGACGCCTATGAAGTAGATCCTAGTTTTGGCGTGCTTGCCCAACGCCCCCTCCACCGCATACTCCATCGTCCTATTGTCCTTCACCGGTTCTTCGAACGTCTCTACACTCGCTCTCTTGTCTTGCACCCTGTCTTGTATCGTGCCACCATTCCCCCCGCGATCTGTGCCATACAGTTTCCTTTGCTAGATATGCCTTCCGGTACAGCTGTCGATGTGCGTCCTTTCTTGATGGCTCTTGTCCCCGGCATCCCTTGGCATCATTTGTCCACCCAGTCTTTCCGCCTACTCTGCAATTTCCACTCCAAATCCGCACGCCCCATAAGCCCCACACTCGTCCCTCGCCAGCTTCGTCGGTTTTGGTCCTTCCCCCTGCTGCATGGGGCCCGCAACGTTTGGTTTCGTGCCTTGCACAAGAACATTCCTTGCCGTTCTCGCCTCAATTCTAGGATCTCTACCGCTTTCCCAGACCCATCCTGTGCCCTCTGCTCTCACCCTCTGGACAATCAAACTCATTTTTTGTTCCAGTGTCCGGTCAAACTGTCCGTATGGTCGTCAACCTGGACATTGTACTTTGCCCAGACCGCGACACCCACTGTCTTGCTTTCTGGTTTGCAATCCTTCACATTCCCTCCTTGCACCGATTCTTCTCTTTCTGCTGCCTCAATTTTTGGCTGCACGCTGCTGGCTATATGGCACCATCATTGGCTGTTCATATTTGATCACGTTCCTTTTGTCTCCTCCGCTGTCTTTTCCACTGCTTCCTCTCTTCTCGACCGCCTCAAGAGCGAACTTGCTCTCGACTTTCCCCCCCTTTAGCTTCCTTCCATACCTCCACAATATATATAACCACAAACATATAAATAGAAAAACATTGTAAAAATATAAAAGCCAAAAACAAGTCGTGATTTTCCTCTTTTGCCTTGCAGCATAGAGGCTCACTAATAAACTAGAGCCTTCGGCTCCCTACAAAAAAAAGATCTTCATCCAATCACAGACGTGGATTTTATCATAAAAGATGTAAAACAAAAACGACACATAGCTTTTGATAGATTTCTGTCTTAATTCAAATGCTAAAGCTTGGATATTTTGCTATGTTTCTGAAAGAATATGTACATCTTTATGTCCAAAAGTTGAAGTTTTGATTATGTTTTGGTTGAATAAACAAGCAAAATATACACTTTTATTCACGATTTTAACCATTTGAGATAGATTGTTTTTGCTAATAAATACATTTTCTACATAATAATATGGTCTAAAACTTTTACTGAAATGTTTTTTTACTATTTTCTATTGATATAAAGCATTTGCAAGTGATTTTTACTAATATTTTCAAATTGTTGTTTTTTGTTCAATCTTTCACAAATGAAATGTACAGAACTTTTGTAATTCACTCTTTAAACGTGATTCAAAAAATATTACAAAACAAACAAATACTCAATTTATGCAGAAAAAATCAATGAAACCAACCATTCTACTCTCATATTTCTATCTATTTTTTTGAACTAGTTATGAATTTTTTAAAAATAAATAAAATGAAAATGAAAAGTTACAGACAAATGTTCTTCCACTTTTGCATGATTTTTCTTAGTGAATAAAGACAAGTGATTATACTGGATGGGGACAGGGTGTTACACACAGAAATGATAGATGTCTGCCGGACAAGTTAAAAGTAGTCACGCCTCTAATTATCTGCCGGACTACTCACTATAAGCCTGTGTAACACCCTGTCCCCATCATCCAAAAACCCCCTGTCCCCTAATATTTACGTTCTATAAACAACTAAGAGTAGTCCTTAGTTGTTTAGAGCATCCCCAGCAGTTACATTTCCTCCTTTTTTTTCTAAATGTTTTTTAGCCACCCCGGTGTTTTAAAACGGCCAAAAAAATAGAGGGCCAAGTTTCAGTAACATTTAATAAAAAATCACGAAATAATTATATTCTCAGCTATCAAAAAAAATACCTGTACCTTAATTTCTTTCTTTATTTCCTACAAATTTATTATATATTTTACTTAAAAACTTTGCATATCACTGTAGAAAAAAATCTGCAAGTACTTGCAAAAAAAATTGCACATTTGCAAAAATTGTGTAACTTTATAAAAATTATATTGACTATATCTAATTTAGGACTTGCTAAACCTATTTAGACACATTGAGACTGATGTTAAAATAAAAGCTTGATCACAGAATATTCAAGATAATATATTAGAAAATGAAAAATGTATAAGTTATATTATTGGCTCACTAAAACCATTGAGTGCGGAATATCATCTCTGTTCTTTTTTCAAAAATAAAATATCTTTATAAGGCACACTTTGAGGTACAAGCACCCCTAAACCAAATCACAGCGGGATTCTCAAAGGTGAAAAATGACTTAGCAAAAATTCATGATTACAATTGCGAAATTCAACTATTGTATTGGGGCTTAGATTTTTTTACAGAAATAAACATTGTGCTTTTTAACTCTACACTAACTTTTTGTTTATTTTTTTAATCATCATAAAAGTAATGATACTTTCTGACTTTGCTGCATACTAAATACTATTGTTACAGGCCAGTATTGCTACATAGATGTAAACATCAGTGAAAAGGTATTATTAATGTTAAAAGATTTTAATTACTAATTACTAATGAAACTTCATTTTGATTATAAGTAGGCTTGCATCATCTAGACTATCAAAGGTATGCATACTCAAAATAAAAGAATTATTAGTATAAAAAACATAAAATACAAGGCTTTGCATTTCTTTATGTTTATTCAATATCAAAGATATGTCATTTAAAGTAAATTAAATTAAATCACAAATACTAAAGTTTTTTTTTCTCTTTTCTTTTTTCTTTCTTCTTTTTCTTTATGCATAGATTAAAAGTATATCAGTTACTGCTACCGTTTCTCTGCCTATTCTATATAGTGCCTTTCAATTAGCTAGCAATGTTTCTATAAGTCATTTAAGTACTTAGACGTGTATTAGGCTCTTTATTCCCAATATTTTCAACTTGGAAAAATAAAAATAAATAAAAATTTTCAACTATAATTTCAGCAGAATTCTATTTTTTAATTGAGTTTTTTTTATGAATTTGAGTATCTGTAACTTTCTAATAAGGGCATTGATCCCCAAAAGTATAAAAAACCATTGTAATACAAAAAGGATATTCTCTAAAGCTATTGGTTAAAATAGGGTTTAAATCATAAGAATATACGCTTCTTATTTGCTGAGATAGGTAACACTATTAGCTAAATACTAAATTCCTATTGGTTTAGAGCAAATCTGCAAGTATGCATTTTTTACATAGTAATCTGCATTGGCGGAATTACAAATGCTGCCATTTCCTATAGTGTATACTTAAAAAAATGAATTTCGAAGAACTTCTCAAGATGTCTATTGAAGAAGAAGCCGAGAATAGAGAAATGTTTGCAAGCATTCACAACGAGCTGGTCAGTACAATAAAGCGCCGGTTCTCAGGCATAGACATGGAAGAAAAGAGGCAAAAGAAAACCCGTATCACGATATTCCGTGATAGACTTACTGGTGAAGTGCAGTTGCGCAAAGACTACTTCGATGAAAACAGTGTATATACTGAAGAGCAGTTCTGTAGACGTTACAGAATGAGCAAAACCTTGTTCAAGTGTGTTGTTGAGGGTATCAAAGAGTACGATGGATACTTTGAGCAGAAATTTAATGCTGCTCGTACTCTTGGGTTTTTTCCTTTGCAGAAGGCATCTGTAGCTCTCCGCCAGTTGGCCTATGGAATTCCAGCTGATGCTCTGGATGAAACCTTCAGAATTGCCGAATCAACTGCCACTGAGAGCCTGAAGCATTTCTCCTCTGCAGTCGTAGCTGTTTTTGGCAAGGAGTATCTTAGGTCACCAACCCAAGATGATGTTAAGAGACTCATGGTAGAAAACGAGGCTAGAGGCTTCCCTGGCATGCTAGGTTCCCTTGATTGCATGCATTGGGAGTGGAAGAACTGCCCCACTGCTTGGCATAGGCAGTATATTGGAAAGGAGAAAACTCCCACTTTGATTTTGGAAGCTGTAGCATCCTACGACTTGTGGATATGGGATGCATTCTTTGGCTTACCTGGCTCCCTGAATGACATTAATGTCTTGGACCGATCTGACCTTTTTAAGGACCTTGCTGCTGGAAAAGGACCCGAAATAGAATACACTATCAATGGTAATATGTATACTATGGGATATTACTTGACAGACGGTATATATCCTTCGTATGCTGCTTTTGTTAAGAGCCTCAATGATCCTCGATCTGCAAAAGAGAAGGTATTTGAATATACATTCTGTTGTTTCAATTATGTCAATTAATCAACACTTTTCGTTATAGAACTTTGCCAAGGCACAAGGGGCAGTACGGAAAGATGTGGAGCAAGCATTTGGTGTGTTGCAATCACGCTTTGCAATAGTCGCTGGACCAGCACGAATGTGGGGTAAAAAAACTCTACATGATATCATGACTGCATGTGTAATTCTACATAACATGATTGTTGAGCATGATAGAGAGAAGAGAGTTACCAGTGCTGAGGATACTATGATGAATAGAGGGGTGGAGGTAGAAGAGACAGAAAGGACAGATATTGTCTCGACTAGAATGCCACCTTTGATGCCTAGATCAGACATATCTCTCCCAGATGGAAGTTTTGCCAGTCAGCTCCGAAGACACCTGGAGATTAGGGATCGCGAACACCACTTCCAGTTAAGACAGGATTTTATAGATAGCCTGTGGCAAATAGAAGGACAAAAACATTAAAAACATATTATATATATATCTTTATTATTTTTGCGTTGATTGCAGTTGAGAACGTCAACATCACTAGCAATAGCTGTGATGACTCTGGTAGGTTCGTTCCCTACTCCTCTCTTTCTGATCTCCTTCTTTATATCCAAAAGGATCTGACGGTCCTCGGGATCTTCAATGGAGAAGAGATTTGTCATCAAGATCTTGACATCTTCCTCCTGTCGTTTCATGGCTTGTTCTCTTTCCATAGCCATGGTATGTCTGTTGTCAGACTCCATCTTTATATGGGCGAATTCAAGCCCTTCCCTGAGGATCGTGTTTCTCTCATCACCTTTTCTGATGTAATCAGAGTGACTGGAGTATAGCCGCTCCATATGAGCGGTATAGTCCCTTGTATTGGCCTCCAGACCCTTTGCCCGCTTTCTTCCAACAGGGCGTTGTGAAGACACTTCGTCCTCGTCGGTATTGCTGATCTCAGCAAGGTAGACTCCACTGTCTTCTTCTTCGATGTCTTCTTCGTCTTCTTTTTTGGAACACTTGGTGTCCACTTCGGGTGTTTCGACAAGATGTTGTAGCAATGCTCCAGGTTGAAGCTTGTTCCCATCTCGGCCAAGTAAAACTCCTTTGCTTTAGACTCCTAATTTTTTATTAACTACTGTGAAAAGCATAGTACATGTATTTCATACTTTGACTACTTACATCTGATTGCTCATTGGAACTGCTTGCTTCCATCCGTCTTACTTGGGATAAGATCCCAGCATATTTTCCAACAGCCTAGTTTATAATCTGCCAGCGAGCAGGCAAGGCACGGCTAGTGCGTACCACAGATACCTTAATAGCAGAACCATGGTAGTGGTCGCTTATTCTCGACCAGAACGTATCACTCTTTTGCTCCGAGCCCTGTACAGAATCCAAGGCAATGTAAAGGTACGACTTGCAGAGCTGCTCATCATCTTGTACAGTGAACTTCTTCTTTGGAGGAACTTTCTTCTCTATATAAATACCAAGAATAAATATTACCAAAGTTATGTGAGCCAAACTCTTCGCCTTAGTATCAGATACAAGTAGCCCAAAATTAAAATATTACTTTGGGTAGGAATGGGTCCATCAGTAGAAATGGGGATGGGGATGTCGCTCATTGTTGAAAAAGTGGTGTAAAGATTTGTTATTATTTTGAAAGAGTTGAAAAAAAAATTAAAACGCAAAGGCAATTTTTTAAAAAAAATACATGGAAATCTATGGAGCAGGCAGTAAATTTGCCAAATTTTTTATTAAATGTTTTCGGAAATGTAACTGCTGGGGCAGTTTTTTTTTGGGTACATTTGCTAAAGTACATGTATTTCGTGTAAAACTGGATTTAAATGTAACTGCTGGGGATGCTCTAAGGATTTTACCACGAGTTGTAAGTTTTTTTAAAAAACTTGCATATTTTTTCTTACAGTGAAAACTGCTGAAACACCCTAATTTAAATGATGGCGAGGAAAAATGGAATGGGAAATGATTTGAGAAGAAGAAAAATAAATTAGGATGGGCAAAGCTGGAGAACCCACAACATCCGTGTCAGGATCCTGATTATTTTGTGGGGTATGATAGATTGGGAACAAAGAACAGTGCTTAAATCTTCAAAATTGAAAATTTTCCGGGTGGTGACGAACACCTTATGAAATAAAATTTTAAAAAGTGATATGCCTAACTTATCAACATTTTTAGTAATAAAACTCTTAAAAACCTCACTGCTTAGAATTGTTGCAGAACTCGTCTTTTCTTTAGGCTCTCTAACTCTTTTTTTTTTAATATTCTTTCTAACTCAATCCCTATAGAGCGCCAAAAAAAATGGCTGAGCTAAAAGAAAAAGGATTATTACATATTCGCTACTATTCCACTACCCAAGTAATATGTTAAACCTGTGGTATCGGCTGCGTTGATAATACGCATAAAGGTCGTTAAAACAAGCCCAGATCTGCTAAAATATCCAGAGTCTCCGAAGATGAATTAAGAATGCCTGACGGTTTGAATGCTCATAATCAGCATCCGGGAAGGCATATTGTGATCATCCCAAAGACAAGAAAATATGAATTTAAAGCGTTAAAGACAATTGGCGCAAGTATTCTTTGAGCACACAACCGGTAACAGCACTTATCCTTCCATTGAAGAGCTCATATATGTATATATGTATAAATACACGGAGAGATGAAACGGGTATGTAATAAATAACGATTTATGTAGTGCTAATATATTTGCTTTACTTTTTGCGTATTTTGTAGCGCGACAGTTCTATCCTTGAGTTTCTATTCTCCATGGTATAAAAATAAAAATAGCAGAGGCGGATGACATTGACTTTAAGGAAGCAGTAAATAAAGTAGAAGACATGTAAGATAATGATTTATACTCAACCAGCTTAGCAAAGCCCTTAAGCTTGAGCTTTATTTAGCATAATATATTTTTTGCAAATTGAAATGTTGGGAAAGTGATCCTCTATTTCTGAACAAAGCAGCACTTTGTAAAGGAATTTTTAGGGCTGTTTTTAGATTTTGGTTGCTTTATACGAATGTTTCAAATACCTCTTTCTTTCTCTCCTTTTTAAAAGATACAAAGATACATTTTTACTGTTATTGTCTATTTTTTTTTATTATGTGTTCGAAAAATTCAGGTGAAAATAGTGAATATAGTAAAAACAATGAAAATATAGATTTACTTGAAATTTAAGGTTTTGACGTTAATTTTACCAGTTTAATCCGACTTTTTAGCAGATAAGATAACAAGTAAAAGGCCTGTAAAGAGGATAATTGAAATGGGAAGCTAAAAAAAAAAAGCCTAAAATTTTGTGCAACATATCTAAAGCAATAGATTGATAGACTGCTTTATTACTAATTTAATTTAATTTGATATCTTTTCGCTCTAATACTTGATCCTTAGCACAGATACTACAAAGCTTTACTCAACTCTAGACAGTATGCATGTGTCAGGAAGTTAGCCTAACCATCATCAGATTTGACTCATAAAATGTTTAACGTTTAAATATGTGGTATATTCTTTTTTCTTTGTATTGATAAAACTTCCTGCTAAAGTGTCTTGGTTTTTTATTGGAGCAATTTAGTCACGGAGAAATAGGAGTTGCGTGTTTTGACTGTGCCCTATCTTAACCAAACAACAACAAAAAATTGATAAGGATTTTTGGCTGTATGGGTCGGTAAAAGGCGCACCAATTGTCTTATTTGGCGTGGGAAAATGATAACGTGCATATAAAGCGATGTTTTAGGATTTTTTTTGGTATATAGCTTCCATCACTTTTCTTTCTTTCTAATAAATAGCAATGCCTGGCAGACTTTCTGGTAAAGTAGCAATTGTCACTGGTGCAGCAAGGTAAGACCATTGAACAGAAAACATCAAATATTAATAGTAACAATTACCTATCACTTTAGTGGAATTGGCCTTGAAACATCAGTACTATTTGTCAAAGAAGGAGCAAAGGTCATATGTGCCGACTTGAATGAAGAGGGAGCCAAAAAGACTGCTGCTAGAATCGCAGCTACATATGGCGAAGGATTGGCTATTGCTGTAAAGGTCGACGTGTCCAAGGAAGATCAAATAAAGAATGTAGTCGATCTGGCTGTTGAAAAGTTTGGTAAGAGTGCGATCATATATATGATGCTTAAAATCAGAATAATGAAATAATTGAGACTGAATTACTTATTATTATAGGCAAATTGAGTATTATGTTCAATAATGCTGGTGTTATGCACCCAGAGGATGACAATGCTTTGACAACTGAAGAACGCATCTGGTAATTCAGCCTTCTTCATGACAGATATTTATTATCACCAATCCAATTATTTACCATAAAATAACTAGGGATCTGACCATGGGTATCAATGTAAAAGGTGTGTGGTATGGTTGCAAGCATGCCATTATAGCTATGCGTAAAAGTGGCGGTGGATCAATTATCAACACTGCCAGTTTTGTTGCCTTGATGGGTGCTGCTACTCCACAGCTGGCCTGTAAGTATTTACTGACATACAAGTTCAAGTAATAAGATTCTAGTATTAATATTTATGCTCTTTGCCTTGAAAAGACACTGCTTCAAAAGGTGCTGTCCTTGCCATGACGTAAGTATCTGCGTAACAAAGCACCAGACCTTTGAGTTAAAATAACAGCTGTATATATATTAGACGAGAGCTTGCTATTGTCCATGCTCGTGAGAATATCCGATTCAACTCTCTTTGCCCTGGTCCTCTTCGGACACCATTACTGATGGATTTCTTAAACACTGAAGAGAAAAAGACTAGACGTCTTGTCCACGTTCCACAAGGAAGATTCGGTAAGCTGACATAGTACTTAAATAGGGTGACAAAGTCTAACAAACCAACAAACGACACAGGTGAGGCCATTGAGCAGGCTTACGGGGTACTCTTTCTGGCTTCGGATGAGAGTTCTTACGTCACAGGCACTGATTTCCGTGTTGATGGTGGTATTGCATCTGCTTACGTTGTAAGTAATAATAAAAAGCTATGTATGGAAAACAAATTAACCGTTATTTTTGTTTTCTTGTAGACACCCGAAGGCGAACCAACTGGCCCTGTTCCAAAGAACTTTGCCGATCAATAAACATCAGGAGACTTCTTTTACTTACTTCTAACCTATATATGTAATCTGCACTTCAGAATACTATCAAAGTATTATCGCTATCTATTAGTTTATGAACAGATATTGTCCTGTTATCATTATAAAAATAAAGGAAAAATATAAAAGTCTTATTATTTGATTCAATTTTTTTTGGAATATATCTCGAGAGTCGGTCACAGCCCTTAGATTTCTCTTTTTTTTTTAAAAAAAAATTATTTATTTTTTTGGCTTCTCTTGCTTGAATCTTAGTTTGACTATCAGCATGTCCGAATCTATTCAATCGCAAGGCGATCGAGTCCAATCAAACACTTTACCCCAAGTTACTGCGCAAGAAATTAACAATTGCTCAATCTCTTCATGGTACGATAATTTTCTATCAGTGACATTAAAAACCAAGATCATCCCTCTGTCAGATTCATTCATTGACTATCTCAAAGAGGATGGTATTTTTCTACCTGATGATGGGTAAGAAGATGGCTTCTTTAATAAAAAGAAGAAGAAAAAAGCGGGCAACATTTTAATCAAGTTTTATAGACAGCCACAGTCGGCCACAATTGAAGAAATTGACTCTGATGATGAAACGACGTTCTTTGAAGACAAAACAGAAATACAGGTAAGCCAACAATTGGTAATAGCTTTTGTAAGATTCCTTTTTTTTTTGGTGACTAAATTAAATTAAAAAAAGAAACCTGACTTTCCTGAAGTTGAAAGTTTCATTCGAAAGACAGTCCATGAATTTGGAGCCGTTTTCCCAAAGTTGAATTGGAGTTCACCTCGCGTAAGTCTCTATCGCTTTTGTAAGAAATAGAATTCTTACAACATGATTATAGGATGCAGCATGGATCACAGCTACTCAATCCTTACTGTGTACTTCACCATTTGATGTTTTCTTGCTCCTCAAGTCATCCGACTTTATCAACCATGATATAAACCATGCCTTTGACAATTGTAGCGATGCTTCCCAATCTCCAAGAACATACCACCTTGCTCTTCGAAAATGGTATGACCTTCAGCCATCCATGGAATTCAGATGTTTTGTCAAAGACAATCGTTTAATTGGTAATAATATACTTTGCAATCTAATCCCACACCAACCATAATCTATCTATTTTTATTTTGCCCAAACAACAGGCATCAGTCAGAGAGATGTCAATTTTTACCCATTTTTATCCGAGATCAAGGAAGACATCGAGGGCCATATCCATGATTTTTTTGAAGATCATGTTTTGGATATATTCCCAAGCCGAAAATGTATGCTGTCACATTGTAGTGTCTTGTACCCTTGCTATCCCCTTTACAAAACACACACACCACTAACTAATACTCTTCTCCCTCTTCTTCTTCTTTGCATTAGATGTTTTCGATGTTTACCTGAAAAGAAACCCCCATAAGGTGTACTTGGTCGATTTCAACCCGTTCTCAACTACTACCGACAGTCTTTTGTACGATTGGGCAGAACTCAATGCTTGTATGTGATCTTTTGTGGGCTTACTTTTTGTTGTACTCACCCCAATTTGTAGTCCAAGTTGGGATACAGGAGCCAGAAGTCAGAATCATTGAATCACAAGATGAAGCCAATAGAAATGCATGTAATGCGCCTAGGTTTGCTACTAATATGGTACCAAAGGATGTCATTGAACTGTCCGATGGAAAATCAATTGCAGCATTTGCAGAAGAATTCCAACGTGCAATGGAACTCAATGGCCAACGCAATGATGAAGACTCTTCATCTGATGAAGAATAACGCTTCATTCACAAATTATAGATCAAATAGTATTTCAGCTGTTGTTGTTGATATATATATATATATACTGTATAGATTGATGTTATTAATTCACTTTGTAACGCTGCCTTTTCCTTTTAATGAAGTAAGCCAACTCTGAGGGTTTCGGTTGTACATAGGCCAAGGGGGAAGTACAACCTACGTATGTATATATTTATATTAGAAAAAGGTGTCAGATTTCTTTTTTTAAAGAATTTTTTTTAAAAAAAAAAGTTAAATCACTATTTTTCAATACTTGCAATCAAAGTTGTGCCAAGGCCAATCAAGAAAATACAGATTGACAGCTGAAGAGACTGAAGCGAGTAGCCTGCAATAAGAGCAAGTACCTAAGAATAAGAAATATGTTAAGCACAACCGCATAATCATGAAAATGATTATTGCTTACAGCAGACACGATGAGTGCAGCATGGGTTATACTGTCTGCCAAACGTTGTCCTTCAAAGTCCTATAAAAAAGGACAGATCAGTAATAGATCTCGGTAATCGATATATTCTTCAGATTCTTACAATGGGGCACTCTAATAATTCTGCAATGGACATTTGAAAGGAGATGAAGACAAGAGAGACCACTTCGGATATTTAATTTATCAATCAATCATATACGTCATGGCACTTCACTGTTCGTGCTACAGTTTTTTTTTGCTTGAAATTGAAACGAATTATATTTAATATGTAGATACATTACGGGAGAAGTTCAGGCGAGTCTATACTTTTTTTTAGACAAAATAAAATTGCAAATTGAAATAAACAAGATGTTTTATGAGACAATTTTGTTTTTTGTACAATTGTTAGCCAAGATGGAATAATTGTATCAAGATCAATAAACACTAAGCTTACCATGTTTAACAGCTATATTATCATTATTGACTTTGTAAGTACTGACATTAAAGACTAAAAGAGAGTCTTCTGCAGAGTTATAGATTTTAAAGCGCTCAAACTTTTATTTTTATTTTTTGAAATTAGAAACGGTGGGAGGAAGCCATTTAGACTTGTTGCTGATTTGAAATACACTATTATTTTCTGAGAATATGATCTTTCCTCGACGTCTCTATTAAAAGAAAAACTCAAAAAATGCCTTGCCTGTCTCAATTTGCAAGAAGGATAATAGAGCCATCTAAAAAGAAAGGTTTATATATTATGTTTAGTGGAAAGGATTGGGCCAAATATAAAATAATTTAGAATCCTTCAAGTGGGATTTACTAAATAAAATTAATGTTAGAATCTGACAGGCTGTTGACTTGGAGAAAGTTACAAGCCAAGAGTTTTATATCCTCCAATTATTTACGGCATCTACCCGCAGCACATATTATTTAGTGTCTTTAAAGTACCAGGAAGAGAAAAAGGGAGATTGGCAGTAATTTTGTTTCATATAAAAAAAGTTAATTGGCAACAAAACGGACTCTAGGTTGATCTTTAGAGTCACTCAGATAGAAAAGAAAGGGATGTTCAAAAATAGTATAGATCGACCTTCAAGAATTCATAAGCAGTGCCATTGATTACCTTTTGGGGATGAAATCAAGGGAAAAGACACCATCCCAGTAAGAAGAATGCTATCTGGCACAACGTCAATTCTACATGGCGAAATCAGACCCAAAAGTGCTTCATTCAAGTCGGCAATAATAGAAATTGACGAATATTGCACAAAAGTAAAGTATATGAAACCCAAGTCTATTTGCAGCAATTATATCATGAAGTAACTTGCTCCAATAAAACTCTTCATATATAAGGCTACCAACGTATGCTCAAATGCAACAATTGTAATATACCGTGGAATAAAGATATCAATAAATCCAAAACAACATGCATACTATCTCCATTTCTATCTACAAAATCCATAACATATACTCTTCATAAGAGAAATCACCGTACAAACAACGTTTCCGCCTGAAAGGGTACCTTTGATATTTACACTGTAAAATTGCTGCAAGAAGTCTCTATTCGTCTAAATACCAAAAGAAAAAAAAAAGTGATTTGTCTTAATATCAAGTTTAACCACTGTATTTGTACTCGCTGCTGTATTTTATAAGACAAAAGAGTAAGGAAAAAAATATTAGATCTTCTATCTAGCTAGTCATCAAATGCAATGTTAGATGGTATTGTTATATTATTCAAAGTTTGTGACATCGTAATATCTTGCACGGTAGTCATCACTAATACGGAAGATTAGCCAAAGCAATTTACACACAAAGAGACATACCTGCACGTCAGGACACCGTTATCAATGGGAGAAGCAGCCACACATCGTACAAGGTTATTTTGACCTACGAATCAATAAGTACCCATTTATTCTAGACAATATCAAGACTATTGATTTACCCTTTATTCTTGAGAGAAGGGCGCCTGTTTGAGTATCATAACACACGACGTCTGTGGATGATTCGTCGCCAATCAATACGTAGTCTTCATTGTATGTAAAGGATGGCTACAAGAAAAAAAATAGAAACAAAGAGAGTTTGAGATTTTCTTTTTCTTTTAAGAGATGATGTACTCACCTGTAGCATTTGTGTGCGTTGTTGATGACCTGTGTATTCCATAACCATCTTGCCACTTGTGATCTCCCAGAGACGAACAGTAGAATCCAATCCGGCAGTAAGAACAAATTTCTCGTTTGCAGTCAGGCGTACACTAGATACAGGCGTTCCAGTGTGGACATTTTCTAGATTCCGAATACATTTGCTGGTAATACCATCCCAGATACGCACGCTTCCGTCAGCTGAAGAAGAAGCAAACATCTTTCCAGTGTGTGAGTATCTAATCTGGGTGATTGATCCACGATGCATTTCGGCAGTGTTGTTGTTGGAATAACATTGGAGTGTCTTGACATCATATACTCTAACAGCAGCATCTCGGGTACCTTATTTTGTGCGTTCATTCTTAGCAATTAGACATCATCCATTAATTTATTTTTATATATATTTATATTACAGCCTACCTGCCAACAAGAAGTCACCTGAAGGATGAAAGCAGATAGAGTTGACAGGTTGGGCATCCTATTGAAAGAAAATGACATATGGTTATTATCGTTATCTTGAAACACTCTATTAAATATTCATATAATCAAACATTTACCTGGAGATAGCGAAATGCTCGTTTGACACCTGATTTAGATAGGTCAAACAACTTTATACTTTCATCATCTGCACAACTAGCAAGTACAAGGCCATTTGGGTGGAAGCTAAGATCATTAACAGGTGCCGTGTGGTCATAAAGTGTACGGATAACGGGTTTGTCACTTGCATCCCCGCTTCTGTTCTTCATCTTGTGGACATCTAGTAGTTTAAGAGAAGAGTCATGCGAGCCAGTCGCAGCAAATCGGCCATCTGCACTGAAGATAGCTGTTTGGCAAGGTCCTTTATGCTGAGTGTAGTATAATTGAGTGTATTCTGGTGCTGGCTTGGGTTCTACCAAATGGATATAGGTTTAAACTTATTTCAGGGTTTCTTTTTTGTTCATCATAATTACGTGATGTCTTGACTGCATCTGTATCGAATCCGGTGTGGTGTATACTGCGATCCAGATCATCCTGTTCGCGATCAGAATCCTTGTCGGCAAAGTCTGAATCATCCATGTCTTCAATGTTTCTTAGATGTCAAGTATATAATAGCCGGTAGGATTTTACAAGAGTCATACCTCTTTCTTTTCCAATCTGGAGAAGTTCAGCTAATCGATTGCTCGGAATCATGTCCGTTGTTGCTCCGGTCGCGTTTGCGACTGTCTGAGCAACTGCAGAAAAACCATAAGCGATGAGCTGGCTAAGACATCAATTGCATTGTGTTGGTTAAAGTTCAGTATTGAAGATCTCGCAGGAAAAAGAAATTATTTTTAAGTTACCCAATAATGAGAGGAAGCACCTCACTTTCTGGCAAAAGGTCCATATCCATCGTGTAATGGTTTACTTTGTAAAAGGGCAATTGAGAAGGACTAAAATGGACTGTCTAGAGTGAGTAGTGTGACGGCTGATTGGTGCAGACAGCATATCCGCGGGCATGGCATGCACTTGTGTTTGAGCCAATAATTGACTGTATATTTGCTAGGCTGCGACTTGATATTTTCAGTGTTAATATGAAGCCTTTTATTATTCTGTTTATTTGTTCTTTAGTATTTGTGTCTTCAGTTGCTTGATAGTGAATGAGCAATGCTACAATGTCTATGACTGAACTTTGACATTTTTAGTTTTACTTTATCTTTGGACAATTATGCTTCAAAATTTAGACGAAAATATTTTTTTTTATATTATTATTATTATTACTTGTATCCAAACTCCCTTGCAAAAAAATAATATAAAAATATGTTGTATAATAGTGAGTGGTGAGAGTCATTGGATTATGTGTTTGAGTAATGGTGTAGTGAATATATATCCGGAAATATATCCTGTTCTTACTTGTCCCTTTTATTCTTATTTTTGTGGATCATTAAGATAGTGGCGCTATTTCCAGGCCTCTCAATTACGAAGGTTATTTTATACAGACCACATCCAAGATTCCACTGCGGTGATTGTAAGCAGAATGCACAAAACTATAACTAAAAGTCAAGACCAGCTGACGAACGAATCATTAATCAAGGCTTATGTTTTCCAATATATGTCTAGTCTGAGCCCCCCCCCCTTTTTTTTTTTTTTGGCTTGTCTAATCTTTGACAGAACATATTTTATACAAGAAAAATTATATTATATATAAAGACAAGTATAATTATCAGAGCAAATTTTCAGGTCAATAGGTTAAAATCTTATATATATATATATATATGTGAATTATAGTGAGAGTGAGAGTGAGAGTGAGAAAACAACTCAAGATAACCTTGCTTTCTTCAACTGTCAAATACTATAAAAGAGGTTCAAATATCTTGGCACACAACTCATTCAAAAAGGGTGTTTTATGATTGGACTGGAAGGTTATGGGGGTTTTTTTTTTCTTTTTCTTTTTTTTGGTAGCTAAACCACCAATAACTATCAGCTCACCTCTGTTCTTGTCTTTTAGTGATACACTTTTATTTATTTAAACAAAAAGAAAAAGAAAGACAATTATGGGATATTTAACTAAAGCTGGTCTGGGTATAATACTTTACATAGTCTTATTTAATAACAGACAATATAATCTTAAATTTCCAAAAGAAAGAAAAAGAGTAACTTCTTTAAAAATGTAAGCCTCACTAGAAGTACTTGATTGAGAAAGCTATATGTTATTATACTTTGTTTTTGATTTATTTATTTTTGATAATATTGAAAATTACAGCCATTACATTAAAAAGAGTTATATTTATACATTAACACAAGATATTGACCCAAGCCTATGAAGAGCGCCTTTTTCTTTGCTTCTTTTAAAAATAAATAAATAAATAAATAAATAATATAATATAATATAATATAATATGATAAAAGGCGGATTGTCTGACTTTAATACCCAGAGATTTTCAAATTATATTTTGAAAAGAATATTTTTAGAATAAGCACAAATAATATACAACAGATCGTGTATAGATCAGAAATGTAATATAAAAAATAATATATAAAAAAAAAAGGTGCAGAATACTCTGAGTAACAAAATTGAAAATTGTCTAGAGAAATAGAGAAGGGATGGTTGAATCAGCCCAACCGTATAGTTGTCGGGGACTGTCTTTACAACTTCAAATGGCCACCCGTTTGTCCCACTGGCAAGCCCTTTCTTGGTCTTCTTTTTCCTTTTCTTGTTAAACAGTCTTCTAACAACAACAAAAACAAAAACAAAAAAAAAGTAGCCCTCAGAAAATGCCACCTTTTGTTGAGATTGAAGACAAGGGAGAGCCTGTTACTGCACCAGCTGTTGACCCAAAGCTCAAGCATCCCGATCATCGCTATCCTCTTTTTGTCGGAAAGTGGAAGCGGTCCATCCCGTATGTCGATGATGACTTTGCACATGAGGACATGGACGAACCGCATTTGAAGCGAAAACATACCATCCTTGGAGACCATCCCGAAGTCGAAAAGCTCTATGGCACAGAAATCAGAACTCTTTACGTAACGATTGCAATCACTGTTGTCCAACTTAGTCTAGCTTATGGTTTTGGTCGTGTTTGGCAGGCTCCGTTCTGGGTTTTCTTCTTGGTGGCCTATGTGGTTGGTGCGACACTTATTGGCGCGATTGGTGTCATAATTCATGAGGCCTGTCACTGCCTGATTATGCCCACAAAGAGTCACAACCGCTATGTCGGACTACTGGCAAATGTTTCTCTGCCTGTGCCTATCGCACAGTCTTTTAGACGCTATCATATCGAGCATCATACCTGGCAGGGAGTTGAAGGCATGGATCCTGACCTGCCTCTCGATTGGGAGAAAGAGCTTATTAAAGGAAACAGCCTGACGAAACTATTGTGGATCCTCATCTACCCTGTCATGTACGTTGTCCGAGGTGCAGTCCAGCAGCACCAGCGAAACATGAAACCATCAAAGTGGGAGATCATCAACCTAATCTTTACTGTGTGCACGGACATCATAATTCAGCAGGTCTGTGGATGGACTGGACTTGGCTATCTTATGCTCTCTCTCTGGCTAGGATATTCTCTCCACCCAGGAGCTGCTCACTTTATCCAGGAACATTACACATTTGGTGATGGCCAAGAGACATATTCATACTACGGTGTCCTTAACATCCCCTTTATGAACATTGGGTATCACAATGAGCATCATGATTTCCAAAAGGTAAGATAAATAAATATATTTATATATATATATATATATATACATTTCTTACTTTATTCACCTAATTTACGATCTGTCAAAGATTCCTTGGACAAAGTTGCCCGAGCTGCGATCAATTGCAAGCGAATATTATGATACACTAGCTTACCATACCTCATGGATCTTTGTTCATTGGAAATTTATTCTCGAGCCTACCTTGGGTGCTCAAAGTCGCGTTGTACGTACCTATGAGGAATTCAAGAAAGGTCGTGCTATGTTGAGACCTATGCGTATTTTCGAAGAGATGAAGAGAAAAAAGGATTAGTCATTCCGTATTCTGGATAAATATTGATACTATTCAACAGCTTAATTATCAATATAACTTATATATCTATATAAGCCAAATCTCAATTATTGATAAAATATAATACATAATAAAGTTAATTTGATTCTAATGGGCTGTGCTGTAAACAATGCTTTGTTGATTGAAAATGGGATCTGGCTTTAATGCAATGATCTCTTTATAAGTTCTGATAAATTTGTCTAACAGCGTTCACAGTATCTGGATTCTGTACCTATACAATTCTTGATACTTTAGTTATTTAGGAAGCTTTTGAATTGTACTTTGACAACTAGACATCGCTTAATTCGTATTCTTATCACTTGAGGTGGCTATTGTACTGTCCATTGACTCCTAGGTTCTGTCATTTCACGTCCAACTAAAGTACGTTTTAAATTACTAATAGTAATAAAGTATACCTAGCCTCTTCTTTGTAAATTATATGTATGTATATAATATATGCTTGTCAAATTAAATTTAGCAAAAAAAAAAATTCATCTACATATATCCTCTCATAGTATTGCATACCTTAACCCTTACGTTAAATAGTGCTCTCCACTGAGCGAATCTGAGCCTTGGTCAAATATCTTTAACGATCATTTTGGGTTTTTACAAAAAAAAATAACAAAGTAATAAGCATGCTTATTTATCCTATCCCAATGATAGTGGCACTGTTTGGTGAGCCAGAAGATATATCCCAGTCTTCCAGGTAATTTTCGAGGCAGACTGGAGAGAGGCGAAGAGGGATTTTATTTTCTTACTACACAAAAGCGTCTCATGACACGATACTGTTGGGTCTTAAAGTATTTAAAAAGCTTTCGAAGAAATTCAAGGAGAATATTGTCGTGAATCTCCAAGAGTATATTCTTCATCTTTTATTTTTCAACACCTCCATTTAAGTAGAAACGCGTAATAATATATATATATATATATATATAGTTCTTCTATCGCTTCCTGGCTTACGAAGAAGAAACACTTGCGAAGAAAACTTGGAATTATGTAATGTAATATTTTATTTCAAAGGTCTCGGGATAAACAAGTAGCCGAAAGCAAAGATGTATACATAACAACTAAAGCTCGGAAAACTTGCAAGATCCAGACAGAAAAAAGCAAGCGCCCTTTTTCTAATCTCCTGAGAAACGATGGTTTTATGGCGGATGCTGTTCTCTTTAACAAAGTAAATCGAAGCGCAGAAGATTATAAGTTTTGCTGTGAGCAGGAAGTCGACATTGAGCACGTGGTGCAGACAGTTGTTAACCGAGATCCTGCACGCTTCTTTTTGTGGTGTTGATCCTAATCGTAAGCACATCTTTACTGCTGCATACGGCGAAACAAAACAATGGCACTGAATTAGAAGATTCTCCCAGAATGAATACTACATAATGATTGGATCTATTAGAGTAGCAAAGCAATAAAAACAAAGAATAAATCAAGAAGGTTTATCAGGCGTCCTTTTAAACATTTCCACAAGCAAAGTCACTTCTATTACTATCTACTTGGATTATGTAAAATACATCTTGTATTTACAGCAAGTATTGGCCTTCAGTAATAAAAAAAAAACTGCTAAAAGGCATATCTGTATATACCAAGGTATACAACGAGTGCAAGAATATATGGTGATACATACAGGATTTTAACTTCTTCGGACTTTTTCAAAAAACAATTGGACTTTCTCTATTTTTTATTAAATGAATTCATTTTTAATTTCAGACTTATTCCACTTCCAATTTTGGACTAACTTGCTAAATTATTGGACACGCATTTCTGATATTAGACAATTAAATTCTTAATCTAGAAATTTTATTGGGCACACTACATCCAAAACACCCCTTTCATAGAAGATGTTGTTCTACAACACTCTATATCTCTCAACCACTTAATCATAGATTAAGTATTACATCACATTATTTATTTCGATCGTTGCACTGGTTTGGGTCTACAACCAACTTTTTCAAGTAATTTTACATCAGACAGCAGCGTACTTGAATCATAAATGAATACTTCATTAGAAACAGCAAATGTTTCTATAACTACTTTTTTGATTGAGGGGTTTTTGTCTTTAGGCTTTAAAAATGAGACCTTATTCGTAGAACACCAATGAGCAAATGAAAGTAATGTTTTGTTCTCAAACAAGCTGGAAAATCCTTTTACTGTTTCAAATATTTCTTGAGTAGAGACAAGTTTTTTTTTTTTTTTTTTGAAAAACCTCACTATTTCCTTGATCTTCGATGCAGTAAATATTATTCACGAATCGAACTACTTGTGCTTCGGTTTCTTAAAAGATTGGTTAGTGTTGATATCACAATTACTTTCTTTTTTTCAAAACTTACGAAACTCAAGTCTTTTCTTCTTTTGTCCTGCTTCTTCAACTGGGACGACGTCCATGTATTTACATGTTAACGGATCACCAAGTATTCGTTAATGAGTAACAAGTACAGGTTGATTGGGTGTTACATTGTAACAAATTTCACAACTTGCTTCTCTAAGTCTTTTTTTTTGCAAGTATTTATGTTTTCTGGAGTAAATTCCATATAGTAGAGCACGCAGAGAGCCATGTCTCTAGTAACATTATTCATATTGTTAAAGAATAATTGAAAGACGGTTCAGAGACGGTAGAAAAATAATTTCTTTTGAGTACCAAGTAAATGAATATTTTTTAAAATCCGAAGACGATTCAAAGACTGATTAAAGACGTTGCTGAAACTTTTTTATTTTCTTTTGCCAACATCTATAAACTATGGATTATATACATTATCAACCTACTGCCGATAATTACACGTCTGAAGCCAATGAAGATGATATAAACTTGGAAACAACTGCCGTGGAGTATGGCGCAGTGGAGATGATTCTAGATTATGATGGAATGCAGAAAGTCCAAGAGGTGCAAATAGAAAAAGTCGTCAACGATCTTGCTGAGGATATGGAGCTCGTTTCGATCAAAACGACAAGAAAGAATAAAAATTAGGGACCAAGCAACGTAGAACGTCTCATTCATGTCATGCAAGAAGAGGGTTTGTCTGTTCCCAAAACTGCTGAAGGCGCTGGTATACCTCGAAGCACTGCTTACGAATTGATAAACGAGCTCAATGCTGGTGACGGGACTGTTCTGTCCGGAAACAATTCTAGAAAAACGAACGATAAGGGTAAAAAGCTTTTTTCCTGAGCAGTCTGCTTTTTTGATCACTCTTTTCGTCAACCCTTCCATAGTGCTGGAGAAAGCAAGGATCAAGCTTTGCGAGACATTTCCAGACCTCACGATTTCGATTCCTGGGTTATATAAGCATATTCGCGAAAAATGTGCTCTATCGTTGAAGCAAGCATCAAAATATACCGCAGAAAGAGATTCCCCAAGAAATCTGAATATTCACTTTGACATTGTCACACAATGGAAAGCAGCTAGTGTTGATTATCAAAGCAAAAATTGCGTATTTGTTGACAAGGCAGGCTTCCACACACAAATGATGAGAGGGCGTGTATAGTCAAAAAAAAAGATGACCCAGCAATTGTGAAGGTGCACACTCAGAAAGGCGTAAAAATTAGTATTGTAGGCTGTATTTCTGCTCGTGGAAGCATTAATTTCTCGAAGGTTGAGCCATTGAAGAAGAGCGATGCAGCTTAAATCGAGAAGGAATTTGGTTCGCAACAAACGAGCAAGAAAAGAAAAGCGAGTAGTCAGGATGCAGGTAAGAATAAAAAAAAGTTCCAAAGGGGACAACCGCCTACCATATTGTTCGATCCATGGATTCAGTTATGGACGTTTTGGACAAACCATTATGAGAAAGGTAGATTCATTGTTTTAGATAAGTGTAGAATACATCACTCTGCTTTTGTAGTTGATGCTATAAACAAACGAGACTATAGACCTTTGTTCATGCCACCATACTCTTCATTTTTAAATCCAATCGAAGAGTGCTGGGCAAAAATTAAACAACATATACGTCGGAATTCTCTCGATAAAGCGGATACTCTTACCCCACGTATCACCGAGGCTATCTCTAAAGTCACTCCAAATGACTGTAAGGGAAGGGTTCTACATGCTGAAACTTATTGGCATAAATGTCTCGATAAAGAGATCGGTTTAAAATAAAACAAAGCAAATGCTCATATCTAAAAACGTTGATAACCATGTCTAAAATAAAAAAAGAGTATGTCCAAAAATGTTACAAATTAGTCTTGAAAGTGGAATAAGTCTGAAATTAAGAATGAATTCGTCCAATAAAAAATAAAGTCCAAAAACGAAGTTAAAATCCTGTACATAGTACATTAATACACCTTGAAAGAACTAATAATTTGTATTAGTGGAAAAGGGTATTGGTGACCAAAAAATAAAAAAAAATTCAACCGTGATCCGTCTAAATTGACGGTCACATTTAAAGGCTATCGTGCAGTAGTTGTAGGTGCTCTGTACCGATCATTGAAGAATAGACAAAAGGGCAAAGATCTTCTTGTGGTGAATGTTGGCGAGCTTAGACCATTTGTAAGACTTGGCTAACAATGTCTTTATTTCTTTGCTATAAATATTTTAAATGATCTTAAAGCAATCATCGCTTGCCAAAGTTGCAAGATGGTGTAGAGTAAAGATGTGAATGCTTTCAATATATATATAGTAGATACTTCCCCTAGCTAAATCTCAAGTCAAGTATGGCAGGTGTTTGTGGAGCACCAAGAGTTATATTACGTTATTGTCTTTCCTTAATTTTCTTTTGCTGGATCTGTCCTTCTTACCAATTCCAGAAATTGTGGATCAAATAACCCCCCCAAATCTGATCAACTAACGAAAAGACCCTTTTTTTTTTTTGGTTCTAGGGTATCACCTTTTGCTGACCAGGATACTTTTGCATTTAATAGCTATTGAATATGGAGGGAATACAGTAAAGTATTGGAAGCAGTGTATTTAAACATAGGATGACCAAGGTTTTATTTTATTTTTCTTTCCTATCTCTACGCCGAATACATAATTTTTGGATCTCTAAGTCTTCTTATTGATCGTTCCACCCGCACTCATGAGAGCTTAGGCTATCGAAAACATCAATTATATCTTGCTCAGCTAGTACACCTCTAAGCACACACCCGTAGTGATAGCGATTTAGGGCGAATTAACGAAGGCATTGCTATTAGAGTACTTGTGTGTACCTGATATTGCTATAGTCGATACAATTCCTTCAAAGCAGGCCAAGTATTCTGGCCAACAAGTTTTAATACAAGTAATTGACTTATTTATTATCAATCTCTTTAAAAGAAGAAATTGAAACTCTTTCTATTTTATATTTTATTTTATTTATAAACTACAGCAATTTTTGAAATTTAATCTTCCGTTTATCGTTTTAAGCAACCATCAAATTAGCGATGGCAAGACTCTGTTGAAAAATAGAAAAATATAAAACTTTTCTTTTTTTTTCTTCATTTTCATCTTCAGAGCTGTCCTGTGTAGACGGAACTTTCCATTCTTGGTATGTCGTACAAAAAACACATTTGGTCTTTTCCGCTTCATATAAAAATTCACAATCCTATTTACGTTTGTGTAGAAATCTACCTTAATATTGACAATTATCAATATAATCTTCTTTAAATGTATATATAGAAGAAAGTCACTTTGAGACCCTAATGCCTAATATCCCAGCTTTGTACTCAATAAGATCATTATTGGTCAACTTCCTCTCCTTACCTTGTGCTTAACTATCCAATTTAGTATGCCAAACAGATATTTCTGGATCGTGTAAAGGAATCCAATCTGATTCAATTCAATATTTTCCATGTTTATATATATAAAAGTTTTCTTCCTCTTTATCTTCCTCTTCCTTTCCAATACTTATTCCTTGGCTCTCTTAAGCTATGAATATACTCTTACTATCTTTTGTTTGTGTTGTAATATATTCCATCGGACATGTCAATGGATCCTATTTTGTGCCCCAGAAGCTTCTTGGCGAAATGGACCAACGGTACGGATCGGCCACATTTATACGTAACAAGACGGTCTACAACTATGGAGGCAACACATACGCAGACCAACTGTCAAATGGCATGAGCTCCACATCATTATCAAGCATAGGAAATGTGGTGTACGAAGAGCTGCCTACAAGCCCAACCGATCCACACTGCTCCTATCCTTCTACAGTCTACCTCCCCGGAAATGATACCGTCTTGTTATTCTGTGGCGAATTGTCAGATGACTCGGACAGCACAATACTGACCATATGGTCTTACAACTTTGACACCCAGAATCCTACCTGGACTGAGATTGCACCCATCATCGACCAGGGACTCCTAACTGTTGAGGCAAGGTTCAATGCTGTCCTGGGATCCAATGGAAAGGTCTACATTTACTTTAACTATCTGACCACAACTGCAAATAAAACCAACGAGTTTATCTCTTTCGATCCGACCACCCGTCACATAACAGATCTTTCAAAGAATATTCCTCTACACCTGCTGTATACTTCTACTGTTGCCCTTCCGTAAGTAGCCTTTCAAACAAAACTTTCAAGTATTAACTGTTTATACATCTATTTATTGATTAGTAATGGATTAATAGTATTCTCTGCTGGAAAAACAAAGACAGATGCTTCAACAGCAGAGTTTATGCCTGCAAACCAAGTGTATGTGTACAATGTTAATGACAATACTTGGAGAAACCAACTTGTTAGTGGATATGCTTTTCTACCAAGAAACTATCCCAATTCTGCACTCGGTAAGACTTTAACAAAAGAAAGCTACACACGTATTTACACTAAATTTATTTGTATATATATATATATATAGGGTCTGATAACCAAACCATTTTCTTGTTTGGAGGTAAGAATGAATCGATATTGTGTAAATGCTAGCAAAATACTTATCAGCTTTTTATTTTATTACTTCCAATATATATATATATAATAGGCATATCTCCTCATCTTGATGGAGTAGACGCCATGTACAACGATTTGCTGCTCCTAAACACAACCACATGGAGCTGGTCGCTTTTTGAAGCTGGTGGCTATCCGCCAGCTCCTCGGTTGTATGCCTCCATGGGATTTATACAAGATGATATTCTATCAATCTCTTTTGGTGAGTTGATAACATATTATTTTGTCTTATTTTTATTTATTTCTGCACTAAAAATCATATCTCATCTCATCTTTGCTTTGCTTTGCTTCATTTAAATTATTTTGTTAAAATTGGCATAGGTATACTGACACCGAATCCAAGAAACGATGTAAACTTTCTCAGATACAGTGCGGATGAAAAAACACCTTCGTATTGGATGCGAGACTGGGAAGAGTACCAAAACGGCCAAACTCCAGTCGTAGTAGAGAAAAAGGGTCTAAAGCCAGGCGCTATTGCTGGCATAGCTATCGGTTCATTAGCAGCTCTTGCCTTGATGTCGGCGTACCTATGGAATTCATGGAGCCCAAGGCAAGTCAACAGATATATTGTTTAATCTATAGTGTATTTTATTGTTATTATCATTATGCTAATAACGCTTGCTTTTCATGGGGTTTTTAGATCTGGTGAGCCAATTTGGGCTGAAATAAGTCGAATTGTTTTCCAGTGCATTGGCTATCTTTTGCTGGCAGCGTACCTGGTGTATATTATAATGGATGTCGTGAATAGCCCAAAGGCTATTATCACTTTGAGAAATAGTGCTCTTACCTTGAAGACACCTGGTAAGTATATTGACTTAGTTGACCAGCATATGAAAAATAAGAAGAAAAAAATCTAAACAATCTTTATTTGACTTTTTAATTAAAACAGACATTCGGTTCTGTTTCGACGGTTGGAATAACAGCCTGTCCGTCAATGAATACTTACGACCTCACATGAGATGCTCTACGGATGAGGGATATGACTGTACTCAGCACATAACTTCACTCAATATGTCGATCCACAAACCGGCTTTTTCAGAACACATGGGCGAAATTACCTGTTTCTTGTATGCGGCACCCAGCAAATTCGTCTTGACTGATCCTACTCGTAGAATTGGCAATGGTTCATCATTAGACTTTTCATTTTACGGAGATCCTACTGCTTCTGGTGCTATACATGCTGTATTTTTCCCACCTGGGATGGATCCCAACATTATTCTGTACAATATCAACACCACTGACATTGATCCAATTATAACTCCAGAACAAATGGATGACTGGGTGGTTGCTGACTTGGGTGATCGATATGCTGAGAATGTATACACTATCAACCCTAATTCCACTACCACTCTTGGATATGAACTTCAGAGCTACCAGCACCTGACAGACGATGGTTGGAACAACGTAGGATTCTCTCCAAATGTAGAAAAGATACCCCAGATCAGTACGACATTTCGTTCAGGAACTATGAGCAAAGGCACACGAAGTCTGGCTTACATCATTAGTACCTTAAAGGTCTTTCCAAACGAGTATGTTGATGTGATTTTGCAAGAGAAAAAGACGTCGACACTTCTGGATGCACTTGGATCTGCAGGTGGTGTGTTGAGTCTTATAATGGGTGTCCAGCTGTGGCTATTTGGTTTCCGTCCTCAATCGCCTTGGGGTGTTGTCCATCGATGGTCTATTGGGCGTATGAGTCACTCGATTAAAGAGAGTCTAAGATCCGGATTTGACCCTACACACAAGTCTATTCCGTTTGTTGATCCTATTGGCCAACCCATATTATCCTCTAATTCGTACTATAATTCTCCTCATATTGCTACCGGTGGTCTTAGTGGTGCTACTACTGCTGCTTCTGCTGGCGGCGGCGTTGTCGCTACTAGTTCTGGTTCTGGTGATATTTGTGCTACAGGCTATTCAGATATTGAAGGCAAAGATACCGCACAGCTTTTAACCGAGCCAGGAACACAAATTCCTGGCCAACTGCAACGACTGAGTCAAGTGGAGGAGAGAATGCAGCTTATGGAACAAATGTTGAAAGCTTACTATATTGACACTGAGATCTTTAAACAGTTTTCACAGTCAGTCAAGACGAGCCAACCTGACTTATCAAGATTAGATGTAGTTGAAAGTATACCAATAACAGAATCAGGAGAAATGCGACAAAGATTGTGGGGTAGAGACAATGTCTAAAGGATCTTGTATTTTATATCTTGTACCTTATATTTTGGTACCTTGTATTTTTTTTTATATTTTTTATGTATAAATGTATCCACGCACATATACTCTTTTGTACTGTTCTAGAAAAGAACATTTGAAAGATGTATAAAGAATGTATTTATTGATTCATTATAGAGCCAAAGAAAATCAATAGATAATAATAATAATAAAAAGGCTTTTTGGGTATATGTATTATGGTATACTCTTGTATTGCTAAAGGACTGGTTTGGATTCATATTTTCTATTGATTACTGAAGATAATGGTATGATTTTATCACAATTATGTTTTGTTCGATTTGTTGCAAGTAAGTTGTAAGAAGGTGTATGATGTGAAATTGATCTTTTATACTCGGGGCTTGTTTGATAGTTATGTACCCTTTGAATATTTAATTTAGTGGATGACTAAAGGTAGTTGATAGAGTTCCAATAGAAAATAAAATAAAAAGTGCCGATGATTTGAGCACAAAGAGTACATGACGTAGATTTTATAATGATCGTACCATAGACTTATTGGTTATGAGTGTATGAAAAGTAAAATGTGTAAGAGACAGCCGAATTGATTTTTAGTATAGGTATACTACTTACAAATGTTCCAGACACTTCAAATAAATAAGGCTTGTTACTTTTGGGTACCCACTGTCTTGATTAGAAGAAAGGAAATACGAGGGAAGAAGGGAGGTAATGTGAGATAATATGAGGTGAGGTGGGAGTACACAGATAATGATTTTATAAGATCCTTTGATCTCGATAACAGTAAAGAGCAAGTAAAGATTTTCTGTGGCACAAAAAAAAAAGACTGAAAGACGTCGCTTGGACGTCATTCAATAAATAAATAAATCAGAAGATAGAGCAGAGCACTCCACTGAACGGATCGTAGACTTTAATGACCCACTTGCATTGTCCAAAACTGACTATGAGACGTGCACAAGAAAGTACAGCAGGCAAAGAAATTTGTGTAGAAAACTAAACAATCTATTCAAGATATGCTTTTATCGGTCTGTTAAAATTGTGTTGATTGTTTTTAGTATGATATAGATACAGTCGTATTTCTGGTGTATTATTGTCTATATCTATATATGTCCCTGTAGCTGTAGCTGTAGCTGTAGCTGTAGCTGTAACTGTAACTGTAACTGTGCGTGAGATCGAGAGAAGGAGATAAAGACATGGATTTTTTCTTAAAAAAAAGGATAGTCCATGTTTCACGATAAACCTATTGTGGCTGTATTGTTTCTACAAAACTCACCTGTCCCCAGATATCGGGTTATGCTGATTATATATGTATTATATATTGTATATTATATATATATATATACTAAAAAGAAGAAGTAATTAAATTCTGAAACGACGTGTGGCCCATTGGTGATATTCTTTTTAAATCAACAGCTTGGATAAAGATGGCTTATCAAATCACAGTTTAATACATTCACACACAAAAATTGATCATGCACCCATTCACACAAATATGTATATATGTGTGTATTAAGTTATCTATTGTATGCCAGAAATACTTGTTTAAAGCACTAAAGATCCAGCCAAAGCCCAAAACTTAGTATTATACTTTTAAGAAGAAAAAACAAGGTCTGAAGAATCAATTGGTTAACTGGCAATTGCAATTATTTCCTTTTCGTACCAACAGTCGATAAAATAAAAGAAAATAAAATAAAATGAAGAGAAAGAAAGAGGCATATGGCTAGTGGATAAATATGAGATCAAATGTCTAAAATTTTGAAGACTATCCTCAACAAGAAACACACATATACGCATGTTTTATATGAATATGTATTTTATTTAACAACATAAGCTAGTAAACACTCACGCCACCCCCAAAAGAGTGTGATAGACATTGTGTCTTTGTTTGTATGTGATTTGCAATGTATTGGCTCAGCTTGGTCAATATCCTTTACTTTGCTTCCTACCAGTGAATAATATCTCTCCCTCTATCTTGTCTTGGTAGTAAGTTTGAAATACACTACTTGTAAATGTTTCTTTTCTTTTTTTTCCCATTGTAGCTTCATTGTGTGGGACAAATGATAAGTTGATTGCGTGCTTCCATCGCTTGTTTGACCATTTCTTTCATTCATTCATTCTTTTAAAACACTCATGTCCAGTTTATGTATGCAAGTGTTTGTGTTTGGGGGGGACGCTGACAAATTGATTGAATATTCAATTTATCATTTTCATGTAAATACATAATAAATAGATATATATATATAAATATTAATCAGTAACGGATAATTTATTGATTTATACCGAAAATAAAAGAAGTATATTTCCGATTCGATTGAGCTATATACCAAAATTGTGTTTGGAATTATTATTAATTATTAATGATAAAAAAAAAGACTTGGATTGTACAAAGAGAAAGTTTGTCGGTGTGTATAGATTTTGAATTTATAGAAAGTTAAGGAAGTTGTGTAAAATAAAGAGGATGATTTTTGGGCTAATAGTAAAATGACACCCAAATTGACAAGTATGTTGTCAAAATAATAAAGCGTTATTTACTTGGTGAATGGGTAAAAAAGTGCATGAGTTGTAGTAAAAAATGAGTGCTATTTTGTTTTTTTATATTTATTTTTTGTCTGTACAGTTACAGAAATATATATAAAATCCTTTTAATACCTTGGTGACAGTCAAGACTAGCAACATCATTAACAATAATGACATGTTGGAAAATATTATATCTGTTATATAAAATGGTATGGGATATCTTTTAGGCAAAATCATTTCAAGAAATTTCATCACCTCTTCCCTTCAATACCTTGGATACACACAGACAAATAAAAATAATTATAAAATAAAAAAAAACAAAAAAAAACATTGCTCATTTTAATCCCCACAGTCACACACCCACACTTTACACTTTACACTTTACACTGTACACTGTATACTGTACACATATACCCTCATATAACCCGCGTGCGCACTACATAGTACATTCACATCTACATCTACATTCATTCACATTACAATTTTTTTTCTTAAAAAAATAAAAGGAAGTCCTTTTATTATTTATTGCTAAGCATGGCAAAGTCAAAGAAGGCTCAGTCTGAACCACCAAAAGTGCCTAAATTACCTACCTTGAGTCCTAAAAAAGATTTGGTGGTAACCGAAGTAGAGCCGAGACAGATCTATTTGATCCATGACTTCTTTACTGCCAAGGAGTGCAATTCACTCATTCAACATTTTGAAACACATCTTCCTCTTCAGCAAGTGTCTACGACTCCTAGACCTGGAGAGGCGTTCCGTAGTAATGATCGACAGTCGTTTGAGGATCCTATATTTGCTCAGAGACTTTGGCAGTTGGGGCTGGATAAAGTGTGCCGGCTGACTGAGGGAATCCAAGGCTTGGCACTTCCACGTCAACCGGTTGGACTGAATTCAAACTTGCGGATTTATCGGTATCGCCCGGGCCAGATGTTCCAGGCACATTATGACGAGAGCGTCAAGGATGCGGCAAGCGGACTGTGGACTGAATGGACCCTGCTGATCTATTTGAATGAGGAAATGGAAGGAGGTGAGACAGTATTTTACAAATCTGTGTCCAAGAGACGTCTTGGAGATCCGATTGTTGTCCAGCCACAGCAAGGTATGGCTTTATTGCATGCACACGATAAAAACTGCATGCTTCACGAGGGTAAAGAGGTTAAAAAGGGTGTTAAATGGGTTCTACGAAGCGATGTGCTTGTAGGATAAATAACTAGATATATATAAGAAGAGAGAAAGATGCAGACAGACACATACCTTGGATGTGTCATAATGATACAAATAATTATAAAAATTATAAAAATTATAATAATGATGATTCAAATTCTGTAATATTTTTATTTATTTATTTTACGAATGACCAGGAAGAAATATAGTCTTGTTATATAAATATCGATATATCGATATATCGATATATCAGTATCTTGTATAAATTTATGGCTTGACTTTTCTCTCTCTCTCTCTCTCTTATATTTATATATTTCAATTCATTTTATTCAAAAATAAAAACAATATTTATATATTTATAACGAATTATTAAATTTAGAATATCAAATGTATCATTTCTTATTTTATAAAGATTGCATGTATTGAATCGGCTTTCCATACTACAATGAATAGGACCAAAAGGAGAAGAAGAAGAAGAATAAGAAGTAGTATATATTATAATTATTATTGTTAATATGTTATCCAAGCATAGTATTATACGATTGTGATTTAGTACAATGCTCTGTAATGACGTCAAAATAAAAGAAAGAAAGAAGGGGGGATGGAGAGGGACCCATAAAGCTCGGTTCTTGTGTGTGAATATGAGAGATAAAGTTCAAAAAGAAGTCTAGAAACCAAGGCGTTAATTCGAAATATTTCCTTTTTGTCTTTTCTTTTTCTTTCTTTTCTTTTCTGCTTCTTCCAAATATATATGTAAGTTTATTGTATAACAATGGATAATGCTCATCAGCTATATAAATAAAGAAACTACCAAGCAACCCAGCACATTTGTATATAAATACAAATACAAATATAACTATAAATATATCTTATCACCAAAGGAGATATTTTACAAGTTAATAATAATAATAATACTTAAAAGAAAGAGAGTTTGGTTCCTAGTTACCATACCAACATGTCTTTTATCATTATATATAATTGTTTCCATGCCAACAAATTTATTATTCCTTTTTATTTATTTATCCTATCAAATAGAATAAGATAAAATAAAATAAAATACACTAAAATCGAACATGGGTTGTGCATGACCTTTTCATTCCAGATCACTCGATAGAACCTGACAAAGAGAACTTGCTAACAACTTGGCGCAGCCCGTAGTCTCCGTACACCATGTGTGACGGGTGTCAGGACATCGTTGTTCCCAGACAGACAAGTCATGCTCTTCTATTTGTCAATATTCTTTTTATTTTATTTTATTTTATTTTATTTTGTGGTTTCTCTAGAAACCTAATTAAATTATGTTTCCGCAGTCAAATTATATAGCTTGATTCTAATGGGGAGCACAAAAATGATATCCAGAAAGATATATATATATATACATTAAAAAAAAAAGAAAAGGGGGTGGTCAAGTAAAGTTTAACAAAATGAAATAGAGTATGAATATGAATACGAGTTTGTCTTGTTCTCTTTATCTCCTTTGGCCTTGAATAGCCCAGTTGTTCTGGTCGTTACATCTTGCAATGTACCATATGGCATCTTTTGTATTGTATTGGATTGCATTAATTTTTGGTACACTGCTCACATAGCTATCTTTTAATATAGGTAAATAAATAAATAGATAACTAAAAGGGTTCATTTGTGGAGCTGTGTAAAGTGGCTTGAGGAAAGGAGATATAGTGGAGATCTGTATTGGATTTCTCTTTCTCATTGTTAAAAGTCAAATCAAGGTGTCTTATTTACTTGATTATTTATTTGATCTGTCTACTTTTATTTATTTATATATTTATATTAAAAATAAAAGATGAAAAGAGAGATAGAGAGAGAGAGGATTGCAGAGCAAAGTTGCCTCTCAGCCGTGATCTGTTTGCTTTGCAATATGTAGTATGTAGTGTAGACAATGATTCAAGGATCAACAGCGCCAGATATACATCAATATCGATATAGATAATGATAAAAGAAAGTATTTTTGAGGTTGGTCCTGTCAGATTTTGTTTCCCCCCTTCTTTTTACCTTTTAGTTAATTAATGATAAGCAATAATAATATAATAGAAATAATAAATAAAGTAGTGATGCTCATATTCATGTTCATGTTTTGTAACCTAGCAATAGATAACTCTTTTTATTTATATTATTCTCATTCTAAATAATTTGTTCCTTTGAGTCCAATATTCTCCACAAAAAAAATGTATATATATATATATATATATATTGTGTACGTGTGTGCTATTTCTATCTGGTCCAAATGTTGGAAATGTATGAAACACGCAAATAAAAAATAAAATAGAAATTAAAATATATTTTTTAAAAAAAAACCATATTTATATATATATGACCCGGGCGTCCGTCATATGGTTCTACCGGTACAACCTTGCCAAAATAAAGAAAGACCGATCCCAATACACAAGATAAAAAGAAAATATAAAGAAGAGGGCTTTGTGGAAAAGATATTAGAATAGGTAAAAATTAAAATTGAATTTAAATAAGAATAAGGGTAAGAAGTAGAAGAAGTAGAAGAAGTAGATGAAGGGGAGAGCCATTATCTATGCAATTATATTAGTTTGCAGATAAAAGAGAATGAACACATAGTCAATATATATATATATATCACAAGACAAAGTGATCGTTTCTACTAACAAAGAGCAAAAAAAAAAATCAAAAAAGGGGGAGGCGGTGTTGCACTAGGACCATCCTAAAAAACAAAACCCAAAAAAAAATACGACCAATTTTCTTTTTCTTTGAAAGATATAAAAAGATCCATGCTTTTATTTGTCTTTTTTGTCTTTCTTTTTTTTCCTGTTTTATTTACACTTCTTTTCTTTTTCTTTTCTTTTATATAAGAAAACAAGAAATTACATTAAAACGCGAAAACGCAAACAGACAAACACAAAAACGCAAAAAGCGAAAGAAAATAAAGATTATAATTATTATTATATACCAACCGTAAACGCATAATACAATACCATGGTGACAAAATCAATCAAGTCAGAGGAACACCCTAGTTACTCTGAATCATGCTTCCAGATCTTCACACCTATTGAATCCAATATGTCCCAGACACCTGCAGTCAGAAGCACAGAAAATCAATCAAACAACACCAACAACAACAAACAGAATGCTTCCTGCATGGGAACCCTCTCATCATTTCCAATCATCCAAGAGACACCCAAAAGAACCACATCTAATACAACAAGTAACAACCTATCTCAATCAAAGAAATCTCAATCAAACACCTCTACTACCACCACCACCACAATCACCACCACTGCTTCTACTTTTGTTAATAAGGAACTCAAAAGAAATCCACAGCACAATCAACCATCTGAATTGAAGTTCAAAATCGAATCAATGGGTACACAACCAGAAGAAGATGACGATATCGACATGTGTCCTGCAAGAACACGCTCAGCATGGCCAGTCAACATTGTTACCTGGTGGAAGCCAAGTCAACCACGCGAGAAACCACCATATTCTTATGCAACCCTAATTGCTCATGCAATCCTGTCAAGCAAAGACGGTCGTCTTACATTAAGTGACATTTACCGCTGGATATCAGTATACTATCCATTCTTTACTCTTGGTCGCAGAGGCTGGCAGGTAATATATATATCTACATTAGATATCTATATCTACATTTATACTTATATTCATTATTTCTTTGTTTAGAATTCTATTCGTCACAATCTATCTTTAAACAAAAAGTGGTTTGTCAAACTCGACAGAAGACCTACCCAGGCTAATCCTGGAAAGGGTTGTTACTGGACCCTCATCTCAGGAACCGAGCAAATATTTATCGAAAGTCTCACACAGGCCGGTGGCCACAGCCGTAAGCATCACGACATTGGTCTCACCGCTGAATTATCTGCAAATCAACGCCGTGGATCGTGCTTCTATGCCCCCAGCACAGCCACCCCATTATCCTTAGCATCAGCCCTTGTATCCAGTGCCACCAATTCCTCATCCTCTCCTCTGATGGTCAGCAATGCCTATTTTGCAAGCACTCACATGTTCATCACCAGACCAGAGGACTATCAAAAGAATACAAAAGGAAGCACAAGCAAGCCGTCATCTATGCGCCATCCGCAGCACGAGAGCGTACGCCAGAACAGTGTGCGACATACTGTCAAGGAAACATCTACACTTGCCACTTCCACTTCCACTTCCACAACTACCGGTGCTACTACCGGCTCTGCCGCTTCTGCCGCTACTTCTGCTACTACAAGTGCTACCACTAGTAGTGTCAAGGGATCTCAGCTTTCTTCTGACAAGGCCGTGGCACGTGCATCCATGTATAGTACCTTCCGAATGTCCCACACCCAGGTCACTTCTACCTCAACATCCACATCCACATCTACATCTAAGAAAGGCGATTTATCATCATCGTTGCGAAAGACTAGACGAAGAAAACAGCGTCAATCAGTCGGAGCTACCACTACAGTCAATACTACTTGCGATGATTCTGAATATGATTCTGGTGTCGATGTTGGCAATGAATACATTGGATCCATTAAGCGTCAAAAGAAAAGCAACAAGACCAAAACCAAACCAAGTGAATCAGAACAGCAAAAGGAAGAAGGAAATAATCAACTGTCGTCTTCTATTGATACATTACAAAACAATCAACAATCAATTGAACTCAATCAACAAAACTATGTCGGAAGCCTTGGTCTTGAAGGATGGGACGAATTGCTGAACATTGACTTGGATCAACTGCGAGCTGCAACAGCCGGTCTTATGGGCGGAGGAGTGTCTGGTCTGTTTGATAATGTTGATCCTTCAAAGTTCAGTTTCGATCAGACATTACTTGGTCATAACAATACTAATATTAATGGTGTCGATGGTTCCTCCTCTTGTTCTTCCTCCCAGACCGAATGGTTGATGTCCAATGACGAGTGGCTAGCATCCATGTGTAATCCTAACGTGTTCCCTAATACTATCCAATTCAACCCATTTTCCCAGCCTTGTGTTTACCCCACTCTGCTGACCTCATCTTATGAACCTGCCCAACCTTCAACAGCAACGGTAACAAGAAATGATACTACCGCTATTGAGCCAGAGTACACCGATGTACTCGAAGAACTATTTAAATTCCAACAAGAGCAACAAAAACAAAGACAACAAGAAGAATCAAAAGAAAAGATGAATTATCCAAGCACTGACAAACATCAGCCATTGATGATTGACTTGAGTGATGAGATTACAGCCAAATATCTTCACTTTGAGAACGACAGTGTCAATGGAGATGAGGACAAGTGGATGTGTCCGGTGCCCAACCCATATGACGGTACCTTTGTGGACCCTCCTCTTCCTTCTTCGTCCTTATCCTCTTCTTCTTCCGTGCCTGCGACTATTGAGGGCTCTGTACTGCAAATGTCAGACTACTGTTCCATGACAGACCTCTTGTATTCCTAAGCCAGTATATAAACATACATATACATATACATATACATATAACATATACATATTTACATATATACATTATTATTACCATTACCATTATTCTTATTCTTATTCTTATTCATATTATCCATGCTTTTTGTTTTATTTAATTTTATTTTGCTTTAATTTACTTTGCTTTTATTTGTTATTCTTATTAATATCTTACTATTATTATTCTTTGTTTCTGTGCGTATTTATTGATTCTACTTCTTTATATTTTGTTATATCTTCATTGTGTATTTCTTTATCTGTACTTTATACCTGCATTATCATTATGTACAAAATACGGATAATTGAATAATAATTATATAATAAAATACAGTTAATATTCTAGTCAAATAAGGCTATTGTTATTCCCTTTGATCCAAATAGGTAAAAAAGGGTTCAATTTTCAGTTGTATTTTTTACACGTTGTACAGCCAAGCAACCTAAAAACATACGCATACATATAAAAGGAAGGGTCATCTATATCTCTATATCTATATTATTATTCGATATCTGGTGATCGGCATAATGTTTTTTTTTTTTTTTTTTTTTTTTTACTTTCCCATCCTCTACAGAGGATGTGGCTGCTTTGGTTTAACAAGAAGCTCCAAAAAGAAGAGAGAGAGAGAAAATGGGATAATTGAGGGAACCACACAAGCACACATACACATTAAAATTTCCATTTTATTTACTACTCCTTAAATACATATATTATATATATGTATGAAAGAAACATTACAAACTACCCTATTATATAATATAATATCTTTTAAAATAGCTTATCAGTAAAGAAGAAGAAGAAGAAGAAGAAAAACCAACAACCTAAATCTTGTATGTCTTAAAAGTTTTCATTGGTTTCTATTTTATCTATATTATATATAAATATTTTTCTTTTTTTTTTTTTAAAAAAAAAAGAGTTTTGGTGTACTATTTGAATATTCAGATATTCAGATATTTAGATACACATGTATACAAACAAACCTTTATTTTATATCCATATTAATGTCTATATCCATACTGATATTCAATAGGGTATCAATATCAGTATTAGTATATATTAAGGTTGAACCTGATGAGCCTTAGCCTGATTATGGGCCTGACTTGATTAACTTTAAATTAAATAAATAAAACTATAGAAAGAAACCTTGATAAGATATACTTTATTTATGTATCATGTTAAATATATAGAAGAAGGAAGAAAAGTACGCTTTATGGATCTACTTTAACAGAACAGTGAATAATGAATTATGAATAATGAATAGAAAGTGAAGTTTGATCCACCCAAAAATATTCTTCTTCAAAAAAATAAAATAAGCATCAATGAAAACCATAATCACATAATATTCCAAACCACCAACCTATAACATCTTATTTTCCTATTCACTTATCGATTCATTCGTTTAATCATTCATTCAATGATTTTCTTTTTACTTTATTTAGCTTTTACTTTACTTTACTGAAGTACTCTGGTTTTCCTCATTTTTTTTTGATTTTCTTTTCTTTTTCTTTCTTTCATTCTTGTTTTATGCATACAAATCATCGTCTCCACCTTCTTGACCAAATCCACTTTCACCGCCAGTGACACCATCCATGCCAGGCTGCTGTTGCTGTTGAGCATTCGAACCTTCGGGGAACTTAAAGGTGCCAAAGCCGCGCGACTGCTGCATGTTCTGGGAGAACATCTCGTAACGACGGATGTCTCCGTCACTCACTGATCTACGAGCAAATCGCATGGCTTCCTCAAAGTGGGCGCGTGTGATCATGGCCAGACCATCATCTTCTTCCTCCTCTTCCATGCCAGTGTCATTGCCACCAGCGGCCTCAATACGGGCCTGGCGTTCCTTCTCACGCTTAATGTCCTTTTCAATGTCTTCACGGATGGCCAATTTGGCTGCACGCTGGCAGATTTCACCAAGATCGGCACCAGAGAAACCATGGGTATGCTTGGCAATCACCTGCAGATCAACATCAGGAGCAATAGGAGACTTTCGCAACTGGGCATCCAAAATAGATCTACGCGAGGTCTCATCGGGCAAGGGAATATAGATGAGTTGATCCAGACGTCCAGGACGCAACAGAGCAGGATCAATTTGATCAGGACGGTTAGTAGCACCAATGACAAACACATTCTGAAAAAAAAACCAAATCATCAATATTATTAATCCTATATATATATATATACTAAAAAAAACCACTAACCTTTTTGGCATTCATACCATCCATCTCTGTAAGGATCTGGTTGAGTACACGATCTCCGGCACCTCCGGCATCACCAGCAGATCCACCGCGAGACTTGGCAATAGAGTCTAACTCATCAAAGAACATAACACATGGAGCAGCAGCGCGAGCCTTGTCAAATACATCGCGTACATTGGCCTCAGATTCACCAAACCACATGGTCAAAAGTTCAGGACCCTATAAAAATATCATTTTTTTATAATAGAAAAAAGTTAGGTAACCTTACATTTACATTGGTATTTACATCTCACAGCCGCCTCTTTTCGTTTCGTTTCGTTTTCATTCTTTATAAGTGTACACGCACGCACGCACGCACGCACGCACGCACGCACGCACGCACGCACACACACACACATATATATATTTACCTTGATGGAAATAAAATTGGCTTGGCACTCATTGGCAATGGCCTTGGCCAACAAGGTCTTACCAGTACCAGGAGGACCATAAAACAAGACACCCTTGGAGGGACTCATGCCAAACTTCAAGAACTTCTCGGGGTGCTCGACAGGGTACTGGACAGTTTCCTGCAGCTCGAGCTTGACGTTCTCGAGACCACCAATATCGGACCACTTGACGGTTGGGACCTCGACCACAGTCTCGCGAAGTGCTGAGGGGTTATTGACTCCAAGGGCATAACGGAAGTTCTCCATTGTGACGGCCAGGCTGTCCAGAACCTCTGTATCGATTGTCTCTTCCTCAAGATCGATGAGATCCATCTTCTCACGGATTTGCTGCATTGCTGCCTCAGAGCAGAGCGAAGCTATATCAGCACCAACGTAACCGTGGGTCTCGGAAGCAATCTGCTCAAGATCGACATCATCGTCGAGCTTCATGTTCTTGGTGTGAATGCGCAGGATCTCGAGACGGCCAGTTGGGTCAGGGATACCAATGTCAACCTCACGATCGAAACGACCGAAACGACGCAGGGCAGGGTCAATTGAGTTAGGACGGTTGGTGGCTGCAATCACAACCACATTGGAACGGGCCTTCATACCGTCCATCAGTGTCAACAGCTGAGACACAACACGACGCTCGACTTCACCATTGGTCTATTAAAATTATATATGTAAGAGGAAACGGAAAAAAAAGTGATTTATTTGTTAGTAATTTAATTAATATTTTTTTATGGCTGCGCACTATTTTTTATAATATATACAATATGTATATACATATTATATTATTGTTATTTACCTTGTCACGCTTAGGAGCAATAGAATCGATTTCATCAATGAAAATGATTGCAGGTGCATTGTTCTCGGCTTCCTCAAATGCTTTGCGGAGGTTGCTTTCGGACTCACCAGCCATCTTGGACATGATTTCGGGTCCGTTGAGGAGGAAGAAGAAGGCACCGGTTTCGTTGGCAACTGCTCTGGCAATAAGAGTCTTACCAGTACCTGGGGGACCGTACATAAGAATACCACGCGGAGGCTTGATACCAATTGACTTGAAGAGCTGGGGGTGGCGCAGAGGAAGCTCGACCAACTCACGGATCTGAGCCATCTGCTTACGGCAGCCACCAATGTCGTCATAGCCGACTACTTCATTGAAGTTCTGTTCTTCGTCCTCACGCTTGATTGGATCGCCCTCACAATGGATCACAGTGTCTTGGACGACAATACAGTAGTCTTCAGGGTCGGTCTGTACAACCTTGAACTCGACAGCACGCATACCACCACGAACCAGGAATAAATCTCCCTTGCGGACAGGGCGGTAGGCCTCCAAGAAATAAGGCTTAAGGTAGGTCTCAAACAGGTTACCAGTCAGACCTTCAACAGTGTCATCAATAGGAAGAACCTGAATGCGCTTTCCGTATTTGATGTCTGGGCAAGGATGAACGCTGATGATATCACCCAAGCGAATACGCAAGTTGTTACGAACAACTGAAAAAAAAAGTCATATAGATGATTAATAATTAGGGAGGATTATTTCTCATTTCTCATCATGTGTACACGCACGCACTACACATTACGCATCTTACGCACTATGCTCAATAATACACATAATACACTTTACACACTCTACATATTCCACAGATAGCGTCCATAATACACATAATACGCATTCCACGCCCCACACCCCACAAGTAATACACGTAATACATTACACACGTACCTTTGTTAATTCTGGCCTTGTTGTCCTCAACATCGTCATCAGAAAGGACAATCAATACGGTGTCTCTTCTCTTCTTGCCCTTGACCAAGACAGTGTCACCTCTGAAGAGCTCGAGGCGCTCCATGGTGGCTGTGGACAGGGTGATGACAGAGTTGTCGTCATTGCTGGCATCGTCCACCATCAATTTGTGTGGGGAAGCTTTGCGACGGAGGATGGCAGTGGCAGGGTCGTGGTTGGGATCGACTTCTGGTACCTCACCACCAGCATTAGGGCTACAGTTAAGTTGAATAAAAAAAGAAGGAAACGATAGGCAGTTAGAATTAAAAATGTATATATCGAATAATAATATATCTGACAGGCTTTGAAAGAAAGAATGAAAAAAAAATAGTTGTATTTTTTTTCTTTATTGAACTGAAGGCAAGAAGACAAATATAACAGTAACAATAAGATTGCTATTATATTTGTCCGTCTGTCTGTCTGTTTTTCTTTTCTTTTTTTTTTCTTTTGTTCCTATATGTGTACTGTGCATTGTGTACTATGTGTACTATGTAACTGCGTATACTGTGTATTGTGTATGTGACTATTGTTGAAGAGACTCACGCGAGTTTATTTTTATGATGATCATCGGATGAAGACATTAGATCTTTTGTTCTTTTTCCTTGATTAGTTGAAAGTAGTCGGTAAGAAAAAAGGAAAAGGAAAAGAAGAAGCAGCAGCAGAAGAGGTTGAGTTAAATGGTGCCTATTTGATAGAGACGCGTAATCGTACAGTCGGAGTTTGCCTGTGAATTTTCAACCCTTTGGCTCTATTTGCACTCAGAAGTATCGATTGCGTAGGAAATATAAAAAAAAAGAAAAAGAATGAAACCAGAGTTCATAGTTTAATTGATTATAGCACTAAAATAGTAATAAACGGACAGAGAGGGGGAGTAAAACGAATACTATAAGACCAAACAATACGCATGTATATGTATGTATATATATATGTATTTGTATGAGCAGCTTATCGTGGATATGAGTAAGCAATTGTCATCAAGATTACTTTAACAAACACACACATTTATCCAGAATAATCTAGAATATGTATATATTTATATTCTGTGAATAATATAAATTCTGCTGACTATATACTCGCTCAACACTGTATAGCTTTTATCTTATTCTTTATCAGTATTTCATTGGCAATTGACCATGAGAAAGAAAATGCATCAGAATAATCCCAATTACCTCCATACAAAAAAGGGAGGTGTGAGATGAGGGTGTGTTTTATGCAGGTCTGAGAGGAGAAACTTTATTTAATAAGGTAGCGAATCAAAAGCGATAGAGTATCATTAACTCCATTCCTCACCTCACACCCACACACGTACAGAATTAATATCAGCATTATATATGAGCTTCCAAGTACACTCTTTCCGGAAAACATTCTGGTGTAAAAATAGGATCACCAAATGCACCAAATTGATTTTTATTTTTGTACCAATAATTTCCGGAACGATTGTAGGTACAATGAAAAAGGGAACATATTGCAACAATTCAGTGACTGTTAAGGTGGAAGATCTAAAGTCAACGTCAGAATAAACGTCTCCGAATAAAAGTTAGGATACTTGAAGATCTTAAGGAGAATGTATTAAACTGCTTTTTTGTTCTTCCTTCATCATATCTAACACAAAAATATAAGATAGTTACTATTACTCCTTATCTACACAGTTATTATTGATGTTTATATAGTGGATATTCCACTACATTCAAGACGGTAAACTCATACGTATCTTGATTTTGATAACACTTTCTGAGATATATATTCCATTGAGCCAATGGTTGATTTATTGTAAACAAAAGTATATAGCAGATAGATATATACTCATATATATCATATTAAGCGTACGTGTGTTTGCTTGAGATCTTTCTCATATCTGTAGTCTTCAAACGATAGGGATCATATACAATCTGTGTGTAACGCGATTACGTGTTTCCATTATTACTACGGTTATGCGTACCCCTGTCGCTATTGTACTATGAAGAGAGAGAGAGAGAGAGAGAGAGAGAGAGAGTAGGGTATGAATAGAAAGAACATGGCCTGCATAATCAATCAATTTTCAACTGTGCCGATGGGAAAATTCAGGCATGGATCTGGATTTGACACGCGCCAATTCTCTCAAGAGAATTGTGCCAGATTTGCGGAGGCCATCTATAAGCAATGTAATTATATCTTTCAATATGGCATTGAATATTATATCATATAAAGCTAAAATAATTTTGAATGACTCTAATAGTTATGTAGGTGGTGTATATAAACACATCGTTGGCTTTATCGATGGCACCATGCAGAAAGTCTGCCGTCCTACTGAGGATGATGAACAAAAGCTTGTATACAATGGATGGAAGGTAATATATTAGATTTAAATATACATATGTGTGCTTACACTCTATTATGAAAAGCATATACATTGTATCAAACATCAGGCCATTGCTACACCTGATGGCATTACCAGCAGTCTTGTGGGTCCATTTATTGGATCTACCCATGATGCCAAAATGTTCGATGATTCTCGAACGCTCGATCGGTTGATCCTCCACCTTGACCAGTTGAGCACAGAAGAAAATGATATTGGGTATGCAATTTACGGTGATTTGGCGTACACCGCATCCGAGCATGTTTTCAGACCGTATAGAGAATATGAACTGAGAAGACATCGTAAGTTATTATAAGAGTAATGTTTTTAAGATATTGTTTTTTTAATAACCATCATTTGAACATGATGTGTAAGACCATAGTCAATGGAAAGTATGTCATCAAGAAGATGTCAAAGGTCAGGGTGCAAGTGGAGATGGAGTTTGGGAAGATGTTCCAGTTCTTCAAGTTCTGCAAGTCTGACTATGCAATGAAAATCAGAGGAAATACAAAGCCTTTCCAGGTTTACGTTCTGTGCACGATTTTCAAGAACTTCCATACCTGTTTTAATGGGTCAGCCGCAACAGCAATCTTTGGATTGACTCCTCCAATCATAGAATAATATATAACAGGTCTTATGCGTGCACAACAGGAGTTTAACACAGTTGACAGTGTTGAAACTATGCTAAACAATTTGTCATATTTGGTTCAAAACGAACTAATACAATAAACAAATAAATTGAAAATATATAGTTTATCTTTACTTTTCAAAATGCTTTGCTATTATCTCAAAATAACTGAGGGCTTTACTTAAAATTGCAAGAATATCCCTGTGGAATTCACGCTCTTCAACCAAAGAGCAACATTGATCATGCAAGAGGTCATATACCCCTTCATCCGGGTTACTGTTAGATAGACCACCCTCCTCATTGCTTATCTCAGTGGTTTTTTCAGTCACCTTACTCTTCCTGTTAGTCTCCATCGTTACGGCCTTTGTTTTTTTTTTGGTTGAGTTGATCTCACCGCTGTCATCATCTTCATCTTTTTCCTCGCTGTCATCGCCATCTTCACTAGTATTTATATCTTCAGTGTCATAAAAATCGTCCGTCTTGGCCTTGGCCTTGCCCTTCCGCTTGTCCTTCCCCTTTGCTAGAGGATCAGAGCCAAATTCTGCTTCCCTCATCAAGCCAAAGGCAGTATCTTTTGCCAGCTTTACCTTGACAGCCTTCAGCTTGTACTTCAGCTTCTTCTGGACCTTATACTCCTATGAATTTAAGTATGGAAAAATCAAGTTAAAATTTGCTTTAAATAATTTATCAGAAACAAATATTAAAAACTAACTGCTCTCATGGCCATAAAAACGACCTTTTCAAGCTTTGGTCTGACAGTGAGATTGCTACCACCGTGTCCGATATTCTTATTATGTTTGAATCTAGAGGCATAGAGCTTGGAGAGTTCGCTCTTCTTGTTTTTCAAGTCTTTGACTGTTAATAGAGTTAAGTCTTCCGCTTTGATCGTATTGACAACCTCTTGCACCAGTTTCTATCTTGCTTTGACTTCTCCATATGATGTGGAGAATAGGAGATGTATTCATAATAGGTCTCCATAAGCGCAATCTCCCTTGGTATAGTCTACTTTCCTTGAGAGTTGACTATATTTGGCGCATTATTGTTAGTCGTTAAACTATTTAATGAAAAGTTTCCCATATTTAACATTTTTTTTCTGAATATTATATTCTTTAGCTATATTTACCTTGCTTCTTGTTAGAGTCACTATTTTCAGGTGAGTGCGAGTGCATCATTCTATAGATATGCCTAAGTAAAGTAGATTGTAAAACAAGTCTTGTTTTATTTATAAACAATTAACAGATAGTTTGCTTATAGCAAGTGTACATTGCTAGTTTTGAGAATTTAGGGGTTTATTTATAAGCAATATATATGCAATTCTATGCATTAGAATACCTCCAGCCGCTAGGGACATTATACTAGGGAAAGTATAGCCATGAGTGCCCTAGAAGCACCCTAAAACAAAAGTAAGAATAGCAAAAGTTTGGGTAATGTAAACAGAAAAGTTTGCAAGAACAATGTTTTCGAAAGTATTCCAAGTTGTCTCCTCTAATACTCAAAGGACAACTGCTGACAGTGTTTCTATCCGAGATTGAGACAAATTAAGAAATGTTTTCGACAAAGAGAAATATGCTTTCAGACATTTTGCCTGTAATTCTCTAAATGTCTCAAAGAGACAAACTACTTTAGGCACAGTCATTGGATTGTTGTGGCGATTGCCGCTTGTTTGCTTACTTTTATTAGAACTTTGGAAGGCGGTTAGACTTTTGAGTTTTGTATTGTTTTTTATTTCTGCTAAAGTACTCAGGTTCATTAAGAGCATCTTCAACGGTTAGACTTCGAAAAACATTATATATAGTGTATATTAGTCCCACTGAGGAGTGAATATAGGCCAAAAAGAGATATTCTAGTTGTGCTTATTTTATAAAAGAACATTTGAACCTTTTCATGATCTAAAGTTGTCCTTTCTTTACTGATCTGTATTATATATAGAAAAATATAAATAGAAAGTAGCTTGTTTTTAACCAATAATACTTCTTTTAAATAAAAGAACTCAATTGGCTGCCCTTTTTGGAGGTATCTTTTTTCTCTAATGATTTTATTATAGTGATATGGATAAAATGAAACTTATTATAAAAACAATAAAACCATCTAAAATTATGTGAGCAGAGGTCCAACAAAAATTTGACAAAACTTACCAAAGACTTAATCACTCGTTTGAAAATAAAACAAAAAAAAGTAAAGAAATCAATGAAAAAGATCAAATTGTCTGTTGTGTGAATTTATAGAAATCGAGTATTGTACAGTGGTCCCTCGATAATTTCAAGGCACTTAGTTCCCGCCTTGGCCTTGAAATTATCGAGGGACTACTGTAAAGGTGGTTCATTTTCAGAAAGCACGTGACATGAGAAAAGTGAAAAAAAAAATATTGAAACAATAGTTCGATATGAAGCTCACAGGAGAGATGTTTACCACATGACTTTTAATGCTATGTAGCATAAGCCACGTACAAAATACTTATACTATTAAGCTAATTTAGTGCCATAATGTTATAATAAAATCAAGCACAGCTCTTTTAAAAAACAAGCTTTAATTTGTTTACTAGAATACCGGAAGCTCACAATGGCCTTCACTGTCTTGTTACCCTAAAACTTTGTTCAATACTTAGTATATAAAATAACAAGCTTATGTTCTATGAATAGTACCGGGTTTATTGATTATATCGCTCTATTTCATATGTATATGTATATTTTGTTTTATTGTTATCATTATTATATAATAGTAACATGTCATTGGCAATGCATAATAAAAAACACACGCACTTCTACCACTATCGTAAATGCTTTCTTCTTGTGTGACTGGCTGGCACGATCTACTTTGAAGCCTATCCATTTTCTTTTTTTTTTTTTCTAATTTTCTATTTTTCTTCTTCTTCCTTTCATTAGCATTCAACAATGCCTAAAATATCACAAGCTGATCTCGAAAGAGCAAAGGGCATTATCATGGCCTTGCCCATGATGTCACATACCATTGTAGACGACACTTTGTACGAGAAGATCTTGCTATTCATCAATAGCTTGTTAGAGCACGAACCAAGCATCACAACCACTTTTGATGAATGGGGTGTTTTTGCGATAGTCCAAGAGGTCTGAACAAATACAACAATTTTCTTCTCTTTATATATGATATTATTAGTGTTGCTGCTGCTGGTGTTTCTAAGACTATATGTGTAGCGTGTGTAATTGGAGTAGTGTGTAAATAACAGACCAAGAGAATATATAGATATATTGTTTTATATTATCCCTTAATAATAATGCGAAACTTTCTTCAAAAAAAAAAGGCATGTGTACAAACGGACCAAGATTATAGAGTTTATTCGGTTTGTTACCGCCTCTTGGGTCGCATAGTTGCCTTTGATGGTAAAATGTTTTCCAAGCTGGCTCTGGAGCAACCTGGCCTCTTGACTGGAATTGCGGCTGGACTGAGATCAACTGAACCAGCTCTTCGTGTCGCATGCTTTGAAACTTGTAGAGGATTTACTAATTGTTTAGAAGGAACAGTATGGTACCTGAATTTTTATTATTTATTATTTCATGGTGGTTTAATCCCAACATCTTGTATTTATTCGTTTCTTTGATGCAGGCTACTTGAAAACGAAAAGATCAAGACTTTGATGTCTTCTATATTGTTAGACGATAGTACTTATGTAAGGCTTAACCATTAATTCTCTATTTAAAACAAATATAACATATAACATATATATATATGTATATATATATATTGTGTATCTGTATGTACATAGGTTGTGGCGGAAAGTTTCAAATTCTTTCAAAGTCTTGTGGAAAGTAAAGACAAGACTGGTTTCATTAGTCCGGCACATCAAGAAGCACTTTCTACCCTTTCCGGCTTGTTGGATCCTTCGGCAACAATAAAAGAATTATTGCAACCGGATGTAGACCCAGGAGTGTTGATGCCAGTTCTTGAATTCTGTCGTGTTATGGCAAATTCACGCACCACCGCATCTCTAAATTACCTCGAAGATTCTGGTATCGTAAGTCTACCAATATATATATATATATATATACAAAATAAAAACTATAGTCATTTCATTTTAATCGATCAATCAATCCATTATTATTAATATTATTATTAATATTATTATTTTTAAAATAAAGCTACATACTCTCCTGCTTCTGCTTGATGACTCAAACAGGATCGTTCGTACACGCATGATTGAAATTCTATCAGAGTTGTTCAAGTGGGCACCAGACCCACTTGGATTACTTTTACCAAAACCTACTGAACCAGCATCAGCAGCAAGGGATCATATTAGACATGGTGAGTGAAGAACTAAAAAGACAAAGAAAGATAAGGCTCTTCGTATATGTTATGCATGTGTATATATTCTGACTAGTATATACACAATTTACAATTTACAATTTTGTACGTGTGAACATACAAAATAGCCTACGATTTTGTGATATCGTTGGTTATCGACAGAATACAAAATCCAGACACAGCAAACACTATCGTCTCTGGACTTTCTCTTTTGCCTTGTGCTATAGATCTCTTGAAGCGCCTCGAGAACAAGAGTGTCAAAGATGCTCTGGTGATCCAGGGGACTTTTACACGTGTATTAGAAGTATGCATCAAGGGGCATACCCTCAAAGATATTGACACATATACAAAGGTAAAGAAACACACGCATACACATATGTGCATATATATATATATATATATGTTTGTGTTATTGTAATCTAATCTATTGATTAACTACTTGGGTTATTTTCTAGACTGTAACAATGTTAAATACATCTCGTTCATTGTCTTACAAAAAGTCTTTGATGCAAACCGCATTAAGAGGCCTTAACTACCTTGTCTCAGAATTTCCAGACACAGATATTGTACGTGCTATTGTGAATACTATCATAAACGTAAACTTAAATTTGGTTATATATACCTTTTTTTTAAAAAAAAAATGGTTTGTAGGCAGAACCTTCTCTCAATAGCGTGCTATTGATTTTGTTGGATCGTAAATGGGCTGTAGATCAAAGTATTCTCAAGATGACCTTGGATCTCCTATTGTCATTATTACATGCACTCACATTAACATCCTTGACCTCTTCGAATATTAGTACCATTGTTTACAAGGTGAGTCTTTCTTCTTCTTTTTATTTTCGCAAATGAGGGCAATGGTTGTAGTAGCGGTTAAATAAGAGTATTCTTGAATAAAGGTTAATAATAAAAAATTATGCTTATATATATATATTATTTTAAAGACTATGGATAAACTGATCCAGATCTTGAATGAAGATGATGCAAATTGCCGTTGTGTGTCTCGTATCCTGGGTACATTTGATGCTATTCTTGAAAATCCAAAACTCAGTGAGATTGCTATGGGAACGGTAAACAATAATAATATGTAACTTTATGGCAAGATAAAATAACCAGCCTTTGTTTTACTTGTTATTAACCTTGTATATGTAATATACATTGTGTGTATCATAGATCATTTCTGCTTCATTTGTCAATGCATTGAAACTTAAATTTATGGATCCAGAATGGGATGTTCGTGACACAGCTGTAGAGTTTGTTGGTCGTCTGTTTGAGGTATATATATATATATATGTGTGTGTGTGTGTGTGCATTTTTTATGCTTATCAATTAATATTTATGTATATATCTATACTCTAAACCAATGTTGCCATTAGTTACAAGATAGCTCAAAGAGTACATTTGCTATTCAGCATAATCTTCCAATGTTGATATTTGATAGAATCCACGACAATGAACCTTATGTACGAGCCTCTGCATTGACATCTATGCAGGTACACAAAAAATGATTAATCGGTATTACTACACACACACACACACAGAAAGAGATAAATACATAAATAGATGTACGAGTTAGTACGCGTGCGTGTGTGTGTGTCTACACACATAAAAGAGCTCTAATTTATTTTGGCTTTTGGTTTCGTTTATAGTTCTTATTGAGAAATCGCAAGGGATGGGCTTTCATTCAAGAGCATCCAAAGACGCGGGACATTGCTAGAAAACTACCCAGACTGTTGCATGACGACGAGGCCTTTGTGAGAAGAGCAGCCTTGGATGTGCTTTCCTGCTTAGTCGACAATCGATCATGCCAGGGTATCCAAGTAGGATTGAATAATGACATTAAAGATTCTTTAAAGTAAGTGTGTATGTGTGTGTTTGGGTGTCGTTTGATTTATTGATTTTAATAATGATATATATTTTTGCTCAAATATGTATGTTCTATACTATAGCCCTGCTATTGTTTCTAGAATGATGGATGATCCAGATTCAGAAGTACGCGTAAGAGCTTGTAGATTCTTGGAAAGCTTGTGGAATTTGCACCTTCATGACAGTGAACAGCAGAAACGAAACAAGACGGACGATGATTTTATGGGAGTAGATACAGAATCATATTTTTATGTCTTGGAAGGAAATCGTTTGTTACTTGATGCCGTAAGATTTTTTTTTCTGTTTTTGGTTTATTTATTCATTGGAATTCCTTTTGTTTTCTATTACTGGTCTACGACCATAAATCTCTATGTTTTATTATGACTCTCTTTCTAATTACTTACACACGCACAAATGCTTATATAAATATATATAGCCCAATGACACCCAGCGTATAGTACGAGCAGAAGTCCTAAAGATCATTGAGCGTATCTTGAATGATAGCCCAACGTCTGCTGCTGTGTCTCGAAAACGATCGATCCAAGTAGATGATCGGGACACACACTTTTTGGAAGAGTTGGGTAATGTTGATTTGGAAAAACTGCGTCAGAGATCGATTCCAGAGCATTTTTACGAAGAAACTTTTGTAATTGATGCCGAGATGATGACACAATCACTAGAACCTCTCAACTCTGGAGACGATGTCAATATGCTCGATTGTTATTAACCCACCCATCCAACCTATACACACACACACACACACACACATATATATATATATATATATTGTTTTGTTTCTGTTTTAATCCTTCTTTGCCTCTGCTGCCAAACGCTTACGCTTCATCATGGTGTTGATATATGTGCCAAAGACTATTTAAATTGTGTTTGTTAGTCAGTTAATTATTGTCATTGTTACGACAACAAAAATAATAAAATCCATGCAAACACATAGACTATCTCTCTCTCTCTCTATTTTATACCAAATAAGATAGCAATTATAACAGTAAACTTACTAAAGGCAACAACATTAAAGAATGGAACCCAGATCTGCTGATCGAGGAACTTTTGAGCAAAGATGAGGACAACTGGGGATATGATCCAAGACATCTTTTGCATTGGGAAGAGTCCTTGACGAACAGCGCCCTTTACATGTGCCAATGAGTTGTGACCGGCCAAAACAGTCATAGCACTGATATAAACTAGAAATATATTTATATATATAAATATATATATATACAAGGTATCTGTGTGTGAATCATTATATTTCTTTACCTGTGTTCATAATAGGAGAAATGATAAGATTGGAAAACAGTAGTTGACCAAGCTTAACCTTGGGGCCTTCTTTTCCAGCAAACACCTTGTTCATAATCTCATATAGAATGTGGTTCAATGGCCCGGATATCAATAGACCTTTATCATCGATATTAAAGTAGTTGATGATAGTGTGAATGAAATGAAGTCGAGCCACAAATTTAAAATTTACATAACAGAATTTATGTATAAATAAATGTTACTTTCTTTAAATTAATTTACCATAGGCAGCCATCTGAATAACACGTGCATCGAGTTTCTTGGCTCCAGAGAGTTTCTGAGCTGATGCTTCCTGAGCACCAGACAGAACACCACTTGTAATAGCCTTGACGCGGAGAGGGTTGGCAGCCAACTGTGTTAAGTACCAGACCAAAAAAGAGCGAGTAGGTGCTGAAGTTGTCATTCTAATTTAGTTGAGATTTGTAAATGGAGTTGAGATTATGAGATGAGAAAGAAGAGTAAGAGTAAGAAAGAAATGTAAGAATCGGTTTAATTATATTTAATTTTTAATTAATTAATTTATTTATTTATTTATATATATATTTTTGGTGTGAATATTATTACGTTATACATATATGTATTCTGTTTATATTGTCACACACGGGTATTGTCTCGGTAATCAATGTCCTTGAGTACTAGAAGAAGAATAGAGAGAGAAAGAGAGAGAGGGTAATAATGAAGGTTATATAAAATGTGATTTTTATTTATGGCAAGTAAAAACGTGCCGGTTAGCCAGTCTTGGTTTACAGTACAGTACAGTAGAGTAGAGTATTTTTTATTTTATTTTCTATTTTTTATTTTTTTCATTTGAATCAAGAATATGATCAGGCAAGAATATGATCTCCAAAGGTTATTTTCTGATTATAGAAAGCTTGGGCTGACAAGTGCACCAGATGAAGAATAGGTTATTATTATTAATAAAATTTATGTGATTTCTACATGATTAGATTCTTTAATTGATTATATTAGAGACTCGCACTGTTTAAATTCGAATCCAAATATGCCTATGGTTATTTGAGTGGTCTTACTGTTACTGTGAAAGTGTAGATGTGTGGCTGGTGTATAAACAAGTTCCTGAGATTGTATATCTGCCAGGGTCCATTGGAACAATTAAGATAAATTCAAGATGTAGAATTTATATTTCAATTGACTGCAATGTATATATATAAATAATAACAATAATAATAATAATAATAGAAAGTTGTGACAAAAAATATCACTGTTGTGCTCTTGTGTGTGTTTATTATGATCAAGCAATGTATTTTTTATGTTTTTATTACTAATATTTTTATAAATATTTTTGATGCGTTTGATGCTGTTGTGATTGTAATCTCCGAATGGAATCCCAGACTTTAGACATTACAGGCTCAAGAGACGGGCGGTAAGGGAAAGTGTCTGAGCAAATTTAGGCTACACACACACACACAAACCATATGTTTCTACAAACATCTCTCACGGTATGTTGAATTCTTTTTTTTTTTTTTTGAAAGTAGATAAATAAGTTTAACATATATATATATTTTCTTATTGCTGTTAATATTGAAACAATTATTGAAACATTTTTGTTTTACTTGCAATAATAACAGAAATTATAAAAAAAAAAAAAAAAAAAGATAAATAAAGAAAAGATTCAGGAAATAACATTACTTTTGGATTACGTCTTATCTCTTTTACAATTTTCTTTTCTCTCTCTAGGAAACCTCATGTTCATGCAATGGTTTTGATTGGCTGGGATAAAAATGTAGTTACACGAACAAGGTTCAATTTGCTTTTAAGGTTTGAGCACAGAACAAGTAATTAGATATACTTATTTATCTTGACCCTCAAATCTATCTATTCTTCTTTATCTAATAAGCTTAACCTCTTGTTCTAATATATACTTATATGTACACATGTACACATGTACACCTGTATATATCTATAAGTGAAAGTGAAAGTGAAAGTATGAGTATATATATATATATAAAAAGAAGGTTGCTATAGTCTGAAGCACACGGTATTTGAGGCGGGGATATATTTAAATAGTATTCTTTTATTTTACAGTGGCTCTCCGTATAATCGGAGATAGAGAATCGAGTAAAGTAAAAATAAATAATATATATATATATATACATGTTTATATTTATGTAGGTGTGTTTATAGGTGTAGTTGCTTTAAGAAGAGGTACAAAACTGAATTGATCAAAAGAAGTTGGTAAATTCCTTTTGTGACTGCCATATTCTCTTTTTCTTTTGTTTTTCTTCATTTCACCTGAAAAGAATTGTTAATTGTAATAGTCATAATTTGTGATAATTTTTTTTATGATATTTTCGTTGCTTATTGGATGAGTTAATAGAAAGCAAGATACTTTATTACAACAGCCACACACTAATATTAATATTAATATTAAAATTAATATATATATACGTAATTACACCTGTTAAAATAAAATATGAAAATGAGATTGGAAGGAAAGAGGAGGGGCCATGTGGCAAGACAATAGCACGTGCACATGTTCCAAGCGGAGCCTAGGTCCTTAAATATTTTATATATATACATATATATAATAAGTATATAAATTTTTTCTTGAATTTTTTTTTTTTGCTCTTCTTCACCAACAAACCAAAACCAAAAGATATGCTCCTTGCCAACCACTACGCTGCATCTCACCCTGTTGACTCTGACCACCCACCAGTGCAGCAACCTAGCCGCCGACAATCCCTTGACCCCAATTCAAGGACTCTCTATCCACTATCCTCCTTACGACACCACCCTTACCTTGACCGCTCCACGCCTAGCCCATCCAATTCAAGGAGAGGCTCTCTAACAGACCCAGCCTTACACGCAACCTTTCGTCCACCTCTGTCCCCTCTTTCCGGAAACTCTCCTCCCTCATCACCGGCTCTTCATCCCGCCGGCATTCGTCATTCTCCACTAGAACATCGATCTGATTTGACTGGCCGCTTTCTACCCTCACCCCCTTGTGCAAACAATAACAACAACAACACTTACATTAACCATATTAATCATAATAACAGTAACAACAATCCTACCAATGCTCAATCATCCTTACCCTGGAGACGTGACTCTCTTCCTTCAATATCTCACCTCACAAATGGTCCTCTGGACTATCACTATGTTCACCCAAACTCAACAACTCCAGTAACACAATTCACATCAATAGCAGGCCCGGCAATCAGTAGTCCAAGATTACTTGAAGAAGCTGCTGCGGCAAGACGTCACTCAATCGCAGTATCATCATCATACGAACCATCTTCAGCAGACTCGTCACCAAGAACCCCCAACGAATCACGTCTACACCAACTAGACGAAGTGGAAGGAGAAGAAATGGATGAAGGAGAAGGAGAAGGTGGTGCTTATGGTAGCATTGGAGGTGGCAGTGGCGGTGGCAGTGGCGGTGGTGTAGACCAAAGACGAGCAAGTCAAATGTATTCACGATCTCCAGAGTTACGTGTCAGTCACAAACTAGCCGAACGCAAAAGACGAAAAGAAATGAAGGATCTGTTTGATGAGTTACGTGAGATGTTACCCGGAGACAGAGGGCTCAAGACAAGCAAATGGGAAATTCTGAGCAAAGGTATATACATAAATGGATTATATTAAATACATTTCTTGCTTGATTTGATTTAATTTAATTTAATTGTGATTTTACTTACTTACATATTTGCTTGTTTCAAAACGTTTCAAATTATCGTTGCAACACACACACACATATATATATTATATATCAAAGCCCTGGATTATATTTCTTCGCTACGTGATCGAGATGTTCAAATGGAACAAGAGAGGCTTGCACTTCAAAAGGAACTTGCACTATTTAAGAATTGATCAGTACAAGCTTTTCTTGCAACAAATACACACACTCAAACTCACACACACTCACAAAATATCTCTTGCTATTTCATATTTCACTCTTTACCTGTTTTTCCTTTTCACCCTACCTTACCTTGTTCTCATTCTCGTTCTCGTTCTAGTTCTCGTTCTTGCTCTTGTTCTTTTTTCTGTCCTTGCCTTTTATTTCTTTCTACCTTTCTATTTTTCTTTTTGCTTACTTACTTTTGTTCAATATCTCAAATCATTATCTGTTATATATATTATATACATAAATAAAATATCCAAAAAAAAAAGTATAATAATAATAGTTCAAAATTGAAACATACTTATTACTATAATTGTTACTATCAGATATATATATGTACTATTTTCACCAATATTTCGCACATAAAATAAATAAATAAATAAAATAATAATAATACAAGGTCTTTATCTATTGGCAAATAAAATGATTTGGTGCCAATTTCAACGTATTTTGTATAGATTTATATATCTATTTATTTAATATTTTAATATTTTAATTTTTAATTTTTAATTTTTAAATTTTTTATTATTTTTTTTTAATCTTGCTTTGTAAATGACATACTCTGTAGAAAAAGTCAAGAAATTCAAGGCAAATCTACAGGAATCCGTCCTGATCTGTTCTGAGCGTTGTTTGCTCAATGCTACTCACTGGTAACAACACCACTTTACAAAATACCTCAACAACGCTACGATTCACTATCCATTACATGTTGAGATTGCATCCGATTGACAATATAATAGAATTTTATAAATAAATAAATAAATAATAATCAAAAAAAAATATAAATATAAAGGACAACAGAAATCATCAATGGAATCGAGTATCCTGATCACGAAAAGGAATTACTTACGGATTCAATATTTTATCCTGCCTCACTTGAAACAACAAACTATGAGTCAAAGTACCCAAGACTGACAGAGCAAGAATACAATCGATACCAATACGCCAAATCTGCTTTTCAGATGAGACAGTATGAAAATGCTCATCATCTACTCAAAGGCCATAACGCACCGAGACTGAAATTCTTGCGACTTTACGCGTTTTATTTGGTAATAACAGCAATAATAAGAGCATTTATAAAAATAAATAATAAATTGTTTTTTTACAAACATATACATATATAATTGCTTCAAATTTTCTAAAGAATATATGTATATATATATATATCTATATATCTATATCTATATATAATGTATTTATATAAATAAAGGCTGGAGAGAAAGGCAAAGCAGAAGAAATGCTAGACATCCTTGGTAAGAAGAATGTTATTTATTTATTTATTTATGAGAAATAAAACCCGCTTGAATAAACCATCAAACCTTTTCTATATATATATAATATATATATCTGCGTGTGTTTGCAAGTTTAGGCAGTACAGAAAATCCTCAGGCAGAGAATAGTGCTATACCATTTCTGTATGAAGAACTACTGATAGGATATGATAAAGGTGAACTAGACGCATTCTGTTTATACCTGCAAGTATATTATATTATATTCTATTTTTTGGTGTTGTATTCCATCCTCATTACAGTCGACCGTGGTTGAACTATACATAAATAGATATGGTGTAGTACTTCGGAAAAGAAAAGAATATTTTAAAGCTGCAAAGGTCCTTTTGAGATCCATACATGAATATGAATACAACTGGTCAGCCTGGATGGAACTCTGTATGATAGTTCAAGACGAAACAATGGTAAAGAATATATATATATATATATATATAGATGTGTGCGCGTCTATAGTTCACTAATCGATAAACCTTCTTTGTACAAATCCATATATCGTTATATTCACATTTTAATGATATTTATATATTGGCTTCAAACAACTTGTAGTTTGAAGATATCAAGCAACTGTTAAATTCAGATATGCCAGACTCTATTATGAAAGATTTCTTTCTTGCCAAAGTTTCTCTTCGCCTTCACCTACCAAAACACCATTTCGATGAGGCCATTAAACCTCTGACCGAATACTTTTCAAACAGTGCTTATATAACTACCCAACATGCAACTGCATTTTATGAAGCCAACCGTAAGTCCTGCAATTCTATATACATGTATAAAGAAACAAATAAAGAAGAAACTTTTTTTTTTTGTAAAATAAAATAAAAAATATCATTTGTTATTATTGTTAATTCTTTAGAATATAAGCAAGCTAGTGATTTATTCCAAGACATTCAAGAAAGACATCCGTACCGGATAGAAGGACTTGAACTTTACTCAAATATGCTCTTTCTCGAAAGCAATGCTGAGAAACTAAGCCTACTAGCAGATCAGTGTATGCGTGTAGACAAGTACAGAACAGAGACATGTTGCGTAATTGGTAAGCCTAATTTTTTTTTGTGTACAATATGGTTTTAATAACTGGGTTGTCTTTCCTTAAATAAATCATATACATAAAAAAGCAAACTACTACAATATCAGCCGAAACATTGATAAATCTATTGAGTATCTCAAGAGGGCTCTAAAGCTGGATCGTAGTGTTCATTGGGTCTGGACGCTTCTTGGACATGATTATATTGAAGTTAAGAACACGGATGCTGCAATTGTCTGTTACCGACGTGCTATTGGTAAAAAAGAAAAATAATACTTAAATAATATAGATGTATAGTAATATATTTTAATGGGTGTATTCATATCTTAATTCAATAGACGAGAACCCGTCTGATTACAGAGCTTGGTATGCTCTTGGACAAACCTATCAGATATTAAACTTGGATGCTTACGCTGTATCTTATTACAACAAAACTCTCGAACTAAGGCAAGTATCAAAATTATATATATATATGCGTGTGTAAGCTGACAATATATTTGATAATCTCTCTTTATTTTATACACCTCTTTGTATGTGTGTGTATATAGGCCTCATGATATTCGTGTTTGGAAATGTCTTGTTGAATGTCATGACAGACTTGGGAATAGAGAAAAGCGAGAATACTGTCACCAGAAAGCCCAGCAATGCAAGATAGGTAAACCTTGTGTGGCTGCTATTGAACTTGCACGGTTGTTTGCCAAAATGGGTCAACAAGCAAAAGCAGTCAAGAACTATATTGAAGTAAGAGATAAATACAGTAATCGAAAGGCAAGTTTTCATTTCTTTCTTTATTCTTCCCCTTGTCACTGTTCTTTTGGAGGGGTTTACTATTGGGCTGTATAGAGTTGGCTGTTGAAGCCGTAAAATGCAATATATTGTTAACACACGAATTTCTCTATCATAATAATAATAATAATAAAAGGATATGGAGGGTGAAGTTGCAGAAGCCAATCTGTTTGTAGCAAGAGACTTTATTGCCAAAACGGATTATAGCTCTGCCGAGAGTTTTATTGAGCCTGTGCTGAGCATGTCATACCCAGTAAGTTTATCAGAGTATATTGAGATAGACATTTTGTAATTGCAATTCCAATACGAATTTGGTTTAATTTTTTTTTTTGCTTCAACTTCTTTCTTCTTTAGTACAATGCTGAGGCAAAGGAACTTCTAAAGGAATTGGTGGCACTAAAGATAAACAGAAGGGATGAGGAGATGAGATAAATTAAGAAAAATAATAAAACAGAGCTTCTTTATCTTACTCCAAACCCTTGTTCCTTTCCGTTGATCCTTTCTTTCTTTTTGCTTTTGGTTGAATTCATTTTGATCCTTATTGACTGGCTGGAAATTCTGAATTTCCGAATTTTTGTTCCTTTTCTGAATTAAAAAAGAAACAGAGTAATTTGTACCACCAACCATTTAAATTTTTCTATCGTGTTTTTGTGTGTCCCTTTTTATTATATTTCTATATATATATTTTATTATTATTGAGCCGCAGACAAGACGAGACAAGACAGGACAGGACAAGACAAGGCAGACAAATAGACAAATAGACAACTAGACAAATAGACTGCAAGAGATGGCATTTGCTCCATCGCAATCTCAATCCTCAAGCTTATGGGAATCAAGAGCAACCCTGACTACGAAAACATACTCAACTTCATCTAGATCGACAAGTTACACTTCTAATGTGCCATCCGTATACTCTTCAAGTAGACCAAGTGCAGCAGGTCATGAAGACCAGGCTCGAATTTATTATGACGAACTTAAACAAGCCATAGTTAATATATTAGCCAAAGGTTTGACAAGCCTAATTATTTATTGATTTTATACTTATATAAGCAGAAGAAGAAGAATATTACTACTAAATGATAATAGCTTATAAAGCCGTAAATCTTAATTCATTACTATAGCAAGATAATAAATAAAAACTCTAATCATTTATTACTCTTATTCTTATTGTTGTTCTTATTATCATTACATTAAATATATATATATATATATATACCTTAATCTAAAAAAGAGGCTAAAGAAGGACCTAACCAACAACGAGTAAATGCTCGTCTAAAGCTCGGACGACTCAACACACTGCAATTCCATGAATTGGCCATGGATGTCTATGATGAGCAAGGAAGAAGATACTATCCAGAAAAGTCTGGTAAAACATCATATGATACAATACATCTATCTAACTTTGGAACTCTGCTAGGTCCGTTCTTACCTGTCCGTGATGATTTCCATCCGCGCAGAAACCAGGCCAGACAGAAACTGGCTACATTACCAGTTCCACGCTTCCAGGACCTCGTCAGTGATGTGTTTTCTGAATTGAAAAGAAGATACCCACAATTTCAAGAAAAGGTAAGTAAAACAAAAAAGTGTTTTGCTAATTGTGTAAGGTCTTGAAAATTTACCCAAAATAACTGCCTTGCACAAACATGTGTGTGGTTATATATAAAAGATTCAAGTATCTCATGTTCCCCTTAAAATCCAAGCAACACCATCACAAACACAGCATTCTTCTCCGTCTCCTCTGTCTCCGCCTTCCCCTCTTCCAGCACAGCCTAGCAAATCCACAAACATCGTACCTGTCAAGGGAATGATTAGCGTAGAGCCAGCAGATCCATCTGATGATGAATCTAGTCGGCCAAATACAGGAGTATACAAAGACGAACCCAAAAAGGAGTTTTTTGCACCATCAAAATCAAGCACAAAACTATGGAGAGAGAGCGGGAACTTTCAATCCTTGGATAGTTTGATGGCAGATTTGGACAACATGGTTGGATTACAAAAGAGTGACAGTGGAATGGTGAGCTGATAATATATATATATATATATATATATATATAACCAAAAGAAAATAAAGACGACTGAAAAGATAATTGTAATGGTAACATATAATAATTTTATTTTGCTTTAGGGGGAGAGCATGAGCTACGAGCAAGTAGAAAGAATACGCTCAGACTATGAATACAAACTAGCTCAGATGATGAAACGTATACACCAACTAGAATATGAAGCAATTGTAAGTAATGCAAAGACAAATACATTTGTATATCCAATATCTATATATAAAGAAGACCTATTTTTTTTCTTAATTCTTGACTATCACAAACGTAGGGTAACAAATCCATAAATACAGGAGGCTCATCAATAAAGGTATAAATTCATATAAATATAATAGTGTTTATTTTGTTAACTTTTGGCTGTGGGGACGATAAAGTATGATCAATTGGACAAAAACTACAAGCGTCTAGAGGAAGATTATAATCGACTGGAGCGAGAATATAATAGTCAGCAAGAGGTAAGCCAGAAAAAAAATATGATTGTTTCTCACTATTTAAGTACAGGCAGTCCGTCAAGTGAAGAAAGATACCCAACGTTTAATAACTGATCTCAAATCCCTCTCAAGTAAGACGGCTATCCTTGATCAGGAAAAGCTACAGTTAGAGCAGCAATTAAGGATAGCCAAAGAAGAAGCCAAGATGTGGCAGACTAAATACGAGAATACAAATCAAGAAATCAATTATCTCAAAGGTAATAATAATAGGGAGGTAAAAAAAAGGAGATATTAAGGGAAGGGTGGAGGAGGGTGTTCAATTCACTCTCTCACTCATACACATATATGCCGAAATATACTATCAGTATCTCATAGTACTATTTGGCTCTTTTTGACTAATGCTAAAATCCAGGAATATCACCTACAAGCGAGACGTTTAAAAACGATATTCGCAAGGAAAATTTTTTGCAGCCAACTAGAGAAGGTATTATTAGCCAAGATTCTATTATGTCGTATCAAACAGCCATAAACGAGCTACTAGAAACTGCCAGGTATATAAAAACTTTTGTATTTCCAAGATCTTTTGATTCATTCAAGTATCCAATTTCTTCTTATATCATTTGTCTTTTTATTGTTTCTGCTGCCGTTGTATATAAAACAAAAAAGATCAAGCAAGCCTTCCGGTGTCTTAATAACCATGAAGACAATTATAATGATTTCAAAGCGAATATCTGAAAACGTAGAAGCATTTGAAACTTCACCACAGTTCTCTACTACAATGGCACCGCGTCTTCACGAACTAAAGGTTAGCTTTTCAACAACCTTGACTCAGCTGCTTGCTTCAGCCAAAGGTCATGCTATGGGTATGGGGATGAGCCCTGTCAGTTTGCTGGATGCTTCAGCCGGTCACTTGACAGCTGTAATTGTGGAAATGACCAAATTCCTTGGTCTGACATCTCAAAAAGATGGCATTCACTCAATTGGTGCTACTGCTGGTGCTACTGCTGGTGCTGGTGTTTCTGCTTCTACTTCCTCTGCTGCTATCTCCAAGACAGTCCCAACTTCCTCTCGATCTTCGTCCTTGAAGCCACGAACCCAATCCTCATCATCTTCAATAGCATCCTCCATTCAAAATTCGTTTGCTCCAAGAGCAACTCAACCAACTCCACAAGTAATTGTCCAGCCACAGGAACAACATCATCATCAACAACAGCAACAACAACACCAGCAGCATAGTTTATCATCAAATACACGGTCAAATGGGACACAAGAAGAGCCACCATTATCTCCTAGATCATACCTTGGTCCCGAGGAATTAAATGTAAGAATCTTTCAAGTTTAGTAAAGATGCCCTTTATTTTTAACTATGCTCACACACACGCACACACGCACACATGTATGTATGTATGTATGCATGTTGGTGTATTTGTTTGTTGTACACTGTAAAAATACAAAACCCCAAAACCACAACACCAAAAAGGATTATCTCAAGGAAGAAACCGACCATATTGTTCAAGCTATTCAAAGCTTATTGGCAGCCTTGAGATCTCCCAACCAAATCAACCAAGTACAGAAAATTATTCAATCTATTGATGCTATTGTCTCTAATATTATCCGGATGGCAAGAAATGCTTTCTCGGCCGGGCCTGGACTCGCGCTTGCTGCTCAAGGTGACCCTGTTCTTAGTGAGATGGCCATTTCGAAATCAAAATTACTTCAACTTTCAAGTTCCGCATTCGCACATTCACCTGAAAAAGCAAGCGCAGCCGCCAAGAGAGACTTGGCAAAAGAGGCCTATGAGATTGCAAAATACATAAAAGAGCTTATTTCTATTGTAGAAAAAGTGATTGGATAATAATGCCTCTAATCAACGGAGAACCAAAAATAATTAAAATAAAATAATAATAAAAAATATATAGTGCCTCCGGTGCCAATTGACGCCTTTTTCAAGATCCAATCAGCACTTTTGGCCAAACCAAATTACGCCTTTTAATAACTCAAAAATATATCAGTTCTTACTCAAGCTGAGCACCGAATGAACATAAACTTGCTAAAAGGGTATGTAGAACTCCATGATCATGCTGCTCCTATTCGTAAAGAAAATTGCTTTTTTTTTTACTCTACTAGGTTTTTGTTGTTGTTTGATAATGTCGCAAACTGTTTGTTCTAAGGATTTTCATATAGCTTGCAATTTCAGTTGGAAGATGATTGGCATCTGAGAGATCAAAAGAACCTCCAAACACAAATTCTAGCAGCTCATGTCTAGAAGAGAGACATTGGGGGCATTTTGCCATAGAATTGAGGCAAAATGACCCCAATTTGCCACAGATTTTTATAGTTGCCATATGCACATAGCATTCAATTTTTACTAGCACAAACAAACAGATATGCAGTTGATTATATATATTTTCAACAATTAAACAAAATAATTCAAGTATATATAAGATATACTTACATACATACTTTCTACTTTATGTCTCTTTTCATCCAAATTTTTTTTTTTGGTTTTTTCCCTTATTTTCTTAAAAAACGCATAAAATAAAAATGAAGCGAACAGCATGGTACCCTAACAGCCAGAGAAAGCGCACAATATTTACAACTGCGTCAGGATCCAATAATGCAGTCGTTGAGGTCTTATCAAGCAGCTCTGCCGAGGAGACTTCACGAAAAGCACAAAAAGACAAACAAAAAGTCTTGACTGGTGAACGAGGACAATGGGATACAGCAAGAGACATTGCAATTATGCAATCAATTTATGATCGTCACCTATTTGCCAATTATCATGGCAACAAGTCTCTAACGAGCATATTAAAAGAGTTTATATATTATATTACATGTGTGTGTATATAAACGATAAAGAAAGAAATATAATTCTGTGGCAATTTGAAAAAAATTGTGGCAATTTGAAAGTAGAGTGCCCATAGGCTGAAATACAAAACTTTAAACTAGGCAACACAATTCCAACAAATATAGCAGTGGGCATTTTGCCACAACACAACACCCACTCTGATATTCAATATGTGCCATAAGAGTATTTTTCAGGCATTTCTATGAGTTGCTTAGATGCTGTTATTCGTAATTATTTAACCTATTTATGTTGTTTACAACATCTGTAACTTGGCTTTCACTTAGTATCTATTTACTCATTAGATCTGTACCGGCTTATAAACTAAAGGAAGGCAAAATAAATGAAGAACAGACGAAGAACTTGATTGTCACCTCAGAGGTAGCGGTTTTTTTGTTACTTCAGAGGTAACGATTTTTTTGTTACCTCAGAGGTAACGTCCTTTCTTCTCTGAAATTCTCGTTCAGTTTTTGCCCTTCGACTCTAAATTGTTGAAAAAGCTCGAAGACCTCTTGTTCTGTATACATTTTTGGTTGTTTTATGAGTGGTGGATATATCTTCGGATACGATAAATACAGTGTCGCACAAGCAAAGAGGTCACGATTTAAAACGAAGATGTAGCAATCTTTTGTTACCTCCATTGTTACTGTTGTAAATGAGTATTGACTACTGCTGTAATTGAGAATAATTCTGAAGGAAATAATATAAGGCCTCAGCTATTCCACTCAAAGGTGTCTACCGATTACTTTATTATTTAACACACAGGTTTAGCATGCATGATAGTGATTATATTTCATATGATGATATCACCATAATATGGGATACAGCAATGAAATATTATAAGCATAATTATAACTCATAAACACATTTACTTTCGATGTTAATACTTCATTGGGACTACACACATTTATATAATTAATCATACATTAATTATCCCAAGATCACGTTGCTCTGATTAAGGCTCAGATAGGATCGATTACCTAACCCCAGTCATATAATTTTCCTGATCCAAAATATAAATAGCAGTAGTAGTTCAGTGTAGGAACCTTGTCAAATTTTGATACCAAATCTTTTCTCAATAAACAAACCCTACACAAGTTCTCACAAATATTCGTTCCTCATCTCAAATCTTCAACTCTTCTTCTTAAAAACTTCTTCAAAACTTCAACCAACACAACAGTTACCTCCACTGTTACCTCCTACATTTGCCAAGGAAGATTGTAGTGAAGATTTCCTCTTTTCCTTGCCGCTAAAATACATTCCAGGGACCGATTTGATGAGCAAGTTGATTCTAAATAATGATGAAGTGATCAAGATCATTGTTTCCACCTTGTTTGGTAAACTCATTCTATACAAGGATATTGTATCGTTCGTCTTTTGTTGCTTAATGAATACCCTTTTATATTGAACACGTGTAGGTGTCGATGCTTGCAGAAAATATTCCACAAGACCCAAAGAATGGCCTAATTTCAAACGATCAGATGTGCTATACTGTCCTTTTAATCGCAAGGAATTCAAAAACCACCCCCCAATTCTTATTGAAGTTCAATATTATACTGGCATGAACTTTTTCCGACGTTTGATGAAGTATTCTCTTTCGGTCTGCAAGTACTACAGTACGCTACCAATTGTTTTGACGATTGTTACAAATAACATTTCCCAAGCATTAGCAGACCAGGCTTATGAATGCCCAGAGTTCCCGTATGCTAAAAATCTGCCATGCACTGGGCGGACAAAAGCCTGTTTTATGATCAACAAGCAAACAATCACCAACCATTTGAAAAGCAAGCCTTTGGAAGCCATGGTTGCACTTGCTCATTTTCTTATAGAAGGAAAATCGGCATTAATCAATATAGATCGACGTGATGACCAAACCATTCAAACATTGTACCGCATTGCAAAAAATATCATTTTTCCAGAAATTGAGAAGGAAGAAACAAATAGTGCTGCGTTTGAGAAACTTTACTTTTGCGCATTTAATGGATTCAACCGGACCAAGGAGATCTTGCTGGAAAACCAGGGTATAGGAACTACAACAAACGAGCGATCGATTGCCTGGACGATCATATGAAAGCTCTCAATGAGATCCATAGGAAACGTTTTGCTGCAACATCTTCTGATCCCACTGGCACAATTACCCCAGATCAGGATACTGCACTAACGACTATATCCTCTGAAACAAATGTTGTTTCCACGTCCAGTCCCGTTAATGTTTCGACCATGCCCAAAGAGAATGATACCACTTTGACGCAGTCCGCGTCTAGTTCTGCTGCTATCATGCCCAATGCCTCCACCGTCAGTGTACCCATCTCCACTAGCGGTACAACTCGTGATTTAAAGCGTCGAATGCAGCAGAAAAATTGGAAATTTATTAACGCGTATCGAACTGAACATGGTTCCAATATGGACTGGGAGCAATGTTTTGTACAAGGAAAGGGAAAAGGACTTTCAACAATATACAAGAGCCAAGAGTACGAAAGCTCCATATTTTCGGTATAAATGTTGAACCATGTATTTTTTATCTACCACTTCATTTTTGTTACCTTTTAACGCCGCCAGAAAAAAAAATTGACATCTCTTTTCGTTTGTGAGACGGACGTGTAATATTGGGCAAAAGGGATATATAAAGGACTTCAAGAGCGATGGAAGTGGGGAGGTCCGGCTCAAGAACGAGAATTTGACAAGTGGTATGAAAGTACGAGGAAGTGGGGAGGTGTAGGGTGCAATGGTATGTAGCTGGTAGAGGTTGTCTTTTAGGTGTTTCGCGGTTATATCTCACAGGGATGGGATGTACGGTAAGGTGGCAGTATTCCAGATTTTACTCAGTACTGTCAACAATCGTCTCAACGAAAGGGGGCTCTTATTACTCTATTCTCGCTCAGGGATCTCTCAAGATACCCTCTTACAACAAAATAAAGGAAAAGAACTGATTTTATTAAGATGGCCAGTGACCTTAAATCTTATCCTACTTCCTATAGGTGGTACAACAATTTAAGGATTTGTGCAAAACCTACGTCTCTTCCTACGGACCGACTACTGAGGTCCGAACCGGAAAATAGTCTCACTATTCTACAGACGCTCTATTTTGATTGAACAAAATAAATCGTTACCTCTTCGTTTGTGAGTGTGAGATTTCTTATAATGATTCAACAAAATACAAAATCGACAAAGTTAATGGGAAGAGACTAGGAATATTATTATAGTGAAAAGGTAGGAAGATCTAAACTACTGCTAAAATTGTGGTATTTCGTATAAATGAAAGTTAAAAATAGAAGAGGAAAAAGGATTAGAATGAGAATTGTTTGGGGGTCTTTATTTTAAATCAAAGATAAACTAAAACAACTAAATACTGCGATAATTAAGCCCGCCTTTACATAAGAAAAGGGAATAACTATGGTTTTTTCTTATGATATTACTTGTCTACTCATAGAGTTGATTTTTAGTATACAGGCTCAGAACTTAAGTGTTCGTGCAACTACTATTTAATTATGCATATGTCGTCGCTACAGGAGTTCGTAGAACTTAAACATATCGTACATATACTTCTTGAATAAATAAACAGTTAAGAAAAGTGATATTCGTGCGTTATATAGAGATTAACTGCAACAGTTATGTTTCAATAAAATAATAGAAGTCCTTACGTCTATATATTATTCTATTCTAAGTCAGGGAGTAGCTCTACAGCCTACTGATGACTTAGTTGTCGAATTACCACACCCTTCAATGTACGTGCACTAATTCTACTATACACACCAAGGTCATATAGTTATGTGTTGTATACAGGCTTATAGTAGCTAGATATAAGCATATTATTCTGTATGAAATTTCTTTTATCTTTTCTAGATATCTTACATGTATTAATCTTCAAATACGACGGATCCATTTCATTTGGAAACTCTTGCGACATTTCAAAATTACAAACAAGCTCAGCCATCTGAGCAAGAACGAATGAGAGATAAGCTTTATGAGACTATGAACGAAGTGAGTTTAAGGACTAAAGAAAAAACTTCTAAAGATGATAAAAAAGGGTATAAAGTGTATTCTGCCGACCAGAAAGTTCTCTTTCTTTAATACTTGCAAGTTAGATTATACAAAGCTGCGAAAGCTGCTGGATTGTCCGGTGTGATTGAGTGTACTGGGTAACAATAGGCTGAAAGATTAAAGGACGATCTAGATTGGAATATATTCGAGAAGCAAACAAATCATAATAAGAGAAAAACTAGAATGCTACAGCAAGAACACAAAGAGTACATTATAAATTTATACGATCAGTGCCCTGACGCACGCGTTGCGGATGTAATTGAGAGTTTGACAAAGTCGTTTGAAAACTTCAATTTAAAAGAAACGAGCGTTCGCAACTTCATCAAGAATGAATACAATTTGTCTTTTAAAAGAGCTACTTTGCACCCTGAAGAAAGAAATTCCGATGATAAACTCCAACAGCGAATAAATCGATGGGCAGCAACTGATATGGACTATATGTCTAATTGTGATTTTGTTGACAAAAGTAGCTTTAACATAAATATGCGTTCACCTTCAGCTTGTTCTACAGTGGGTAAACCGGCTATAGTAAAAATTAAGTCGACTAGGAGTAATTTCCCATACGATTTTAGGCGCTATCAGTGCCTTGGTAGTAGTAGACATTGAGCTCAGAGTAGCTTAGAAACCTAAGAAATGTAAGGCTGAAGGTGGAACAACACGAAAGCAGACATCTGGCACAAAAAGAGCAAAATGTACTACGACTGGGCATTATTTGAATTTCATTCGAAAAACTCTGGATGAAATGGACAAAAATCCTCTTATGAAAGGTTTTTTCTTATTGTTATGGATAATCCTTCCTGAATTCAATCCTATTGAGCAATTTTGGTCTGTTGTCAAAAACAAAGTTAAGAGAGGAGTCTTTTCCAATAACGAAGATCTTAAGACAGGAATTGCTGCAGCATGCAGTAATGTTTCCATTTGTCATTTAAAGATCTTTATACAGCATTCTTGTAATCAATTTGATAATATAGAAATAAAGAGCTCATTTAATGATAAGTGTCCATGAGAGTATGTTCAGGATTAACCCGCAATTTGATTTCACAAAAAACTGCAAATTGATGTGCAAGAGGCTGCAATTTGATTTTTGAAAAACCCGCAAATCGCTGTGAATGGAAAGCGCAATTTAAAGTTGTATTTTCCGCTATTTAATCTTTAGAAGTCCGTAATTTTAACGCTGCGTTCACTGTAAAGTTACTTTTTTTTAAAAAAAAATCAGTCTCAAGGTACCAAGATAGGTTTAGGCTCTTTTTGATGAAAACTTTCTATCTGACTTTAAATAAGCTTTCCCAAAATAGTAGTCGTCTACTATCTGTGTTTACATTATTCATCGGCAGAGAATAGGGAAACGATCGTTATGATGAGAGAGAGAGAAAGAGAGAAAACAATCATTATGAATAATTGGGCATTGAAATATCTATATTATTATTATATATGTATTTTCGAATTGTGCGCCTTAGTAATGTGTTTCACTCTATAGGAAACTGTATGTAGTCATCAGATTTTAAATATTTTGTATGGTCTAACCAAGGTGCCTGTTGCAAGCTTTTTTTTCTTTTTTTCTTACAATGTTACATATACATATACATATACGTACACATATATCAAAATGATGGCATCATCGCAATGCATGAAAACAGTGACATATTTAGCACGTGCCTTTGAAAGCTTTTAAAGGATTGCATACAATATCTATATAAGCAGTTATTTATTTTATCTATACTCTTGACAGTGCTTCTTCTTCTTTCATAACTAAATCAAACAAAAGAAGAATTTAATAATAATGAATGAAAAGTTGGATCCTTCCGTGCCTTATCCTGGCCAATCCCAGCCTTTCCTCCAACCTCAACCTCAACCTCAACCTCAACTCCAACCCCAACCTCAGAGCAATAAAGGTGTGTGTTTTTCTCAACCAATTGATGAAATGAAATATATGTACATGTCCTCATATCAACTTTTTTTTTAGCTCGCAGGATTGTTCAAGGTCTATTGCTTGGTGCTGTTGTTGGTCTGTTTGCAGTTAGTCAATGGACATCAATTGACTTGAACCCTTTCAAGGTTAGTAGTAGTATTTTTTTTATTTGTAATAATAGTATTGGGGACTTGATACTTACAAGTAAAATAAACACCAATTGTAGCCTATCCATCAGGATTCCCCTTCAGATCTCTCTGAGATCACAGACTTGCAGGGTCCTGCTGACCTCTCTCACTTTATGGAGTCTCTTCAGGATTCATTTGGTGGATGTCACGGTGAATTGTACGCGCCTGACTATGAAGATGAGTACGGTCGCTTGCATTCAATTGACAGTCTGGATGACTGCAGTGGCAAAAACAGTATATTGGAACACTGCAAACAAAACATTGCCTTTCCTCCAAGTAAGAATCTCAGGGAAACCATCGAATAATGATAATTGTGTGATTTGATGTGACTTAAAGCTCGCTAAATAAAAATTTCCGATTCAAACAAATAATATTAATTCATCATTTTTATTTAATATAACATCATCAATAGGAGAACTCCAAAATCTTGGGCGCCCTCCTCGTCGTCACGAGCATTTCTGCAAGCCAGAAGATCTTCACTCTCAATTTAATGTCTTCTCTTTCTCACCAGACACATTCAAACATGCCTCTGTTATCTTGGAGGGTCACTTCTCTCGTGGTGGACATGTTGTCATTGAGAAATCTACCTCTAGCCATGTTGAGGACGTTCAAATTAATGTTACACTTTATGCCGGTCGCAAGCACCTTTTCGATCAAGTTTCGCTCACCGGATTTGACAACGAGGGCAACTACACTGTCGAGATCAAACGTGCCAAGGACTCCAAGAGAAGAGAATCGTCCCACAAGCCTCCCGTCAAGGCCGACTGTCTTATCTTCAAGATTTCTGTCGTACTGCCTACCCATCTGGACAAGTATGATTCCCTCTCACTCCATCTACGCTCTGCAAGCCGTGTGAGTGGCAAGGGTCTCGATGGAATTGAGTTTGATACTTTCAGAGCTGGTGTTGGACAAGGCGCAATCATCTTTGACGGACTGAAGGCTAAGCATGCTCAACTTGGTGTTCTTTATGGTGTCGTCATGGGAACCTACCAGCCCTCGGAACGCTTTGAGGCGGGTACAATCCGAGGCGCGACTCAATTGACGGTCGAGCCCCAGGCAGACAATACAAACATCACTGTTGCATCCGTATTTGGACGTGCAGTAGCAGACATTGTAAGTTTCTTTTTGTGTATATATTATCTAATAACCAATTCAAATAATCTTACAATCCTTTTGTTCTTTTTGTTCTTGTAGCCTTCTGACTATTATCAAGGAAATTTCTTGACCTATAGTTGGTCTACTCCACCTACTATTGAAGCAGCCCATCCTGAGGATCTTCATGTAACCGAGTACAAGTATACTCTCAAGAAAGGATACTTTAAGAAACAAGACACAGAATCTAATGTTGTTGTACACAATAAGCATGGTTTGACCAAGCTTCACTTCACTTAAGTTATATATATATGTATATATGTATGTATATATAAGGTTCTTCTCAAAATCAATACAAGAACAAAAACAAGTATGCAAATATCAATATTTATTTTTATATGTGTGTATGTATATGTGTGCGTGCGTGCGTGCGTGCGTGCGTGTGATTTCTTTAAAAGAAAAAATGTATACAACTTTTCAAGTGTATTGAATGGTATCAATTCCCAGACTATGACGAACTTGCATCAATGCAATGAGTTCCTTGATAGCTTCTTCCAGAATCACGACATTGTTCAATAACATAGCAATAGAAATTTCTGTACTTTTGTCCATTCTCCGTGATTGAGAAGGATTTGACTTTGGCGCAAAGGTGTCTTCATCTTCAGCGTCAAGATCAAGAATGGGTTCCTCAAACTCGCTGATGAAGTTCGAGGGGAAAAGGGGCTGGATGCGCATGTCTTGAGTTTTTCTGGCGTGCATAGCGAGGCGGGAAAGGGGGTTGGAGGTGATGGGATTTGAGGGTAAGGGTTGGACAGGTGAGGGCGGTTTGACAGTTGCGGTACCAGTCGACACGGATGGTCTGAGAAGCACAGAAGGACGTCTGCCGTTCATTGTGGGTGGTGGAGTGTCTTTGGGGTGGAGTGATGGGCGGCGGGTCGATGTGGACGCAGACATTGTTAAAACAGCAGGGGGTTGGGTGTATATGCTGTGGTGTGCTTGAGACGGAATACGCTCTGTTACTTCTTCATGCAAACCCTGGCGGCGCTCATCCAGGAGTTCATCAAATTCATCAAGCTCTGAGCGGTAATAATCTACCTGCTGCGTCAAAGTGCGGTAGAGTGTAAAGAAAGGGGGGAATGACTTGAAGTAGGTCGGTGAGGTCATCTGAGTTGAATTGCGTTCCAAGCCAAAGTCTATTGAGCGGTCGTCCTCAGAGTCATCCTCGTCAACACAGCTACTATCAAAGTGCGCATATATATCCTTGGAACGAATACGATCCGGCGCTTCAGGCTGAGGAGTGTTGTCCAAAAGAAGGATGTCCTCGGGGCTAGTCCGGTCTGCTTCCCGGAAAGAGATCCAGCCCTCCAGACTACGGTACGGACACAGTGCCAGCGCCGCAATCACGCCAGTCAGTGCAAGATTAAGTTCGGGGGACTGTGCAAAGAAATGGCTGAGCAATCCGAGCAGGATCTGCAAAAGCGGGTCTGTGGGACGAATGTGGTGGCGAAAGTGCGTCGACTGGCGCGCAAGTAAGGTCTGGAGATCCCGGCCATCTTCTTCTTCTTGGTTAGGCAGACTGTCATCCAGACGCTGGCCATATTTGAAACTTCGTCGGCGCCTGGCCTTGTGTGGCCTGCCGTGCGAAGGTGGGTCAATCTGGGTCAACCCAACATAGCACCCATCGCGTTCCAGTGTGGCCTCGATGTCTTGGAGGTAACTATCGTACCCAGTTTCACTGACTTCCTTAGCATGCGAGTTGTCAATTGATGTCAAAAGCGAGAAATAAAGTTCCATTTCACGCAAATGGTGTGAGATGATCGTCGCATTTCCCTGCTGATTCTTCTCCGTGTCAGGGATGATTGACAGAAGTAAAAGGGAGTAGCGACAGTGATGAGTGATTAGTGTCTTGAGTAGTTTGAGAGTTGCAATCACAGTCGGTTGTGAGATGGACTTGAGTCGACTAAAGATGAGGTCTTTGAGGGTAAATCTTTCAACTGCTGTAAAGTAAGGTGAGCTTTTGATTGGATCCGACTCTACTCCGGCATACACATTTGAGGATTTTCGTTCCATGCGTACGTTTTCTTCGGCCGTTTCATCCATCAAAAAGCCAACTATCACACTTGAAAGCTCTTCTTGCTGCAGTGTCTGCAGAATGAGATCAATGTAACTAATGACGGCTACTGATGAGCCGTCGATATCAGAACATTCGAGAATTGAGGGATAGAGGATATTGTCGAGGAATATTGTACGAATACTCTTTAGGAGAGCAAAAGATATTTCTACGTTTGGACAACGAGTCAGGACGTCCTGACAGAATTCGAGCAATTTGAGAAAAGAATCAATCTGGCTTTTGAATTCAACAGAACTAGACATGGCTAAACCCATCACCAAAGGCACGGGTCGCATGTCGTCCTGGCCGAGCAAATATGACGCGGTGTCGTAACGTAGCTCGGCTTCATCTTTAACTACCAATTTTCGAGGCAGCTGTGAGTACAGGGCTCCCAGACCGGCAGCCATAATGGTGGCAAAGTCTGATTCGAGAATAAAATCTCCAAGCTGCTCAGTTGCCATTTCCATCAAAAACAACAAGCCAGTTCTGGCAAAGTCGCCTGTCCGACCTTCACGGTGGACAAAGCGCAGTAGATAAGTGAAAAGTAAAAACTCATATTCGGGTTTCTTAGGATCATCTGGCTGGGTTGTTGCCTTTGGGTCTGTATTTCTGGTGTCCCGTAGATGGAAAGTAGTCTTTTGTGGAGTGGTGAGCCATTGCTTGTCGTGAAAGAAGATGTTGAGAAGAGCGGGAAACCCGTGAATCTTGGAGCAGATGATGTACATTAGGTCAACAAGGTCTTCGTGGTAGTGTTCGCTTTGGCGCTCATCTAGGACACAGAAACGAAGAAGTTTGATGGTTGGTTTGTGGACGGCATTGTGGACAAGAAAACGGTCATCGAGAAGATCAACCATGCTTGCTACGGTGCGGATGGCTTCTCCTCGAACACCTGCAGGATAGTCTGATTTCTCAGACACATTGACGAGGTAATGGAGTACACCATTTTTTAAGAAATACTCCATGCAAACGCCAGTTGTAGTATCTTCCTGCCTTGCTTCTTCATCCACAAGCATGTCTACCATCTGACGGAGTTTGTCTGGAATCTCGGTTTGGTCGACATGGACGTGAGTTTTGCGGTCCTCGGCATCAAAGATGTTCTGGAGAGCATGAGTTGCTTCTGTAAACATTATTCCAACGTATCGTTTGAACTCACGTGGATATAGTTCCAGCATTGATGGAATTTAGCGAGTTGCATAGCACTGGTTGGTTGTGCCTTTGGAGGCACAATCCTCTTTTTGAACTTTGCAAAGTAGTCCATGGCGTCTCATTGACCTCTTTTTCGTTTTTCTTTTGTTTTTTTAGGTCCTCTTCTCTTTATACTGTTTCTACTTTTACTTAATATATATATATATATCTACTTCCTCTGCTTCTTCTTCTTCTTCGTCTTCTACTTCTACTACTTCTACTACTTCTTCGTCGGCGTCGTCGTCTTCTCCTTCTTTATTTTAATATAATTTTTTATTCTATCTTTCGTTTTGTGTTTGCTTGTGTATGAGAATATGTGTATGTGTGTATGTGTATGTATATTTGTTGTACGTGTTTGAAATAATAGTGATAGTAATAATAAAAAAGAAAGATGAGCAGATTACAGGAAGAGTATATATATAAATATATAAAATAAAGTAAAATAAAATAAAAAAGCTAAATCATCGTGTCATTCCCAAATATGGCATGTATTTTATATCTCCGCAACTTCTCGGTTCTGATTGGCTAGACCGAGACAGAAACAAATACACTCTTTCCGGAAATTATTGGTGGAAATATATATATAAAAAAAAAAGGTAAAATTGGTGCATTAGTCTATTCATTTCTCTGTTAAAATTGATGTTTTTTGGTGCCTTTTGTGCATTCCATTTTTCCACCAAATTAATTTTATTTTTTTTCCATCAATGATTTCCAGAAAGACTGTAGGTTAAAATAAGAAATGCTATTGGCTTATAGAAGTTGTCCAAGAGTAAGAAAGTTGCGCACCCGGAGTTTTAAATACTGCCGTTTCCTACACTGGTAGTCTGGGTTAGACTGTCACAGGTGGCTTTGAAAGAATTTTTCTTGCTTTTACGATTGGCAGCCTAATTTTTTTTTATAAAATAAAATAAAATAAAATAAAGCTATGAAATAAAGAAGAGAGAGAACGAGAGAAAAAAGGTCCAAAAAAAAAAAAAAGAAAAAACTGAGTAGAAAAAAAACTAAAGCCTGTTTTTTTGCAAACCAAGCTTATTCACCGCACTTAACTTTTTTTCTCTCTCTCTCGTAAGCTCTTTTTAGACAATACTCTTCTTTTATTACTATTACTATTACTATTACTATTACTATTACTATTACTATTACTAGCATCATTGATATGAAAAAATACATATAATTACACACACACACACACACACACATTGTATATATGTAAATATGCTTGTGTGTGTGTGTGTGTGTGTGGGTCCGTACTCAAGATTGACTTGTTATTAATTCCACGCGATCTAGACAATGCTTGTCCTTTACGAGACTGCTGCTGGTTACGCTCTCTTCAAGCTTGTCAATGATGCCAAGCTTGAAAAGGCCGATGACATTTGGAAGGATTTCGAGACTGCCGAACAAGCCAACCAGGCGTAAGTTCAATTTAAGCCTTTTTTTTTGTTTTCTTCTTCCACCTAGAAATATACTACTGTTATATACAGACAGGAAAATACAAACAAACATATATGCAGCAATTTGTACTAATAATAATACAGTATCAAGCTCAAGGCTTTCAAGAAGTTCGAAAACACTACCGATGCTCTTTCTGCTGTGACCGGTATCGTCGAAGGCAAGGTTCCCAAGAACTTGAAGAAGTTCTTGGAAAGTGAGATTTCTGAGAAGGATATGAAGAAGGAAAAGCTTATTATCAGTGACCCCAAGCTTGGTATGTAAAAAAAATAAAAACAAAACTTTGGATGCAGGCACATTGTAGACAGTAACATTAATACCTTGTAACAAATGAAAAAAAAAAAAAAACTTACATATATATATATGCTCTGGATAATTGTGTTTTACAGGAAGTGCAATCAACAAGAAGTTGGGCATTAGCGTTATTTCCGATTCGACTGTCTTGGATCTCTACAGAGGTATCCGTCAGCAGTTTGAGTCCCTTGTCTCCGGCCTCTCTCCTTCCGATCTTTCTGCCATGTCTCTTGGTTTGTCTCACTCTCTCTCCCGTTATAAGCTCAAGTTCAGCCCCGACAAGGTTGACACCATGATTGTCCAGGCAATCGCTCTTCTCGATGACCTCGACAAGGAATTGAACACATATGCTATGCGTGTCAAGGAATGGTACGGCTGGCACTTCCCCGAGATGGGCAAGATCATTGTCGATAACCTCGCCTATGCCAAGGTTGTCAAGATGATGGGTTTCCGTACCAACGCCCACTCTACCGAGCTTTCCGCTATCCTCCCTGAGGAGTTGGAGGCTGAAGTCAAGGAAGCTGCCGAGATCTCCATGGGTACTGAAATTTCTGAGGAGGATATTGAGAACATTCACTGCCTGTGCGACCAAGTCATCTCCATTACCGAATACAGACAGCAATTGTACGAATACTTGAAGAACCGTATGAATGGTAAATACACATTTCAATTTCTATTGTTTTAGATAGATAGATAGATAGATAGATAGATATATATATATCTGGGTGTATGTGTAAAGGAGTGAGTGAGTGAGTGAGTTAGATAAAATGTACTTCTTACACAGAATGAAATAAAGAAAAGGGAAATGAACGACAAAAAAAAGGCATTAGCATCAATAACGACAGCAACACAATTAAAAACCCTCATTATGAGAAAACCAACTAATATAACACGTATGTTGTTTATTAGCTATTGCTCCTAATCTCACCATCCTCGTCGGTGAGCTCGTCGGTGCTCGTCTTATTTCCCATGCTGGTTCTCTGATGAACTTGGCCAAGCAGCCCGCTTCCACCATCCAGATTCTTGGTGCCGAAAAGGCTCTTTTCCGTGCCTTGAAGACCAAGCACAACACTCCCAAATACGGTCTGATCTACCACGCTTCGTTGGTTGGACAGGCTGGTGCTAAGCACAAGGCCAAGGTTGCCCGTGTCTTGGCTACAAAGACTGCAATTGCTCTGAGAGTTGATGCTCTTGGTGATGGTGAATCACCTGATGTTGGTACTGATGGCCGCATCAAGGTTGAGGCTAGAATCCAGATGTTGGAGGGTCGCGTTAATGCTAGAGCCAACAAGGAGAAGCCTGCCCAGAAACAGCAGAAGTTCCAGTTCAATAAGACAGCACAGTACAACGCACAGAGTGATGTTGCTATGACTGAGGCACCCAAGGAAGTCGAGGAGCCAAAGAAGAGAAAGATCGAAGAAGTTGAGGTGCCAGAGGCAAAGGAGGAGAAGAAGGCCAAGAAGGAGAAGAAGGAAAAGAAGGAGAAGAAGGAGAAGAAGGACAAGAAGGAGAAGAAGGAAAAGAAGGACAAGAAGGACAAGAGCGAGTAAAGAATATCTTTTGATTCCTTGTAGTTCTTTCCAACCCACCCTTTCCCTTTTTTTTTGTAAGAAAACTGTTATTATTGTTCATTTTTAATTTTTTGCATATAAAATCTCTCACGTACTTAGACGGATGAAGCTGCCTGTATTTAATTTTTTTTTAAAAGAAATCAAAGGGATGTATATAACAAAGAGAAAGGGATAGGTCTTGAAATGTAGGCAATATATACATTACATACATTATATACACTGTATACATTATACTTGCATTACTGCTTCTGATAGCATCAAAGTAAGTACAGAATGGTGCGATGGCAGTGGTGACGTTGTGTGTTCAAAAGAAAGGGTTTCCAAGGAGTCAAAAGGCTTTAGTTGTGTGTGTGTGTGTGTGTGTGTGTGTGTGTAGATGGTCTTTGTAGTCCATCAAATCCCATTTAAACCCTCTCCCCTTGTTTGATTATATTTCTCCTTTTCAACCTTTTTTTTTTCCTTAAGAAAAAAGAAGCTTCACAGTCCTTCACACTCCTTTGCTACTACAATTCTAGCGGCATGTCCTACACCGCATTGATCCACACGTCTCTCTCTCTTTCCTCTGCCAACCAAAAGAACCCTGTGGAGGAGCATGTACGAAAATAAAAATATTAATTAATCATTAATCATTAATAATCCAAGGCTCAAAGCTCAACATTAATTACAACCACAACCACAATAGCAGCACCAGCAAGAATAGTAACGACAACCATGATAATTATTATTATAACAATAATTTTCAAGAAATACATTTTACTATCTTTAATATACACAAGGTTGTTGATAATAATGAAACTCTCTTTTTTTTTGTTGGTTTGTAGAGATATCCAAAAAGATTTACTAAGCAACGTCTAAAACCATTTGGAACCGGTCCATGGTTGACAAGCTCAGAATCCCAAAATGGCAAGCTTGAAAGTCAGAAAGAAACCCAAGATAAGGACGTGCTACACGGTGTTCCTCTAGAGACGATCTTGCATCCGCAGCCAAGTGAATCAACCCGAAGCAAAATAAAGTCGCTTCGATTGAGGATCAGACAAGCTCTCAAGGCACCAATCCAGACTCCTACACCTTATTTGCGTCCACCTACAGAACCACTTGGTGGTCTGAGACAGTCGCCCTCAGACCGGTTTCTCAATCGAAAGGTGCTCTCGCACAGTGTCAGCTACTCATACTCTTCTCCAGGGGATCGAGAAGTGTCTTGTTCACTCGACAGCACAACCCCTGAGCCCAGTACGCCTACATTGGTACCGATTCCAATCCGGACCTCATTGGCCAGCAAGATCAAGTATCGGTTTATCGACAAAAAAAAGGCCAGGCTTCAGAAATCGGTGTCCTTTAGTGCCGGCAGTCTTCCTTCTTCTGCGTCGTCTGACCACATCACACCCTTTCTTGAACCAACCACCACCCTGTCATCGCCACTGTTCGAACAGTCAGACTGCGCACCGATGGATGAGGATCCACGGCCCGATCCGATCCGGCAGCGAAAAGAAGCCAGGCGACTGATGTCCGTGCGGTTTGCCAAGACGGCGTCTGTGCATGGTGCATTGTCCAAGTATGAATATGATAGAGGGTCTGATCCGGAAGCCGCCTGCACTCGTCTGACGGCTGAACTGGCCGCATTAATCAAAGAAGAATTAAATGATTACAAGATGAATGAAATGCAGATCCATGCAGCCAGTCGATGCTACACTCATCTCTTTCCTCTTTAAAACAAAACAAACCAAGACACAACAACAGATGATTATAATTATAATTATGATCTTTATCGAGAAACGAAATTAAACCAGTCTTCTTTGTTACTAGGCAACAAGCAATACTTTTTTTTAAAAAAAAAAAGAGTTTAAAATAAAACCAAATAGAGAAAGTCAAACATATATATATAAAACACGAATCAAAAACTGTTTTTTTTTTAATATAAAAATAAATGTGAGTGTGTGTATGTATGTATTTGTGTGTGAAATAAGAACATATATATAGGGTGTTTCAATTTCTCTCATATTGAAAGAAGAAGTAAAGAATAAATAAATAAATAAATAAAGAAACCTATATGACATATAGATATATACATGTATATAAAAACAAGATTAATAATTATTATTACATTATTATTATTATTATTATTATTATTATTATTTGGAATAATAAAGATAATGATGATGATGAAAGGAAGAAAGACGAAAAGTGGGGGTGGTCAAAAGGAAAAGGAATACTTTTTTTAAGCAAAATAAAATAGAACAAGGGAATTGAAAGAAAAATTACAACGCCATCACAAAAAGGCTGGAAGGGTAAGGGTAATCAAGAGAGAAAGATATATATGAAGGAAGGGAAATGAACAGAATAGGGAGGAGGTCAAGGGGAGGTAAAGGCATAATACAACAGTAATAATACTAATTTTGGCAAAAAAAAAATGAAATATGAAAGAAAGAGATAGAACATATACACACAAAATGAATGGTTGGGAGGGGGGATCAAATATAGACAATCAGAGCAGCAGAAATATAAGAATAGATAGATAGAAATAAAGGCAAAGGTAAAGGTAAAGGTAAAGGTAAAGAAGGGAAGGGAAGGATACTGTCTGGAAAGGGTAATAAAATTCATGATAATAAACAAGGAAGGGTTTGGCGGTGGATTACAAGAAAGAGAAAGGGGTTTTTGGGATCAAAGAAAAGGATTGTGATATGTACAGATAAAGAAAACAAAACAAAAATAAACAAACGCAAGAGGTTTTCAAAGAGTGAGCTTTTTTGAAGGGCGAGGAGGAGCAGTGGCAGATCTTGGGCGAGTAGGACGAGAAGCACGTTTGATAGCTCTTTCGATCATGACTAAAATGTCCAGGAAGATAATCATCTTGTTAGCTTACAAAGATAGGCAATATCTGAATAATTCAACCAAAACAATGTACTTACATCGACATCTCTTACGATCTACAGGCGACTCTGGACAGTCCTGAATACAGAGTCCGTGCTGGGTCTTGGCTTGCAAATTGGCTTCTTTGCATGACGCAAGATATTCAAGAGAATCCCACAGTCCAAGAGCTGCAGCATAGTGAAGTGCTGTCCAACCTGTATATGGTAAAATGGAATTAATATTGATATTGATATTTAAATACTTATCTACTTATCTACCCAACATTTATATTGTCAAAAGAAACTTACCGTCATTGTCAGGATGGTTCATATTAATATTTGCATCTTGTACGAGGTAACGGACCACGGACTCATGACCGTGCATTAAGGCAAGATGCAGCAGCGAACGGTTGTGAACATCCCCTGTTGTGTGTCGCATAGAGAAGATTCCGGACTGCTCAATTGTCCGGTCAATGATTTCCGTGAGCTCGGTAAGATCACCTCGGACACAGGCGTCAACGAGTACAATCTGGGGCATAAAATGTACCTGACGTGGTGGGTGGGTGTGCTTTTCGCTCACAGTAGGCCGGTTTTCTCCTTCTATTTCTTCTACTACTGTTACTACATTCTCTTCGTCTTCGTCTTCGTCTTCGTCTTCGTCATCTTCATCTTCATCATCTTCGGCTTCTTCGGCTTCTTCGTCTGCATCTTCTTCAGCTGCCTGGTGTTGATAATCAGTTGGGACTGATGGGAAACACGATGGTCTCGGCAGTTTAAGTGAACCCTGGATTGCCCAGCTATCCCACTCCGATGCTGGAGAAGGAGCCGAGGGCAAGGCTGGGGGTGACCAGCAGCGATCGAGTGGTGTAGAGGATGCGGCTTTGGCTGTGTCTTGAATGGGTTCTTCGACTGACGAAAGAGATGAGAAGGATGATGTAGAAGATGACGATGAAAAGGATAAGGGGGAAAGCGTTGGACGCGAAATAAGATCATCTGTGACGGGATAAATGGTATCTTGCTGAGCACCAAGACGCTTCTTCTGATCAATTTGGACAGAAGCAAAATAGTCTTGTGGGATAGGAAGTCTGATGGGCTCACGAGCTTCCTCTGTGCCCTGGACGGCTTTTTTCATGAGGAGGGAAGGTAGTGGCTGGACGGATGATTGGCGGGGTGCGGATGGGACGGTTACTGTTATTTTTGCAATTGCAGTTGTTGTTTTTGTTGTTGTTGTTGCTGTTGAAATCGCGGCTGCCGATGATGCTGCTCGGGGGCGGTTTGTTATTGTTGCAATACTTGTTGCAGTAGATGAGGTCTTCCTGGTTAGACTTTGGGGACCCAGGGCAGACAGACAATCGGGATGAGAACAATCGACCGGGCCGAGATTACGGGCATTCCGGAAGGCAGGGTCCGCACCGCAGTCGAGCAGAAGTCGTACAAGACGAGGCATGTTAAGAAAACAGGCGACATGAAGAGAGCTGTTACGCTGACCCCATAGGTGGTTCACAAAAATCTGGACTTCTTTTGGACTTGCGGTTTGTCGCAAAAAGCCCAGAATCAAATGAGCCATTCCGTCGCGGCGCTGCAAAAGAGCGAGCTGAAGAGCGTTTAGATCCGTGACTTGTTTTCCGAACTTGCGGACGGCTTCTGATCGGATAGGAAGGTCGAATTGGATCACACGATGCTTGTGGGATGCAGGGAAGAGAAGAGGGTCGTTTGCTGCTCTAAGGGTCAATAAGACACGCGTAAGATGGGGAGCACGTTCGGGATCCTGTGAGAGGGTTGTGAAGGCATCCCTGCTGTCGTTTGCGATCATGGACTGGATAGATTTCCAGAGTCGTGAAGGTGAACAGCAACTGGCAGATGTGCACTGCTTTGTAGGATGATGACTGTCATGAAGGACGGCAGCCATAATAATGTGAGTGTATGAGAGAGAGAGAGAGAGAGAGAGAGAGAGAGAGAGAGAGATAGTGTGTGTGTGTGTTGTTTGTGAATTTGTGAATTTGTGTGTATTTTTATTTTATTTATTTATTTTCTTAAAAAAAAAATAAGAATATATAATATAATATAATATAATATAATATAATATAATATAATATAATATAATGTATGTATATAGAGATAGATATAAAGAGAAAAAGAAAAGAGAAAGAAAGAGAGAAAGACTAAAGATGAATAAAATCTGGTGGATTCTTATCCCTGCAAAAGCATAGACCCACGGACAAGTCAGAAGTGAAAAATATGTGTGTACAGACACATAGACGGAAGGGCATGTGGCTGGCTTGTACAATTGGCCTTGCTATAAAAGAATAACCCATTTTGGTATGACTTTCCGTGGTTCCGACTGGGGCAAGACTTTTATTTATTTTTGGCTGTTCAGATCTCAATCGTTTGTGTGTGTGTGTGCGACTATATTTCTTGGTCATTCTTACTCTCTGCCAAGCTTGATTGTCGAGGCAAGGTACTGTAGTCCGAGACTGGTCAATATGATAAAGTATGATCTATAGGCTAGGATAAAAAAGAAAGTCAATCTCATAAAATAAAATAAAATAAGCTTAGAAGGTAAAATAGCATAATCACAAAGAAGTAGAATTTTTACTCAAACAACCCATTTTTATTGGACCAATAAAATCTTGTATATCATACATGTCACTTACTTTATTCAAATGACATAGACTCTTGTACACACTCGTACACCATACAAGAAGTATATATCTAATTATATATAAAATTGATAATAAGAATGTAATAGATCTTTATTGTGCAAAATAATAAAAAATAAAGCTAAAGCTAAAATGGGTCTGATTCTATGTACTTTCTAGACACACAGATCACCATTAGCCATATAGGTCTTTTTACATCTATCTATTTATTTATTTATTTATTTGTTTATTTATACGATTTATCACAAATAATCGATAGAATTTATCTTTCTTGCGACTTTACAAACAGTCAAGGTAAATCTATAGACTTTTACTTTAGTTTATTTTTCTCGTTTGAATTTAGCTCTAGTGCTGTTATTATTATCTTGTAGCACATTCAACAGTGCTAGAGGTCTGGCCGCTTGTCTTTATTATTTTTTTATTCAGTTTCTAAAAAAGTAAACGTCCCGATACACCCACATATCAATAGCAATATAGTTATAGTTATAGTTATAACTATATACTTATTTAAATGCTCATTAATAAACCAGGAATTATATCAGCCTTCTAGTTGCTTCTTGATTCGGAACAACAAAGAAAGAAACAAAGAAACAAAGAAACAAAGACAGACACCAAAATTCTTAAATATGGAAAAGGACGCAATTGTTGGAAATAATTTGTTTCAAAAGAAATATATTATGGGATATCTGTCCCTCTTCCTGGAAACATATCTATAAAATAGCAACTTACACAAGCACAAGCACAAGCACAAGCACGAGAACAAGCACAAGCACAGGCACAGGCACAGATACAAGCACAGATACAGACACACACACAGAGAGAGAGATAGAAAATAAACTAACTGTTGGATAATAAAGAGTAGTTAGTACAAGGACTTTAAGGATAAACTCAATTGAAAGTACCCTTTTGTTAGTTTTAAAATGGATATGAAGCTATAGACTATGATCTTTAGTCTAATGATAGTATATATAAAGAAGAAGAAAGAAGAAAGAAAGAAAACCCCTTTTGAAGATGTAAAGTATATATGTCGATGCCCGTGCATGTACACCCTGTCTTTATTATAAATTACCCAAATATTTTCTTTGCAATATCATCAAGGCATTATAAAAGTTTGATACACTATTAAGATATATATATATATATATATACAGCTAAAATGCGTATATTTATCATCCTCTGGTTAGTTTGAATTGTCTTGACCATCAATTATGTTTATTATCCACAACACAATTTGAAGTATTAATGACAATGAAACTCAAGATATTATACTATAGTATAATATCGTCGATCACAGTGTACATATCAGTGGATACCTATGAATGCCTTAGTACTGCATTATTGTCATGGTAACCGTTGATTGTGTCTAATAAAGTCTTCAAGTACTCCAGTTTCAACTGTCTTGTTTTGTCTTACTCACTTCAAAATTATTTTGTATCGCTAACTGATATCGAATTCAGGGCACACAATAAGCAGGGCCTGTCCTTTCTCGGCACACTTTCTAACCATTCTACACCCAAGATGTTGAATCTTAAAAAAAAAAAAAAAAAAAAAAAAAAGAGACAAAAAAGACAAAAAAAGCTTAATTCCTGATTAGTACTTGTAAGCCAATAGAAGTGTCAGGAAGCTAAAAATTTCCATATAAAAAAAAAAAGAATTATTTGGTGTGTTGTGTGTGTATGTGGAATGGTCGGTTGTTTGGAAGTACAGTTTGAAACATATCCATTAATACAAACAACAACAACCCATGAGCGAATGTTCTTGTGTGTTTAAGCAACACCTTTCTTTGTTTGTTTCTACTCTATTAAAAGGGTATCTGTATATTTGGTGTATGTGTGCTACACAATAGTCAAATTTAGATCGCATGTTCACCATGCCTCTTGGTCAAATCTATCTATCTATCTATCTATCTATCTATCTATCTATATATATATATATATAATATACTTTTGAATCTTGTATATGTGTTTTACCAACTTTAACAAATGACTAACGTATCAAACTATCTTGAATCTCAGGCTACACACAGTAATACTTTTTATTTATATTGTTAATATTATAAACAGACTCCTTTTATTCACTCACTTGCCGGGTATTTTATATGTACACAAAAGGTGGTATGTTTTTACAGGATATACAATATGAATATATGGTGTTCAAGAAGGTGGGTTAAAGGGTGTGTTGATTCAGGGATATTTTACTGTTTTTGTTTGTTGATATTTTAAATAAATAAATAAATAATAAAATCATGGGGATATAGAAATATAGTAATTTTCTTTATTTTTTTCATTTATTTTTTTGGTATATAAATTCATCATTGGATTCTATTCTTTAGGTCCATGCACCGTCTAGATATGGTGAGTCCGAGCTCAAATGTGTGTACAGTTATTTATACAGAGAAATATAATAAAGGAAATCCCATCATAGGCATTATAGGAATCATCAAGGTTTCGCTTTTTCTTTTATATATACAGATTATACTTTAGGGACATATTTGACCTTTGACACCCACGGATAAAGTCTCAAAAACGCACACACATTATGGAGTACAATATTTTGTATTATTATTATTATTATTATTATTATTATTATTCTTATATGGGCTACAGATTATTATTGATTTGAAATACAATATGTACAGCAACATTGGACCTTTCAAAATGCAAATGCAAATGCAAATAAGAGTGAATGAGAGTATGACAGTTACATGTATATATAAAATAAAATAAGCGTACTTGTTTTTTTTTATCTATTATCACACTTTCTTATTATATCCAGTAGTTACACATACACAATATTCATTTTTTTTTTATTTCTTTCTTTCTTTGTAGAACATTCAATAGAACGAACAGTCTACAGTGTTTCAAAAGTAAATAAGATTATTTTGTCATAAATACCAGTCGCAATGTCTTTACAAATGTATATATAATTTGGGGGCTGAGTGTGAGATGGCCATAGTATAATAAGCCAAAATAAGAATAATACAAACGATATAGTAAGGATCAGTTAAAGATTCAAATCACCAGAAATAGTAAAATCTGTAGACTAAACTTGACATACAAAATGACACTTGACAATATATACACTAATAGTAACAGCAATAATAATAATTTAATTTAATTTAATTTAATTTAATGAATAAAGAAAAGGTACGATAGATTCAATTTGACTGGACTAGACATAGATCTTCTATAAAACACAAAAAAAAACCACCAAATATCTATAGTTTTATTGTAGACGGAACTAGATGCCACAAATTGCAGTAAGCTTACTAACTAGTTTTTGTGCGCCTAGAGGCAAAAAAAAAACAGAGAGATGAAGAGGTTCAATAAATAAAATTATCTGCATATATGGAATGGTCGTCATTGAGCTGTTCCTTTTTTCTTTGGTCTATTCTCAAGTCATCCTGTCGCACGATGGTATAAAAGTGCTGAGCGAGACAAAGATAATTCACGAGACCTATACGTGGTCATCTTGGTATTAAATATGAGATCATATAGTGTAAGGTTTGAATGCAACAGCTGGATATCATCATGGTTTCTGAAAAAGACAAAAAAAAATAGTCATTTGGGCTATAGGTTAATTTCAAAAGTAAAGAGGAGGTGGGAGTACAGAACATAAACATCGATGGAATAATCGATAGTCAGTAAGTAGAGAAGGAAAGAAGAGAGAGAGAAAAAGTTAAATAAAGTATATAAGAGTGAGTCTCATTAATCAAGATTATGATATTGAAAAAGAAAAGATAAGAGACGAAAATCAATGGCAATGTTAAAGAAGTATTGAAAAGTAATAGATATATATATTAAGAACTTGCCTACAACATTAGAGTAGATGATAGCCAAAGAAGTCCAGTTAGCTATATAAACAATCAAACCAAAAAGAGAGTAAAAAAAAAAAGAGCTAATTCTGTCATTAAGTAATATAGGAGAAATGTCAGATTCTTATATGCTCAAATATACCCTATGTCTTCAAGTTAATCAAATTTAATGTACTTATATACAGAAATAAAGCATGTTTCTATCTAAACTATCTTATAAATCTCTATTATTGCATAGGTTTTATGAAGTGTAAATTAGAATATTTTCAAAATGTCAGGTGGACTTTTGAGTAATCAAAAGAACAGAGAGACCATATATTCTGTCCTAAAAAATATTAAGATGTCATTGTTGGTAAAGTCAATGCCGACATGGAAAAGAATGTCAGAAAAAGTCACCTTGTGCAAAGCTTTACACATTATACCTCTGCTTACCAAATCACATATCCATAAACTTTGCGACCGGTATAGCACTGTGCAATGAAATGGGGGATCTGTTATGATCTGGGGGTATCTGATCGAGAGGACTTGTTTCACTTGTTTTCGTAGATAAAAAATACGGGTAAATTGAAACATGTAGAATTTTTTTTTGAAACCATTTCCTCCAATTCTCGTATAATCTTCCTACTGCTAGAAATGATGGTTAAAAATTCCATGAATGCAACTCGAGGTCTCGTAAATTAAATAGTACAAAAAATAGAGAGAAAAAACAGTTTATTTTGCTCTGCACATATGAGCAGAAAGAACTGCTCCCTCTTTGAGACAATTGCAATTACTTTCACGTAGTGGGAGTATCAACTTTCAAAAAAAAGAACAATAGGGAAGGTAAGGTGGCTTCACAAAACTCTTGCTCTTCTGGTACAGATATATCTTCTATTCGTTTTTGAATATTGTGTATATTTCCTAATTATATTTATAGAAGTGTGTTTTCAAATAAAAATAGATAAACTACAAGGTTTTTCCTTTTGGTCTGCGTGCGGTTAGCCTGGAATTTGTGTTTTTTTTTGAAGCAGATAATATTCTAGCAAATATATAAGTTTAAGATAAATACAAAGAGCAAAGAGCAAAGAGCAATGCAGATTATATAAAGAAAATCCTTTTTAGGTAAATCTAATGCCATAAAAAAAAAGGCTTTAGATGTTATTTTGATTGAAAGGACAAGTTAAAAAGAAGAGGAGAGGATTTGTGGCTATTAATGTGTCTTTAAAAGACATTTATTCTAAAAGATGTACAACGTTTCACATTAAAAAGAAGAAGAATAGAAAGTAGGCTACATAAAATGGGTGACAATATGTTTCTTAGATAAGATACTTCTTACTTATACTTTGTTCACTTATTTATTATAATGGAGGCAAAACTACCACCCAATATTCTCTCCTACATTGCAACCCATGTTGCTAAAACAGACCGCATTTCATGTGCTCTAGTCTGCAAGCTGTGGACTGAACCATTTCTGGGTGCTTACTGGAGTAAAGTGGCAGTGACCAGATATGTCTTGCGATACATTTTTGATCCACTAAAGCAGAGAAAAATCTACCAAACAAATGCACACCGCATGTGGGCTTTGGACATTAATCACATAGCCTATGAAGATATCAAATACATTCCAGACTTGCAGAGAGTTTATCCCAAGATAAAATACCTTGAATGCTACGAAGATCGAGATAATTCTCATCGGGTTACAGATTCGGTTAATTGGAGTCTCTGGAATTCATTAACACATCTGAGCATAAGTTTAAACTACGAGCCCTTTGAACTCGAAAAAAGTTTCATAAAACTGTCGGTATTGTCTGGTCTTGTTCATTTTACGCTGAAGCCGTCGCGTGGTAGAGACTCTAATATAATTTCATGGGTACAATTTGAATCACTTCACCACAACTTGCCACGGTTGGAATATCTAGTAGTTGAATATGGTCTTATACAAATATCAAAAGACGATATGAGAGTAATAAAAAGCGTCAAGTCAGCACCCGCTATTGAAACTCTACTCATATTTGATACTTTTGTTGATGCTTCATGGACAGCATACTTTGCAATCAAGTATCCCCACCTACAAAATCTTAATTTCAAATCGTATTCTTATGACAAAATAGCACGCCACTTAATCTACGATCAACAACGGTATCGAGATCAAGTTGAAATACTGTCAGCACTTGATCGATTCTTTCCCTGTTTAAAAAAATCAGAAGCATGCAGCATTTCTTATAATGGATGGCCGTTCTCTATATTCTATGACACTCTTTATAACTGTGGCGTAAATATAGAGAATTTTAAACTTTTTTTTTTAAAAAAAAAGGAACCAAGCAACATGAATGGTCTCAATAGCTGCACCAGACTTATTTCGGGGTCATTGAAGTTTATGCGGGTCTATGACTATGCCCTTTCAAAAGAGTAGCGGAATATTGAAATTTCCAGCTTTTTCCCAAAACTAGTCGAGCTATACATAAATGTCGATGGATATCGTGTCGAGATAGAGAATATCTTGAATCAATTCCCAGTCTTGCGATCATTGTATATAGAAAAATCTTCCGTAGATTTTGGAAAACATCCACAATCTATTAGCATACAACACTCGTTACAAAGACTGGAAATCAAAAATACAAAAGTCGCCTTACGCTTATTCAACTATATATCCCTTCGTTGTGAACATCTTAAATTCGTAAAATTACACAATCTTCTTATTCGAGATACTGAATTGGATGAGAGTGGGCAAGCAATTTTCGACATGTCTTTATTACAGCTAGAGACCCTAATCGTCTACAACATCACATTTAAGTCCAGGGCTGTTAAGCATCTTGTCATTGAACAAATATATAATACCAATATTTGATTCACCAAGCCAGAGTCATACGATGCAAATACCCCGAAAAAACTGGTATCATGTATGCTCGGACAAGACAAATAAAAAGCCAAGGCATTTGGCATGGGAACTTGGAAAACGTGATATTGAATTTTCCCAGAGATACTGCAAAGATCATCTACACAGAAGCAACCGTGAAAAACGACGAAAAGATATGGAAAGAGATGAAGATGGCTATGTCCTGAAGAGGTTCTGGAAAAGAGATTTGCAGTATGATGTCCTAATACTACGACTCAAATCTGTTGAGAAGCATTTTCTTGATAAGAAGAGGATATTGTAGACTGGGTCACTAATTAGCTCTCTTTATAATTTATGTGTTATCTTTACGAAATTACAGCTACAAATTTATTTTACAGGCTGTCATTTGAGAAGTTACAGTAATACTAGACAAAACAAACTCTCAAGACATGTATTAGTAATAACAATAACAATAATAATAATAATTTAAAGGTTAAATATCTTGATCTAAACAAATCTTTTTGACTGATATGTAAAGTATATATATTACAGGAAATCAATGGAATGGAAAATACGCCTATGGTGGTATCAAGAGCTTTGTGTGTGTGTGAAATATAAGCCATTATTTTAAAATAATACCCACACCCCATCTTTGGACTATAACTCAAAAATACACAGTAAATGCAACGGACAATAAGTCAATTCTTTCATTTTATACCTTACTTCCCTTTTTTTCGTGAAAAATAAAATATAAAAAACCTTGTATGCACCATTATCATTCATAACATATAATAGTATCATTTGATAGAACTAATTCTTTATCTGTTTATTCATTTACTCATTTGACACTTCAAGTCAAAAAGATTAGCAGGCTGTATAAATACGTAATGGAGGTATGGTCGGTACAAAAATTACTTGTGCCTACCTATTTTTTTTCTTACATTAAATCAGCAATGGATTTATACCAATGGCACATTCCGGGAACTTTACTAAACACTGTCTTTAATAAAGCGACCTGACGTCGGAATAGAAGCAATAGACTATATTATTCGCATGTGGGCAGCTTCACTTACATTGATAATACATTCAAGCATCATGTTGTTGCCTATAAGTGTATTTGATATCAGAGACAAAGCTTATTTAGTATGTGCTATAGCCATGACATACCTTACCATTGAAATGGACCATAAATTTTAGAATTGTTTTTTTTTCATGTTGCTCAAAGCATATGAGGTTTGATTCAACTCGTTTGCTCCAGGTAGCAGCTTGGACAAATCATCTGAACCCTTGACCTCAGTATTGCTACATTGAATTTCTCCAAAAAACTTGAAAATAATTTAATAAGCTTTTGGCTTGTTTAGGTTTGATTTGGGCCATTCTGATTTATACTGTATATTGGTCTTGGAGACATTTTGAGTGTATATTGTACTTATATTTACTACATCAGCAATAGATAAGATGTGACCGATAAGTGAGGCTAAGGATATATATACCGAATGGGATTTTTAATAATGGGAATTTTATTCTATGGGGACCCAAGTTCTATTGGATTTTATGCTTATACTAACGCCTGCCTCATCAATGAATACACAGTTTTTAGTAAAGACGAGATCCACCATACTCGACTTATGAACCAACTCAAACTATAAAGCGATATTGATATGCCTATGCCTATTCCTTTTTAGTTTTCTTAGAGTTAAGCTTAGCTCGTTTAAACATAATAAAATATACTTCTTTTCATGAATTAATTAATGTTCATGAACTCTTAGGCGGGGAGTTTTTTTTCTTTTCTTTTAAAAAGAAATCAAAATATTCAAAAGACCTCAATTCATCAAAAACATCAATTTTGTATACCTGAATATTTTCATCATAGAATTGTTTCAAGTACATCTTGTGTTTTCCTTGTAACGGAGATATTGAGCTGTGGACACAATTAGTCTTTGCCTCAAAAGCAAAAGAGCCTGGATTTTTAAATAGTTATTCCCTCACGTACAAGCAGTTCTCTCTGATATCAATATTTAGCGTCGCAGTTCTTATTAGCAATAGTTCAAAGTTTCGTTTAGTAATCTTCATATGCGGTTGTTCTACAAGTGCCAGAAAATACACTGGAACAAAGCATACATTTATTACAATCTTCTTTTGAGTCATATACAGTGGTTCTATTCACGACTTTTCTTTTCTAATACGTCTCGAGATTGACAAGTTGCTTTATGATAATACGCTTCTCTTATTCATCAACAGTTACTGTAAATGTACGACTGTCTTTGATATATATATATATATATATATATTGTAATGTATTCGATGAAGTAGTAATAGTCAAGCATCCTTCAATTGAAGAGTGAGTGAGAGAGAAAGTCGCACATAATAATACTCGTATTTATTTTCAGTTCTTCTTTTTCATCTTGAATTTAGTTTATGTAACGCATCGAACTATTGGCATCAAATCAGCAAAAGTGGACTCGAATGATTATGTGTATATAGATTCAATCAAGAAGCATTGTGAGTATGGAATCTAAAATTGACTATTGTGTAATGCACACACATAAAAACATTCACTCACTCACTCACTCACTCACTTATGAATTATTTTATTTTATTTGATTAATAAGATTGAAACAAATTGATCTTTTTTTTTGTTTTGTTTCGTATTCATATGTTTCAAATACTATCTTCAAGCAACAGACCATTATGTGTGTACATAACAACATTTTATATAGCGGGAGGTTATACTAAATTACTACACTGACAAATTAGCAGCCCAAAAATAGATGCCAAGAAAATATAGAGTACAATTAAACTCAAAATGAAATATACATTTATATACACGTATATAATGAAAAGTTATTGTTCACATATAAAGTAGCCAAGTGTGGGTGAGTACATTTCCAGAAAACAAAAAAAAGTCTACCAGTACAAATTGTATGTATATAATATACAGATATATGTGCGTATATGTACGTATAAATGTATAAGAATAACCGGTTGAATAACGGACCGATACGACAACAGTAACAGTAACAGTAACAGTAACAACAACAGCAACAGCAAGAACAACAACCGAAAAAAATTGACATTTTTAAAAGCTGTTTTTTTTTTTGGTTTTTGACATGGAATTCTATAATTCTATAAATGTAAAAAATGTCGAGTACAAAGGATGATGATGACGAAATATTTGTTATTATTATTGTTTTTTTGTTTTTTTTTTGGAATATTTCAGTTGTGATAATTGTGACAATTATGACAGTTGTAAAAAAAAAGCATAGCAATTGTCATAATTGTCATAACTTTTGTTGAATTAATGGCATTCATAATTAGTCTGTTTCTTTCACTACATTCAAAACTATGGTTATGGTGATGATGATTATGAGGAAGAAGTGGGTAACTAATGAGCTTACTATCTAATTCAATTTCCCTTTGTTCTCTCTTATAAGTATTTATGAATTTATCTATGGGTATATAAATTTAATAACACAAAAAGGAAAAAAAAAAAAGAACTGATGCTCATTATCACTTTCCCTTGTTTTGTTTGTTTCCAATCACAGGCCCTTTATTCTTGGATTTTATATACATACATACATACATACATACATACATACATATAATTGGCGTGCGGTTTGGGTGTATCAGTGTGTCATAAAGAAAATACGTGCGTTTGTGTGCGTTACTGTCAAGTCTTTATTATTAATAATTATTATTATTATTATTATTAATTCCAATAATTACGATAATTACAATAATTACAGAAATTCCAGTAATTACAGTAATAATAATACTAATAATTACAGTAGTAATTATAGTAATTATAGTAATTATAGTTATTATTATTATTATTTATCTTTTTCTTCTTTCTCATTTTTTTTTTATCTTTTTCTTCTTCTTCTTTTTTCTCTTGCCCATTTTCTTATTTTTCTCTCGATTTCATTAAGGGAAAAATAAACAAGCCAGCGACAATTAACAATCAATAGTCAACAATCACCATCATCAAACGAACACTAAAAGACGCATTTCACTCTTAATTATACACAAACTACACAAACTACGCAAAAACACACACACACACAGGCACACAACACACACAGCGCACACGCACAACATAATATAACACACCGAAACAAACACACACAGGCACAGGCACAGGCACAGGCACAGGAACAAGCACGAATAAACAATTAAATAATATATATAAATAAATATATATAAAAAATACAGAGAAAAAAGAGCATGTCGACAGAGAATTTCGCTAGGACAAGTGATGAACCCGAACAATCTCGAAAGATGTTTGAAATGAAACGTGAAAGAACAGAGACACGACTCAAGGCAAATGATTATTATGATTAGTGTATAGGCCTATAGAATAAATGATTAAATGAAAAGAAAAGTATAAGAAAGTATTTCTAGTTGCTGGTTTTTAGTTTGCTAAAGATGTCCAAAAAAAATGTATACTTTTTTCTTCTTTTTTGTATATAACATTAGGTGTGGTCAAAATCACGAAACTCAATCTGCCTGATTCTGTTGACCATCTTTGAAGCCATTGTGGTTATTGCTTTGGAGAGCGTTATTTTTGCCAAATTTACCAATACAAAGTAAGAATGACTATTATGCTATCTATTTGTTATATGTATATGATTGTAGATTAATAAACCAAATATGAAAATTAACAATTCTTGCAACTCTCTTATTTCCAATCTAGCTTTACTAAACACAATTTGGGAGTACCTATTCCTTCGTACCTGATGATCTTTATCTTCTCTCAGGTGTTCCAGGTTTGCTTGGCTTGGGATGCTGTAAGGAAACTGATCAAAGATAATTTACTATTTACTATACTAAGCCCATTCGGCTTGTTGTTACTATATATATATATATAATCATTATAATTACTTGCAATTACTTATAATTTACTCATATAATTTATTCTATTCTGTTATTATATTATATTATATATATATATATAGGTTCGTGCCCAAAATACCATTCAAGTTATTGCTTTTGTATTGTTTAATATGTGTTGCTTTATCTACGCTGCCTTTCAATTCAAACAAATAGCCGACGCCATCAACGACGGAATCAATCCGGGTCCAGGTGCTCCGTCTGGAGATTCCCAGAATGCAAAAGACCTAAAGGCACTTATTGACCAGTTATTGATTGTCTGTACAGTCATTACTGGTGTTTGTGAATTATTGTACTTTTATATTGGTGCAAGACTCTACCAAGAATTTGGGTAAGTATTTAATTAAATTCATCTGTCTATATAAACACATGAGAAAGTAATTCTTTTTTTGTTGTTGTTGCTTAATAATCTCTTCTTAATTTGCTATTTAAAAAAATGAATAATTCAAGATGGCGTATCTACAAGAAGATTGGAGCCGATCCAGAAATTCGAAGTAAATAAGAAAAACATAAATTCAATTTGAATCATTCACTAATCATTATTTATAAAACAACGACAACAACAAAAGACATGTATCGCTGGTACCAGATTTTCTTGACCATCCTTAAACTGGACATCTTCTTCTTGCTCGGTTACTCGATCCAATATCTTGTTCTCGTACTCACACCCGGAGATGTCGAATATCCTCTAACTATTATTGCTCTACCAATTACCTGTCTCGTCTTGATTCTGGCCGTTTATGCTGTAAGATTACAATTATAAGTAAAAATATAAATAATATATATAGTAGTAGGAATCATCATTTTTGTTGTTACTGTTGCTGTTGCTGTTGTCGTTGTCGTTGTGTAATCCAAATATTAACTGATTGTATAATTGTGACTATGTGACTGTAACTGTAACTGTAACTATAACTGTAATTGGGATTTCCTGCAGGTTCGTCATGAATCAAGACCCCTGGTGATCTTATTCTTCTTGGGACTCATGGCTGGTGTCGCATATTTCGTATTCAAAATCTACAGAATTTATGACATAAACCAACATTACAAGTACATTGGTGTCAGCGACTTCTTGACCTTTTTTGGTAAGATCCAAATTACTTCTTCTACTTGTCTTGGTTTGTAATAGTAGATTATTTATTATATTGGACATTGAATCATTAGCAAGTGTAACACTACTTCTTCTGGTCTTGACAATCATCAATGCCAGTATTTGTTGGTTCAACTTTGGAAAAGGACTAAAGTTACATTGTAAGTACATTCAGATACACACACATACATTTATATTGAATCATGTAAACTAATCCATATATTCTTTGTGATTTAGTATTGAGAGATCAGAGTACAAATGCACTCACGAACAATTCAGGCGACCGTACTCTTTCACTCGACTGAAACAAAAGAAGTCAAATCAAATTACAAACCCTCTATTATTTTTCATATTATATTCATTCCCTTTACTGTACTAGAACGAACTGGTTTCGCAACTTCTCTATCACACCTACCCATACTCTCTCTCTCTCTCTATCTATCTATCTATTTGTCTCTACCTCTTTACCTCAACCGTTTTGCATTACCCTCTTCCTACTCTTTCTCTTTTCGACGTGTACTTGAGTTCCACCCCCCTCCCCTTTCTCTTTCCCTTTATTTTTGCATCTTTACTCGTTAAATAACCTTTCTAACCTCCTCTCTACTACTCCCCTTTTATTCTCTTATCCTTACTATTATTTCTATTATCTTTCTCTCCTCTTCCACCTCCTTTCTCCCCACATTCTGTTGCTTATATTCTTAACAGCAGAGAGCCAAAAAAAAACCAAAAACAAACCAAACGAAAAAGAAAACCAAAAAAACAACAACAACAACAACAACTATATAATTTCTTTCTTCTTTTACTCTTTCTTTAATACACTCAGATATTATTATGTTATATTCTATTATATTATATAATATCATATTACACAAATACCGGGTTATTCCAATATATATATAACAATAACAATAATAATAATTACATTTTATTATTTTTATTTTATTTTTGGACTAAAATCCGCACACTCTTAATTTTAAATATTATTATTATTATTATTATTACTATTACTATTATTTTACTCTAATAAACTAAATGATTTATATATATATTATAGGTATCTATGTCAAATAGTGAATTTGATTTTCGATCAATATTGTGTGGTTATTAACCCAAGCTTCTTTTTAAATAAAGCCATAATTCTTATTCTAAATACATAACCAAATAGGATTTTGAATATATTCATGCTATTAAAATGTGCTTAAACTAAAAAATAATAATCTAAAGATGCCCTTCTCCTTTTTATAATTGATATTGTTCTTGAAAATAGAGTTGTGGCTGTGTAATATAATAAATTTGTTCAGCCACAGGAACAATGTTCCTCTAGAAGGGACATCTATTTTTCATCATTAGTGTCTGCATCAATCAAGCCTCATGTATTATTCAAATACTCTCAGAGTATCCAGTCGATTAAACTTCATATTTTCTTTTTAGAAATCGTACAAAAATTACAAATATAGGCCCCATGCTATAATAAATACTATACTCCAAAGATGAAATTTTGTTTGAAGCCATATTGAATACATGCTCGTTATTTTGGTGTTATTACTTAGTAGAACATGATATTCTATCCATTATTTGGAGTAGATAAATAACAAGGGACTGGCCAATGAGCCATGACAGCAGAATAAGAGAATATTTACAGACAGCGGGTATATCAATAAAATATTACCCCTGCTTTCTTGCCACCTCGCAAATCTCATAAATATTTTTTATGCCACATTATTCGATTACATAGGGTTTTTTGAGATCTTGAGGCTATCTTTTCGTTTTCCAGATATGATGCTTGATTTTCATATCAATATGAATTTCTATTCCAAAAAAAAACATTCCCTGGTACCTTCCATGAGCACCTTGAGTAAAGTCATTTATTAGCTCTACCTAAATAAGACCAATCTTTTTTAGAAATAGATGTTCAGCCAGTTGGAATACATATACTCGTTTTTATTTTTATTTTATTTTAGAATCTAGCTTGTGGTTGGTTCCACACATATACGACACCATACTTTAAATATTAATTATTTAACAAAAGGCAGTATTTATAGCCACTTGTTTAAGTTAATGATCAGAAATAAAATATTTCTGACTCTATCAATACTCTTTACCGGTAGTTTTCTGTTCTCTTCTGCTTCTTATTGTAGCATTTTTAAGACTAATGTTAAATTTTCGAGGTTCTTCATCAAGTATTAAAACATCTCTGCTACCGTAAGCCACTTATATCGCACCTCTTGGATCCTCAGGTTGGTCTCCTTGCGAGATCCTTTGTATTCAAACTTGAGATTTCCAGCAACTAACATTTAGGGTAAGTGAAGCATTGCTTTTACTGCTTGCAACATACATTCTTTAATTTTCATGAAAGTCTTGATTTCAGCTTTAAAATAGGTACGTGCGTCCGCCTTAAGAATAGACATAAGGCTATGCGCAATATTCAAGGCTATCATCCGTGTTAGCTTCTTGCGATACTTATGCCATGAGTCTTTCATTGTCTCCCGGATTATATCCGAGTTCGTCAATGAATCGAAGCTACACTGGATCCGATCTGTATGTTGCCATGATATGAAACTTTTGTTTCAGCTGAATTTTACTACAGTTAAATTTCAGTAGGTCTGTTTGCTTCCCAAAGACTTTAAAGATCCGTGTAATGTGGCTGATTAAAACAAAACGAAAAGTCCGGTCGCTCACATCATATCTTGGGGTTCCATTAATGTTCGGACAGATATGATATCCGTTCTTTTTTAAGCTGAAGATTGATCTTAGGTTTCAAATATTTACCTTTAGCTGAACGAAGCTGAATATTGGATGGGTATAAACCTGAGTATAAATAACATTCGGCTTAAGAAAGAAATTATCTATCGGCAAAATTGACGATCTTGTAAAGACTCTGTATCGCTTTTCTCGCCCCACAACCAAGGTGGCAGGTCCTCCAAGGGATGTTTCCAAGAATTGTAAATAAAAGAGTAGGCACAAGAAAATTCTTCAAGTTCCGCAAAGTCTGCCTCTTTATCCTCCACCTTGCGTATTTCTACAGGATGCTTAGTTGACAGTATTATATTGTATGCTGTAAAGAGAACATTTGGAGACAAGCTCACAATAGTATCTTTGGGCACACAGGAAAATTCTATATCAGAGAGAATGCTTTTTTTATGGAAAGCTAAGTATTATTTTTTTGCTACTAGGGATATCTACTAGCTTGTCAATTTCAAGTTTGGTTTGTAGTTTTGCACCACTAAAATCTGGTTCGATGCTTCAATCATAAGCATTAATGGGAAAAGGAAGTGGCAGAAAATGAGACAGTATACGTTGCTTTAAATCCTTTTCTTTCGGCAAAATAGACCAAACAGGAAACGCAGGCCATGTGAACATTAAGATCATTGTGACCAATGTTACCAATGATACCAACTGCTTGAATTTATATATACATGCAATCTTCTGTTTTGAGGCGGGTTCGGCCACGAGGACGTGGTGATATACTAATGCCGTGCCTTTGCAAAATATGTACTCGCAGTTTTAATGCCTGGTCGTATGTCTTTCCACATGCATGATACTATTTTATAAGAGTGATCAAAGTTGCCATGATAATATGCGATCGGTAATAATTATCATATATATTGTATTAGTATCTTATAGATAAAAAGTCTACAAAAGGTATCCCGCCTACACAAAAAATGTAATATATATATGGAGAAGAGAATGACTGTAACCGCTTTGTTTCTTGGTTAGATCTGTTCGCCTCTTTGATAATATCTGCTCAGTACCATTTAGGAGTTTTTCTCTGGTTTTCAGAGATAAAGTAGAAGTTCAAAAAAGTCAAATGCTATGGTATTTTTTTTAACAAAAGAAGATAATAATAATAATTTATTGCTCTTCCATTTTAAGCTCATACTTACGCCACGTATAATAAAAATTGGAATAAATCACTGCTGCAGAATAGCCATTGTCTTTTTTTTGCATTATCAACATTAATCCTTGGTTTGTGTGTGATTCCGGATGGTATAATTTTGAGAGGTTGTTCATCGCTAAAGTTGTGCTGTCAAGGTAAAGGCTTTATGGGGTTCCCTGCCTACTGGATCGTGCGTTTCTCAGAAGTCTGTCAATTTTGTAGGTAGCAATATTTGTCTTATGTACTGTTCAGGAGATGTCGCCCTTGACAGCTTTCCCTGCGTAACTTCCGATGTAAACGCCTTGGATGGAGCTTAGCTATGATCCAGATATGCTCGTACTGTTTGGTTATATAAAGAAATATTCTAGTCTTAAGCTATCGATTTGAGATTTGATTTTTATGCCTTGACTAATTGTATTGTATGTTTTATGGTAGATCAAATAAATTTAGAGTATATTCATATGCAGATATATATAAAAGATGAGTCTCTTTGTAGCCTCTATTGTAGTATATAGAAATTTAATTGAAAGTATACGTATATAAAGCACATAAATTATATCAACCGACGTTCTAACGAGTTGATAAAGATTACCAAAAAATTAATTGGTGGTTAGTGGATATCTGCAACAAACCAAGTTATTTATCAAGTTAAATACAAGAATACCTGCCAGGTTGTATTGTCATATGGCATTTACAAGCTCAACTTTTGATACATATTTTTATATTGCATATTATGCCTGCTAGCATATGTTGTCGATGTTTGTATTTGCCCTTATAAAAGTATGTCTCACATTCAAGATAATACATAAATACTCTTGTATTTCAAGGTGATCTCAAGCCATACATATTTATAAACAGCTTATATTACAACCATTACAACCATTACAGAAAAGAAAAGAAAAGGATGTCAAAAATCTAACAGTGTGTATGCAAAATGGGAGTTTTTTGTTTGTTTGTTTTTGCTTTGGATAAAAATTGTGGTTGGTATTGGATACCTTCTTACTCTATAGAATGTTACCTTGTTTACAAACGCTGTTTTCAATACACTTGTTGCAACTAAACACGAACACACACACACATACGTATATATATATAATATGGATAAAAAGGGGAAAAAATAGAGTTCATTTCGCTTGTCTTTCTTCCTTCCTTTTTTATGTCCACATCCAATGGGCTTTTCTAGCCTTTGATGTTTCTACCCAGTTCTTCCATTTGGGTAAACAGCTGTCAGGGTATTGATCATGATCAATGCTCTTGTCATTCGTGCCTTCTGGACAATCGCATCGACACCCTTTGCCACTAGCAGTAGATGGACAATGACGATACAAATCATGCTGATATCCAATATCCTCAAAGTAATGTACCTGATCAGTTTCCAAAAAGAGACCGGCAGCAATAGAATGAACTAATAAAAAGAATTGATCGTAGAAGAAGAAGAAAAATAAACAAGTGCACAAACACACACACACACACACACACACACATATATATACATATGTATGTACATTAGTATTGATATTAATGTTATTATTTGAGCCTCACCAGGCGCATCTCCCCATCTTTCATAGAAGAATTTTCCAGTTTGGTCAAGGTAGTTGAAAAAATCGCGATAAGCAGGGCTACGCCAGAGATTAAGAGAAGCGATTTCGAAATTAGACCAGAAATGACAAAGGTTGTAGTCGCCCTGTTCATCTTCAAAGAAAGGAAATAGTAGTTGAGGATTGCTGGTGATGTTGATTCTGCGTGAGTAAGCATATTCCCGAACTGTTTTCCAAAGAGTAGGTATAGTCTCCTTGAGCTCTGTCAAGGTAACCACAAACCCATATTGCTTGTTGTTCTTTTGCATATAGAGGAAAGGGTCGTATGTAATATCACAAAAAAACTTGACTCCAGGCTCAACCCTCCAATACCAATCGTAACTTGATGTTTTACCCAAAGCATTAGTGAACATTATTATCTTTACCATCCTTCTCTCTTTTTGGTATCCCAAGAAGAAAAGGGAAAATCAACCCAAACAACCAAACAACCAAACAATAAAAAAACCCAACTTACTTGTCCAATAAAGGATGGTTAAAAAAGAATCCACTTTGATAACGGCACATGTGGTGATAACTTTCCATGCCTCCATAAAATACATTGTCAGCATCCATCTGTTTCCGACTCTCGGCTGCCAAGGTCTCATTAACCCAGGGTGGATAACCCCAATGATCCTGAGGTACTAATCCAAAACTCATTTCTGCATTTGGTGCGGCTAGTTTCATTGCTGTTTTGAATTCGTCTGTGAAGAGGTCGTTATTTAAGAATACATAAGGATAATTGAAGTTTTTGTTGAATTTGTCTTGGAAATTAACGATTGTTTCCGCGATCGCTTCTTGTTCACTTTTTGTGTAATAATGATAGTAATTGAGTTAGAATTGAGAATCAGAATGGTAGTTACCAAAATAAAAATAAAGAAAATAAATACTTCTTTCAGGCTATTTAAAATGTGTATTTGTGTACCTGTTTCGCACCAATATAACCATTGCAGCCTTTGCTTTTTCTCGTGGTGGTTTTGTTTGAAGAAGTTTTTCAGGAAGACAGGCAGGTTCATCGTAATTGTCATAGTATGCTGTTGGTCGCATTGACTTGGAAACTTGGGGATGACTGGCGATGTTGTACAGAATCACAAAGACTGACACGAAGCCAATCAGTAAAAGTGGTTTCCGCGAGAACGGTGAGAATGGACGCATGATGAAGTAGGAGATATAAATGAGGTACAAAGAAATATATATAAATAAAAATAAATAAAAATACTAAATCTAAAGGCCACTCGACACACACACACATTCACACACATTCACGCTACACACACTCATTCTACACACACTCACGCTACACGCACTCACGCTACACACACTCACGCTATACATTATAAACTTTCCCGCTTTATTTTTTTTTATTTCTCTTTTACTACAATATCTACTCCTATATATATAAAACAACAAAAATATAATATGACCTAGCTACACTACGGAAAAAAAGGTAACCCAGGGGATTTCCCGAGGAGTTGCCCAGGGGGGTGATTTCTTGATAATTTCCATTCCCACTTCCTGCCTGTTATGGATAATTGATTAAAGAATTATAATCGATCATACTTTATTTCCCATAAGTAGACAGTACGGCACTATATATGGAAGTATATGGAAACCCCGTTTGTTTTATCTTCTTGCTGTCTATGAGGGACAAATTATTGCTGATGATCATATAGATGTCCGACTTTGATTGCTATCAACACCATATATTAGAATTATTACATATAAAGCTTGATGCCTAAACTCATATATCTGAACTATTGTCTAAATTAATCGTTCCATCAATCACTCTGTGAGTACCTTATGGACCCTCTAAATACGACGTATTTGAGAAAAGAAATCCAAGAAAAACAAAAATAGAATCCAATGCTGGATGAGCAGCAACACAACAACAACAGCAGCAACAAAAAAAAAGTATATGTACATAAACTCCGCTTTAAAAGGTCAGTTTATAGGAAAGGCCAGGTTCGATTGCATAAGCCAGCAACTGAACTTCTTCCTCTCCACCAAAATAAAATAAAACATACACGCACACACACACAATCACAGCATGGCCACTAATGACAGTCATTTGGCTTACCTTTTAGGCCTCGGTTTCGATTTTGACCTTTGTGTTTCTGCTCTCTCTCTACATACGCAAATAGAAGACGCCACTAACTGGTAAAAAGAAAAGATAATATAGTATTCCACTATATTGTACTGCGGTGTGCTTTATAAAATCACAGTACCTACACGTACACACATATGGATATTTTCTATATGAATATAATATACGTATTTATACGAATTTAAACAATAAAGGATACTTGCTCAGAGTAAACCACTAGAGGCCATAGGACAGACACTAAAGTCAGATACCTCTGCTAATACCTCATCAGAACCACTCTCATGGCAAGTAAGTCATTTGGTTTCCAATTTGATTTATTTATTTTTCACACACCAAAAATAAAAATAAGAGAGTTCTTTTCAAAGAAAGAAAGCAAACCAACCATAATAATAATAATAAATTATATAAAAAAAAGACAAATAGCAACAGTTCGTTAGTGTCAAATGAAGAAGTTCCCAAAGACATGTCTTTTCAAAATATCTCTTCAAAAATGGCAATTCAAGCACGTAAAGAGAAACAATCTGAAAAGCAAGTAAGTTTTGAGGATGTATTATTCTTGTTCTTGTATATCATTTTCTTTTCTTTCTTTACAATAATAATGATAAAATTTTGTGGGTGTGTTTTGGGATTCTTTGGTCGCAACAAGGCACGCGAAAGGGCATTACAGGCTATCAAGGAAGATCAGGAGGATCGAAAATTAAGACGTGCCCACCTCTTGGAAAAGTCTCCAAAAAACGATGCGCCCCCACAGCAGGCATCAGGGTCAAATCGGTCTCCGGAACTCCTTCGACATCAAAAAGAAATCAAAGCCCAGAAACTACTTGACAATGAAGTAAGACTTTTCTTTCTTTATTTCTTTGGTGCTTACAGATCTCGAGGGAGCTAGCTTTACAGCATGTATTTGTGCGTGTGAATGTTTTGAATATTTAACTTGTACCTATAAACTAAAATAAATACATAAATACAATCTGTATAACTAGGCAAAAAAAAGAGCTTTGGAGAACATAAAGCAAGACCGAGAAGCCAAAAAGTCTTTTGCTAGTTCAATTCAACCTAAGCCAATAACATCACGCCCGCAACCCACAGTCAATCCATCGGCATCTGCTCTTATACAAGTAAATGTTGTATATATATATGTTAGATATTATATGTACTGATATTGCATTACTTTGAACATTCTTATTCATTCATTACAAATTATGTTTGCTTATATATATATATGCATCTGTAGATAAGAGCGAGTGATGGTTCTTCTTACCGAAAATCGTTTCCTTCAAACACACCGTTCTCGAATGTGTTTGAATGGGTATTGGACCAAGAGAGAAAGTTCTATAGACAGATACTTCCGCAAGAGCAAGTTACCCTTGTATCTGTAAGCATATTTGATTTGGTTTATTTTGTAGATATACAGGGAAGGGGAGTGGACTCGAGCCATTGAATACAGTCAAAACTAATACAAATATACAAAAGGCGTTTCCAAAACTTAGTTTGACAGGAGAAGAATCAATTACACTTTTGGAGGCAGGCAAGCAAATCTCTTATTTTTCTTGATTTCTTTCTTATTCTTTTATTTTATTTTTTGAACCCTGTTTGTGATCTTTCTACAGGAGCTATTGTATTAATGTGCAGCCAATTGTCAAATTATATACACATATACGCAAATACATACACATACAGGATTTGTGCCCAATGTATCTCTTCATCTATTACGCACCATCCCCACTCCTCCAGAGCCTGAACGTGAACCTGAGCCTGCATTGGAACCTGCATTAGAACAGGAACAAAACCAAGAACCAGGTCATGTTCTGGAACAAGAAGATGAACATATGGAGAACCAAGATAGCGACGAGGATGAGGATGAAGATATGACACTGCCAAGACTAGGGTTAGCCCAGATACGAATGGATTATTGGGCCAATACACTGGGAGGCAATCGACTTGTAGATCCTACTGAATCCGTGGATGAGGTGATGGGAGAAGCGCAGGGGATTCCAGGGGAAGAATCAACCGCAGAGGTACAAGGTAATAATGATAGTAATGACATTGTGTATTAAGTTTTTTCTATTATTATTTCAAGACTTGATAATCCAAGCAAGATATTGTTTTTGTAACTACTTCTGATGTGTCTATTACTACTACTATTATTATATTTTCTTGATATAGTTTCTACCAACAACCCTTCCCAAAGAGACCATCGACTTAATGCTATTCTCAGTCGAAATTCTGCTGCTAGTGCTTCCGGTGATCTAAATATACTACGTCAAGGCCAGGGAAAAGCAAGAGATGTGCGATGCTTAAAAGACATATGCTCTAGTATGGTAGCAGGTAAGATATACTATAATAATAATAATAGTAATAATTGGTTAATGTCGCGCATCTTAAATCTTTATAAAATGAAACAAAAATGACAGGTCTTATCACTCAACCTACAACTGAGGCTCGTAATGTTTTTAAGAAGCTCATGTTTGTATCTCCCGATGTATCCAGTTCCCTCGTGGCACATTTGATTTCATCTAGAAAGTTGGAGAATTCTATTATGCACAGGATAGCAGATCAATGGTAAAGCCCAAAAAAAAGATAGTATTTAGATTAGATTGTTTTATTCTATATAGTAAGTATTGTTATTAATGCAAGAGATTTCTACGGAAACTTACACCTACATATACCTATACACTTGAATCCCGCTATAGTTACTTGCAACAGGCTATTCTAGATTCCTATATTTTCACTACAGACTCCCTGCTTGAGGGCCTAAGTGTATCAAATTCTGCAGTTTCACTTGTCAAACTGAGTATACGCGGATGTGATGTTGTAACAGACGCTGGTATCTACTACCTCAAAGGTACAAAATAATAAATAGTAGTTGTAGTATTAACAACAACAAAATATGACTTGTCTTATTTTATTTAAAAAAAAATGATATTCAATTGACTTTATATATATATATATACACATAATATCAAGGCCTAAAACGTCTTGAATATCTGGATGTCAGTAATTGCAAACTTACCGACAAAGGACTGCAGTCCCTAGCAGGTACTGTAAAAGATTCAACAAATAGTATATTTGATAAAGTTACAAGCTATACATATTTTTGATTAGGGTTTCCATCACTTCGTTACCTCAACTTGTCAAAGACCAAGATCACAGATTCTGGAATTAAATTGCTGGCCGACACTGCTGCATACAAAGACAGTCTAGATACCTTGATTGTCGAGGGATGCAAGGGACTCAAATCAAAAGATTTATTATCTAAACTCAATGGTTCGTGTTAAGAGAAAGCTTGTGTTTCATAATAACAAATGATAATGATAATGATAATGATAAACATGAATATGAATACTTATATTCTCTTATTTTTGTACAGAATTTGTTAATCTATCCTATCTGTCATTGGCAATGACTAGTATTGGTCCTCAGCAACCTATCTACCAGACCCATGCCCCCTTGTGTATTCTGGACATAAGCAATACAGAATTGAATGACAAGGATATGATCCAGACCATTAGTGGCTATAGCTCTCTAAAGGAGTTACGGCTAACGGGTTGTAAAGCCATTACTTGTGCGGGGCTGGCAGCGATTCCAAAGAGTAAGTTTGTTTATGATATAGTATAATATATTCAACCTATTCACTTTATTTCGCTTCTTTATAAATATATATATAAAGGTCTTTGCCACTTGGAAGTAATTCACTTTCCTAACCGTGAACATGAACTTGATGACCTCTTCCATAGATATGCAGGTAAATATTAAAAAGATAAAATTATACGATGTACAGTTAGTCACAATTGTGTGTGTCTGTGTGTGTGCCTTGTTATGCTTCTTTATCAGATCTTCCTTTGCAACATCTGGATTTGACGGGCTTTTTGGAAGTAACGGATGTCGGAGTAGAGCAGATTGCCAAGATGAAGCACCTTAAGTATCTCAGCTTGGAGGCCACAAAGGTCACTGACCATGGCATTGCTTTACTCAAAGGTAATGACTTGGATATTGTGAGAGCCATGGGGATAACCTTGATTATAATGACTATATATATATATATATATATGTGTGTGTGTGTGTGTATTAAAAATAATAATCCCTTTTATGTCAATTTGTGTATGTGATATTTTAGATCTCTTGGAATTGGAGACACTCTATTTGGACCGAACTTCCGCGTCCGATCTTGGCATTGAAGCACTGTCTGGTAATACAAAACAATTAAAAAATAGAAATTAAGAATGGTCTGAGTGGAGAGTGGAGAGTGGAGAGTGGGGAGGAATGGAGGACTTTATTTATTAATATATTAAAATCCTTTTTTTTTCTGCTTCTTCTTTTTAATAAAGAACTTTCTCGGCTGAGAACCCTGTCACTCAGTCGTACTAATGTAACAGATGAAGCTCTGAAGAATATGGGTGATTTTGAACGAACACACTATGCGCGTACTATCCGTACACTCAATCTCTCAAAGTGTCAAGAAGTGACGGATGAAGGAGTCCAGGGATTAACAGGTAATTAGATATTTATTTATTGTGGCTGTATTCCGTAAATATTAACCATTTATAAATGATTGTATGTATAATATTATACAAAAAGGCATGATTCATCTTACTCATTTAAACTTGGACCACACCGGAGTGAGTAAACAATGTCTAGTACATCTGCAAGGTTAGTTTCTGTATAGACAAATGTGATATATATATATATATATATATAGTATCTTTGCATTGGTTGATTATCTTACTGCATTTACTTAGATCTCAAATTCCTTAAGCCTTCGAGATTATTGGGTGTGGGAGAATAAGATAAAGGAGAGTAAGAAATAATCGATAAAAACGATAAATAAGGATATATTCAGTGAACTGAAGGCCAGATATAGGTTTTATTAGGTAAAATAAAGTACAGTTACTATAATGTGATTAAATATACATATATATACATATACCTACACATAAATCAGCTTATTTAATTCTCTGTATATGTTTATAACAAATGCATATTTATATAAATATTTCCTTCTTTGGTGATATTGATTTGCAAATTCACATACGTATATTGTATATATGTTTGTCTTACCAGATCATAGCTTGTATATTCACACTTGTTTAACTTTCAATAAATATCTATAGAATGTGTAGTTTATTTACTTTACAACTTTTTTTTAATATACAAATATTGCTTTAATGTTAACAGGTTGTCTACAGACACCTCTTGTAAAGAGTCTATTCTCTACTGATAAAACTCTTTATAATGATTGTATTAATAGGTAAAAGATGTGTTACTGGTGTGACATTTGGTGATCGACCAAAAAAAAAAAAGGGAAAATAAAGGAAGCAAATATCCAAACAGATCAAATAAAGAGCTCCTGACTTTTTCTGTCTCAACAAAGCACCAACACAACAGATCTAAGAAATAAGAGTAAACGATTAAAAGGCTTTGGTATTTAGGACCTAGCCATGGGCTTGGCATTAAATATTAACACGATCAATACAACTAATATGACCAATAATGACTTTTTTATATACATATAATATGTACATGTACATGCACTGCCAAAATCATACTATATTATATTTGTAATAAGATAAGAAATTTATATATATATAGAGAGAGAGCGAGAGAAAAAATATTGAACTAATGATATTTGCTGTATAGAATTACATTTAAAGTACTGTGTGTGTACATGCAATTGTCAATCTAACAATTGGTTACCTCAAAAATATTGAAACAAAACAAAATTGGAATCTCAATGAGGAAGAAAATTGAGGAGATTCAAGCCAAAATTTTCTCTTTGTAATTCTTTTCTTCTTCGTTTTTTTTTGATACTTTGTTAGAATCACAGGCTAATATATTTATCAATTTATTCTTATTTTTCTACAGAATTCAATAGACGGATAGAATATACAACAAAAAATTATCCATTAGATCCTGGCGCAGAAAACATGTATTCTACTCGACGTTCTGCCGTTCCATTTTATTGACTTGTACAACTCTATAATATGAAGGTCCCAATGTTGGTGAGTAGACACGAGCTGGATCCAATGTCAGCTGCTCTGGTGTTAATCAAACGCGGAGTTATTTGATCAATTTTTTGTACCTTATTTGAATAAACCTTGGTTGCTGTCAAGGAAACATATAAAATACAAAATATATAAAAAAAAAGGTAACAAGCAGAATACCGCGCACATATATATATATATTGTGTATCTATTGTGTATGTATATATCACACAAAGTACAATATAATAAAGTAGGAAATTTAAGCTACTCATTTCAATAGTAGAATACAACAAATAAAGAAGGGAAAAAAAGGCCAAGAAATGAAGGTAGACACATAGTAATTGCTATAGCAAAATTAGTCTTGATAAACATGTTAAAAGAAATAGAGACAATACACTCGCACACACACACATATATATATATATATATATATATATGTAGGTGATTTCCAAGTGCCCAATGCTTATTCAAGAATCATGGATTATCATTTGAGCGTGCTAGGCTTACCAGGACAAGACAGAATGAGCACAATAAGTCTCTGTACAACCTCTTCTGTTTCGGTGTACCATTTAAATCAAACTTATATAAAGTAGCTCAAGTCAGACACACAAAATAAAATAACAAAAAAGTACACGCACATACACATAAGCACACAGGCACACGGACACAAACATCTCTTTCGCTTTCTCTTTATTTCTATACCTTCTTGTTCTTTTTTGCTCTTCTTGTCTTTCTTGTTCTTCGTTCTCTATATACTTTCTTTTATAAACAAAAGGGCTTTTTAAAATATTATTATAATATCAGCAATTATGGACAACTTTAAACGAGTCTCAGCTATTGCCATTGTAGTATCGACGCTTGTGGCAGCCCCATTAGTTCAGGGCGCCTATCTTCCTCAAAGCAGCTGGGATTCTGCTGCACATAGTGATTCACTTCAAAAGCGTGCCCTGTCTGATAAGATCCCAGACTTATCCAGGGACACCCAATCCACTGACAATGATGAGCTCGACCAAAACGAAACAGAAGGATCTGCAATTGCTGAGGACGGAGCACCTCATACTCGCCCACCATATGACCAGTCCAAAGATGGCTACAGCTACCATAGCACCAAGAATGAGTTGCAGCAAAACCAACAGCCACAGCAGCAAAGACAAGAAGAACCAACTAAACCAACTATTGAATTTCAATTACACGCGGGCAGGCCCGAATTTACAACAGAAAATTCAGCAGAAGAAAATATTGAAGCTGCAGTCAAATATACAAATAATGAGGAGAGTTTAGTAGCTGACAGAACTAAAGAGCGAGAATACGACACTGAAAACGGAAACGGAAACGAAAATGACGATGAGGACGGTGTTATCCCGTTCTCTAATGAACAGACAGCCTACTATGATAATGAGGTGTTTGACGATATGCCGGAAGACCTCATGGATGCAGAAGACGTGTCTAGTAATCGCGCAAGTACTGACACCAAACTCGCCATCGTATCGGACCGAGATGAGCTGGAGTCTCCAGGCCTAGGCTATGCAGTGAATAGACTACCAATTCCTGCACCTGGCTCTGATTCTTATTCTTCTTCATCTGGAGCTGGTGCTAGTGCTGATGCTGATGCTGCGCATGCATTCGATATTGATCAGAATGATGTTGATGCTGCAGACCTTGGCAGTTTGGCGGCGTTGAGCTTCTTGTCTCAGCCCGAGCGCGAGGAGATCCGAACGTTGATCAAGAGCCAAGAGGAGGAGGCTGTTCAGGAACTTGAGCATGAGATCGCAGAAACATTGACAAGAGCTGTTTATGCTATGAGTAAGAGTCGACCTGCGCCATGGACGGATGATCCAATCGAACTCTACCAGGCATACACAAGACCGATTGCAATCCAGAGTCCCACAACTGACACAAAGCAACGAGCTCTTGGCCTCTCGGGATCAGCAAAACAAAAGGGCGGGCGCACCTCTACCTCAAATACACGCTTCTCAAAAGGTCCACAAGAATACCCTTTAGCAGCTATTATCATTATTCTCTGTCTACTTATTTGGGTAATTCTAAAGGTGCCAAGTCTTAAAGTAAGTTTTCTTTTTTCTTTCTTTTATATACATACATGTATTTGTTTATCTATGTATGTATGTGATTTAACCTCCTTTAAATCCGTGATTCTTATTTTACTTTATAACAATTGTAGAAATTGGTGCATTCATGTGTTGACCCAGAAAAGTCCAGTCTTCCGGTGAGTGTGTTTGAGATTGTTATTAATTAAAAACAATAAACAGTAAACAGTAAACATTAAACAGCAAACATCAGATAATAAATAATATCAGCTTAACATGTTTCATCCTACAAATAGTTTCACCATTCAGCAAAGACCAAGACCAAGACAATGGACTAGGCCGTAGACTGGGACATAGACCTGGCCAGGCCAGACCAGACCAGACCAAACCAGACCAAACCAGGCCAGGCCAGGCCCAAAGAAAACAAAAGCTTGAAATATATTTTGTACAAAGAAAAATCAAACAAAAAGCAGAAAAAAAAACAAAGACTATCACCCTAACAACCCATATCCCAACTATCACACCTTACAAACAGACAGCCTAAAAGACATATATACAGATTTGTATGTATGTTTTTGTATCTGTGTGGGTGGGTGAGTAGGTGTATGGGTGTGTTTGCCTTAATCCCCTAAAACAGAAAACCAAAAACCAAAAACCAAAAACAAAGAGGGATTGCATTGCCAGTATATGCACTTCACTTTCTGCGCAAGTTAACCAAATTTCACCACCTATTATAGCACTACAAAGCCCTTGATTATATACTCACTTACCTATTTACCTACCTATTTACCTACCTATTACTTACCTATTTACTTACCTATTTACTTATTTATTTACAAATCTCCTAGTGAGATTTTCTTGCATTTTTTCTTTCTTACATATATTGTACTTAATCGGATCTCTATGCCTTTCTTTTTATCATTTTGTTTTATTGGTAAAGAATTATTGAAGCTATTTTGGATTCTTTAATCAAAAATCAAATTAAAATTAAAACAAAAACAAAAACAAAAACATAAAAATAAAAAAGATATATTAATAAGCCTATATATTTAAATAAACATGTATATCAGTCTTGGCAATGAAGCCTCATCTTATATTGACGATCAAAAACAAAATAAAAAAAAACTATAGCAAAATGTACAGAAATCAAGGGCCTGTATTTTTTATGGTATATGCATGTGATCTATATGCTTTCCACTCAATTAGGTTGTCCTCTAGTCCACACCTTGACACAATATACTTGTATACGTATATGTATGTATTTAGTGTATCTATGTTAGGTATGTAGCTATTCATTTATTTATATACATATAAATAAAAATAAATACAAATAAATACAAATAAAAACTCTGCAGCAACATTAAATAGCCATAAAAACTTGCAGAATCCTTTTTATTACTATTATTATTATTATTATTATTATTATTATTAGTATTATTTAGTATTGTTGTTGTTTGTCTTTCCAACATGACAACCCTTCACCAAAGAACACACCAAAACCTTGGATTTGCCACTGACCTTTCAGTCACTGAAATCCCCAAACATGTCAATAGAACTTACAAAGGAAAAGAGCGGGCTACTGATGTGACCTCGCACACATCGCCAAGTGCCATCGAAAGTAGAATACAACAAACCAAAAGACCCAACATCAGTCCTAACAGCGCCAGCACCGACACGAGTGCCAACAACAATGGAACAAGCACTAGATCCTCATCTGTATCTCTTCCAACCTCTCACCCAAGTTTTCCCCGAAGAAGCTGGTTCAGAAACTCCACTAGTAGCCTAACATCTGTTGGCAGCGAGTCTCTTCTAGACCACTCACACCTCAAACCAGGAGCCAATGCCTCCCTTTTAGAATATTCTCAGACAATCACCATGTATCGAGACAATGCAAAAAAGACACGCAATGCAGACATCCAGAGCAACTTTGCCATCTTTTTGATCGAAGCTGCCAAACGGCTGGAAGGCAAGGACTCAGTTACAGACACAAACATGAGATTATCTTATTTGCTTGAAGCCGAATCACTACTCAAAAAGGTTGCGTCCCAAGGCCACACAGAATCACAATACCATCTAGCCAACATGCACGCAGCTGGTTTGTGCTCGCAACACACAAAAAAACCCAAACCGGAACTTCACAAGGCATTCTGTCTTTTCGTACAGGCAGCCAAACACCACCACCCAGATGCATCTTATCAGTGAGTTGGTATTTATTTTATTGAATTTCACATATGCATAGACAGCTATATCCACATCTACATCCACATCTACACACACACATATATATATATATATATATATGTATATATGTATATGTGCATATAAAAGAATTGACTGTAAAGAGAAAGCAGAAGAAGAAAGGCAGAGAGAGGAGAAGGGGGGGAGAAAGGAGGTATTCACAGCCACAGCCCCAGCAAATAAAAGAAAAAGAGGGAGAAAAGAAGGAAAATGTATAAAAATAAAAAAAAGACCAGGGGAAACAAATAGAGGGTTCATAGCTTGTTTGAATACCTTCCTGCATGATCGACATAGCTTGTACATGTATTCCTCTTTAAATGACTCTCTTTGTGTGTCTGTATTTACTGATTGATTTTATGATTTTCATTTTAATAACAATACTATTTATCTATTTATCTACCTTTATTAATAACCCTTGAATAACATTAGGGCTGGTAAGGCATACGAAGAAGGAATTGGGACCAGACGTGACAAAGCAAAGGCAGTGCAATTCTATAGGCAAGTTACATACATAATGATAATAGAAGTAGTATTTTCCTTTATTATTATTATTTTCTGGCAAATATATATTCAATTTATTTGGCTATTCAATATTAAACACTATAGTCTATAGCTTATAGCCTATAGCTTATAGCCTATAGCTTATAGCTTATAGAATATCACCATTCTCTATTAATATATCTAAATATAAATATAAATATAAATGTATATGTATATGCATGTATATTAACATAATAAACTTTGTCTTTTCATTTCTATTTTAAAAACACACACACACACACACAGAAGGGCTGCAGTACTGAACCACCCGGGTGCAATGTACAAGTTGGCCATGGCACAGATCAATGGCCATCTCGGACTATCAAGAAATCTACGTGACGGTCATAAGTGGCTAAAACGCTCGGCCGAGGCTGCCACAACTGAATACCCTTTGGCTCTTCATGTACTCGGCTCACTACATGAAAAAGGCGACGGGGTTGTATTTCCTGACCCTGACTATGCCCTCTCGCTCTATCGTGAGGCATGCGCCCTTGGCTGTGCGCCGTCAGCTTACAGACTGGGTGAATGTCATGCCTCTGGAGAACTTGGCTGTCCCCAAGATCACCAGCGCGCCCTGGATTATTATTCACTTGCTGCTGAAAAAGGTCACCCAGAAGCATGTTTTGCAATGGCAACGTATTACATATCTGGTGTTCCAGGTCTCTTGATTGCTTCTGATGAGCAGGCGTTTGAGTGGGTACAAAAGGCAGCTGATGGCGAGTGGCCGCGAGCAGAATACACACTGGGATACTTTTATGAAACCGGAGTTGGTACCCGACGTGATCTTAAAGAAGCCATGGTTTGGTACCGCAAGGCAGCCGATCATGGAGAGAAACATGCATTAAAACGACTGCAGAAGAGTGGATGAACAAGACAGTAATGGATTTTCGTACTCTATATTATTGAATATTTCATTTTACAAATTTATGGTTTCTTTTATCACTACTTATATTATTTTTATATGCACTATTTCTTCTTCTTCTTTTATCATCCTTTCATTCTTTACCTTTTTTTTCTTTTTCTTACTCTCCTTCATACGTTGTTGTAATCATCGTCTAATATATATCTTTATATATTTGCATTTATTCATACATTTATACATACATTTATACACATATCTATATATAGATATAACAAACCAATCCTTCTTTTCATATCTTATTGTAAATCTCGATTCAAACTGTTAATCTTCTGCTTAAAAAACCCCCCCAAAAAAAACACTATAATAAACACGCTCGTTTAGATATACGTCTAACTACTGTACTATACTGTACTGTATTATGAATTATGAATTATGAGTTATGAATTATGAATTATGAATTGTACATTGTACATTGTGCATTGTGCATTTTTGTGTGCTATATTCTTATATCGCTGTTATTAATATTGTATTATTTCATTCAAATAAATAAACGAATAGATAGGCATGCATACAGACAGCCAGACACCCAAACAAACAAACAAACAAAAAACAAGCAGCCAAATAGCCAAACAACCAAACAAATAAACAAAAAAAAAGTATATTCAATTAAAGAAACCCTTTTCTTCTCAGAGCTTCGATTCCTTGCTGGTAAGAATAGGTTGCTTGTGTGGCGGGAGGCTCAGCATGTGCAGCCGCCAGCATAGGATGGCGTGCACCTAAAGATTCCATCATTCCCATTACACCAGGCATAATTGTAGCTCCCAGTTGAAACAGGCTCTCGCCCTCTCGATTCGGTCTACCGTATGAAGGCATCACATCCACAATATTCCAATTGTCATTAGCGTCTTCCTCTCCTCCCTCATCTCCTTCTCCTTCTTCCTCTTCCTCTTCCTCTTCTTCTTCATCGTCTTCATCATCTTCGTCTTCATCTTCGTCTTCGTCCTCATCATCGTCTTCATACTCATCACTGTCCAGCAGCTGATCATTATTGGTCCTACTTTCGGAATTGCCATCTTGACGCCGAACTTTAAAGTAGCTATCATTCAATAGACCATCTCCAACCAACTCAGTATCAATGCTGGCCGCAATAGATCCGTCTCGAAAACGGAGAGAAGTCATTCGCAAGACACTCTTGAGATCCAATGGAAAATCTAGCCCCAGGATTCCATGGTAATTCATAGCATGCGAGCGACTAGGGTAAATACACCATACTTTCATCAATATTTGGAGTATACATACATATATATTATTACTATTATTATTTTTACTTACACACCCAAACCAGATGATTGGCAACATGCCATTAATCCTTGAAGAGTATTCGGGATCTGATGCAGGGGAATATCAACGCCTTGAGTGTGGCAAAGATAACCAATATCATAGTTTAACATTGCCATTCCAATAGTGAACCGTTTCAGGTTCTTATTGTCCAGAAACAATGGCATTCTACTACACCACCCAAACAAGTAAAATGAAGCAAAGAATAGAATGAAATGAAAACGCAAATACGAATACGAATATGAATATGAATATAAAAGAATTATTTATTTTTTTGATATTTTTGATATCTTTATTAAGTATTTTTTTTGTTGGTTAATTAATTAATTAATTAATCAATCAATCAATACACATTAAAGCATCTTCTACTCTATTTCTGCACTTCTTTTCTTTTACCTTTGTTGCCGTGACCGTATTGACGCCGACCGTATGTAGGGGGATATTCCTTTGTGAAAGAATACAAAAGGTAATTTGACACCAAGATAATGAACAATCAAACCAAGAATATGAATGACATGTCCAATTGCCGCATTTAATTCTTCCTTGGAATACTCTATAAATTCAAATGCACATACAAAAGAATAATAATAATAACCACGATAGGATTTGTAAGTATTCACATATATACCTTTATATAAACCTCTCTACTCTTTTTTTTTGGTGAACGATTTTCTTTATACTTGATACATCAATTGGCCGTGGTGGAAGGGTTATTCCACAAATATAAAGGTCTTCCCGTGACCGTTGCTGCTGTGCTCTCGTAATTCCTCTGCCTGCAAACGGCATTGAGGCCGGGGGTAGCACAGTACTAGAATCCACCAGTTCCGCAACAGGCTGACGTGAAAGAGGTTGGAGTGGCTCTGCAACCACCACCACACCTGGTTTAAATTCAAACAGGGTTGTGATCTCGTTGACTAGTACTCTCCGTGCTGCCGCAGTGAGTCTATGAGTGCGTTGCCAGCGTTTTGTGAGTTGAGCAATATTGTGTACATGTTTAGCTTCCTGTGCTTCGAACATCTCGAGGCGCTGTCCTCCCTCGTTAACTAGATTCCGTTTTGCGTCTATTTGTTGTTGTAGGTCACGAATACGTTGCTCCACTATTAGAAACAGAGGATGCATATAATCAGCCTTTGTAAACTTTGAATATTGACCATTTACTTACTTGCTTCACAGTCCGTCTTTATGCATCGCCGTTGGTCCATCACTTTGACAATGTTGGCAGCCCGACGATTCTTCTCAGAAAGAAGATTACGGATTGAGGCTGCCTGAGTAACAAGTTGATCTGCTTTTGCAATGAGGGAATCTCGTTCAATTATGGTCGGATTCAATTCTCGCCGATGACTCTCTAATCTATTATTATATTACATGATATAATTTTATATCATATATATATATATATATTGCTTATCAATATACTGCGCATTTATGAATCACAACCAACAAGTCATTAGACTTTATTCTATTATGTTTGATTCTTTACTTTTCTGAGATGCATGTTTCACAGAAATTCTTGCGATTTGTAGTATGGCAGTAATTACATTCCATTTTGAAATGCTAAAAGAAAGAAGAGGAAAGAGGTAAAGAAGTAAAGATAAACAAGAATGAAGAGGAGAAATAAAATTAAAAAGAAGAGAGAGAAAGAGAGAAATAATGCGCCCAATGTGTGTGTGTGTGTAGGTGTGTAGGTGGGTGAGTGGGTTAAAGGGTCTCGTGATCTAGCATTATAAAAACCAATTTATTTTTTATGAAATATTCTGAATTAATAGGTGGCCACCTATAAAGGACTTCTTCTACCTTTTATTGTCTTTGGGTTTTATATTAACTTCTTATGCTCGTATGATTCAAAGAAGAAATGTATGTATGTATGTGGATATGTATTTGTTTTATATATATACATATACAAAATGTATGTGTGTATGTACAGCAATGTATAGATTGGTATCATTATTAGCTTACTCAATAGAGGGGTTCAAGAGAGAAAGATAAAGGTAAAGAGAAAGACCAAAAGATATTCTTTTTCTTTTTCTTCCTTTGCTTTTCTTTGCTTCTTCTTTGGTTTCAATATAGGAAGAAAAAGATAAATAAATAGAAAGAAATAGGGGAGGAGAGGAGGAATGGAAGGAATTAAAGAAAAGGCAAAAAAGGGAATACATTTTGTGGAGATTTTTCTTTTCTTTGCAAGTTTGACGAAAGATAGCATATAGCTTCAGAGTGATTTCCTTTTGCTACCGCTGAGTTGGTGGCTGTCCGTATCCGCTTTGAGGAGACATTATATGGTTGGTGTTTGTGGGACTTGTTAAAGGAGAAAATACATGTTGTATACTTTGCTGATCATCCTCTTGTCTATGAATATGTTGTCTATCACCTTCTTGGTGTATCTGCCGTTGAGCCTGCTGTAATTGGGGAATATGTTGAAAGTGGTCCAACACCTGTTTCTGATGCTGGAAACCCACTTGCTGCTGTGCCTGCTTTTGCACTTGCTGTTGCGCTTGCTGTTGCGCTTGCTGTTGTGCCTGTTGTTGCGCTTGCTGTTGTGCCTGTTGTTGCGCCTGTTGTTGCGCCTGTTGTTGCGCCTGTTGTTGCGCCTGTTGTTGCGCCTGTTGCTGTGCTTGTTGCTGTGCTTGTTGCTGTGCTTGTTGCTGTGCTTGTTGCTGTGCTTGTTGCTGTGCTTGATATCTTTGCTGCATATTTCGGTGCTGGGCCATTTGTTTAAGGTGTTCTGTCGGCAAAGTGGTATTGTTTTGGTAGCCGGGTTGCGTTGTAGTTTGAGATGTAGCCCCTGCGTAGGCAGCACGGTTATTAAACGCGCCTTGGGTATTATTAAATGTCAGAATTTGTCGATATGCATTCTTTAACTGCTCTGCTTCAGCCTTGTATTGAGCAACCTTGCTATTTTTACTTGCAAGTTGCTGCTGTAGATGAGCAATAGCTTCATTTGCAACATTTAGCTTGGCTTGTGTGTCAGCAAGTTTATTGGAGATGTTTTCTAATGATTTGGCCTGCATCAACATCGTCTTTTCAATCTTTAGTCTTCCTACAGCAGATCGATTCAATGATTTTAAGCTCTCTGCATTCTTTTCAGTAATCGCAACCAGCTCAAGTTTTGTTTTATTGTGTGCCTCTTCGGTAGCCTTCAGTTGATCTGTTAAACGCTGAATTTCAGTAGATTGGGTGGATTCGGGAGGTACGATTTCAGAGGATGTTTCTAGATCAGTGTTAATCTTTTTTTCTTTTTCTTCCATCACCTGAAGAATCCTTTCTTCAACTTTAAGTCGATCCATTCGTTCTTGTTGACACAATAACTCAAGATCATGGTAATTGCGATTGAGCGTGTCAACATAGCCCATAAAAGCTGAGCGTTCTGCTTCTGCCTTGTCTGCATCGCGTTTTAGTTCACCCATGGCCTGAATTACACTCCTTAAGAATGCTTTATAGCTGTCTGGTGCACGTCGACTATTTGCTTCTTTCTGGAGCACATCGTACACTTCATCGTTCTCGTTTGCTAACAAGCAAGAATAAGATTTGTGTTTGTTGAGATTAACCTCTACTTACTTGTGTATGCACTATAATTGGGTGGCCATGTTGGCTGATCTTGACTCGTAATGACGTTGTGGCTTTGTAAAGACATGAGGTTTTCTTTTCTCTCCTTTTTTTGTCCGTTTTGTTTTGGTTTGTTTTGTTATTTGTTATTTGTTATTTTATTTTTGTTTTTGTTGAATGTAATGATGCTTGGGTATTTATGTTGTGTGTATGAATGTATAAGATCCAATTGTACAAAAAGTCAAGTTATTCTGGTAGACTGATAACTAAAATAATAAAAGAGCGCCACCTGTAGAGAAAAGAAGATTATATATATAATTTATTTATTTATTTTCATTCTATATAAAAAAATGATAAGAGCGTTCATATAAACTTTTGAAATAATATATATATAGTAATAATAAATATCGTGCAGTTGATTATTATCTTTTAAGGTCTAGTAGTATAAGATGTAGATAAGACTCTATGCACAATCACTACTGTGGATATATACATGTGTATGTGTGTTGTTAAACTACTTGTATCTTTTGATTGATAAAGAAACATATTGAAAAATACAAACTTACGTATTTTGATACTCTTAAATATCAAAAATATGTCTACCGTTGGAGAGAAGGGGCTTTATAAATAACACCAGCAACGTTATGTCCTTCTCTTGGAGTAGCAGAGATATATCAACGGAATTTTATTGTATTGATACTTGACACATATTTTGGCTCGTTTGGTGGTTCACCAAGACAGATAGTACTTTGTAGCCAGCCTGAACTTTAAGAGATTGACTCTTTAATTACGACAGTGATTTCAATACTAATAAGACGAATAATAAAGTAGCTATTCTTATTTACTCAAAATATATTAACTGTAGAAATTCTATGAGTATACTGGGTATCTTGAACGGTTATGTATGTCGATAGAAATCCCGCAAGACACTAAAAGTAATATGTTTGTTTTTGTATAATAATTATTCAATATCTCATTCGTTCTCCTTTAGTCACATATATAGAGCGTAAGTTAATACAAGCTTTACATTTTTTGTGGTGTTTGTTTATCCTATAACTATAGTCAATACTCCATTAAAATACCCTAACGCTACGGCAAAAATAAAAATAAAAATAATAGATGATTGTGGGAGTAGTTTGAAGGGTACGGTGTAATCGGAGATAAGTCTCCGTGTCTTTGGGTATTTTTCAGAAATCCAAAAATTTTACAAAAATTATAGTGAGAATATAGTGTTACTTTTTTCACGTATAATAACATCCAGACAACTTGCCTGGCCGAAAATCTTCTGGTCTGTTGTTGTTTTTGTTGTTGTTGTTGGATACCATATATAATAAGACATATCTCATATTGAGAATAGCTATATGATCTCTATTACATCGAGTATTACAAGATTCGCAGTTGGGAACTGAGTGGATATTCACATCCAAGTCGTCAAGTTGGTTAGATATACTTTCTGTAGGACATCTGGGGCATATTTGGCTCGTAAGATACTCCTCGATCATAACGACATACTTGGATATATGGGCTTGGGTACGCCCAGTCGGTTTGATGTAATTTAACAAAGCCGCTCTGAATGACTTTGTTGGCGGAGCTGTGTTCCCACCGAGTCCACCAAAACGAGCAGCACCAAATGCCACCCAAAGTAGGTCTTTTGACCTCGCCAGTATTGACCCCAGGAGGTAAAGACTTTTATTTTTGATGGTTTGCTTGCTGTATATCGCAAACTCCCTCTCGGTACTTTATGCTCCCTGTAAATAGTCGCTTGCACATTTCATCTAGTGTCTTTTGCTTGTTCCTATAACTATGGTATCTGAGGTTTCTCAGGCTGGTTGAGTAACAGCCTTTGGTTGCCTCAAAGCTCCAAAAGGTATATCGCAAAGCTTCATTGAATTGGTCCCAATTACATGTCCTTGTTGACAGAGTGTTAGAAATCAGACGGCGTTCATCAACATTAACTCGATCATTTCTGGCTCTTTTTATGGTAGCAGACTTGAATCCGGAAAGCTGGTAATATTCACCTGTGGAAGTTTTACGTATTATATGACTTTGCCTATTTTGGCCAGCACCAGCACCAGCACCAACACAAGCAACAATAGCATCGCGTACTCCAGGATCCAGTCTCCATAGAATAGTAGTACTCAAGTCGATCTTGGTGGCAATACCAGCAGGGGCAGGTCGTTCAAAAATTGATTCCAATGCAATATCCTCGGTAAGAATACCACCAGTAAAGCTCTTGTCTAATAGCACTTTTTTATCAAAGGCATTTCTAGCGCTAAATTTATAGGGACAACGTTTCCTGGCAGGGTACGACATTTTGAATATACCAGACCACGCCTGCTCCTTAAAGGTATATTCTTATTATAATAGTTAATACACGCCAGGATACAAAATAGTCGTATCAAGATTTCCTGTTGTGCTTTTGAAAAAAAGAGTTGAGTGGGGATTACTTAGCAGTTGGTGCTTTCAAGCTCTGGTAATATAGATACAATAGGTGAAAGAAAGAGAAAGACATGATACGCATAAGAAGGCTAATTAATAGTAAAATGTCAAACAAGATTGCGTCACACTTTAATGACAGCAGCTCCTTATAATCCTCTGCATAACTTACTATTGATATAGTGTATTTGTGATAAATCATTATTTCTTTGTTGCCAAGCCTAAATTTAGGGTGCAAACGGCTATTAATTGAATATATTGTGTTTCCAGGACACGGCAAATTTGCCCTGAGCGATTAGAGAAAGACACTAGGCTCCGGACAGGTAGTCACAGTTAATTTAAAATAAACTAGGGTTAACTCAGTAAGAGGAAGCCGGTGATTGGCTGAAAGAGTAAAAGAGAAATAGAGAACTTTTACAGGAAACGAAAGATAATGTTTATTCATGATAATATTTGTGATATTTATAATATTTCTATGAGATACTGCAGTATTCTAGATTCCATGTAAAGTTCTTTTTACTGCGGTATCTTGCTAAGCAGTGCTCCTCTTCTGCTCGATATTGCTCACTCAACGTCTGCGGTTGAGGTGGTTGCTTCTGATCGGAGAGGATTGGAACTGAGTGTTAAGTCCAATCCACTTCTCACAGTTGCTGGCTCAGGGCTCACAACAAATTAGCCTGGTTAGATAAAAACGTTGTACTCCACCAAGAAACATCGTACCCGTAGGATTGCTGTAATCGTCTAATTTTAATTCTCATAAGTCATGATCTGCAGCAACAGTACAGAGTTTCGCATTCAAAAATGAGAAAGTCTATCTTTTAAAAACATAGGGCACGAAGTTGTAGCAATATCGCATCAAAGTTACCGAATATAGTAGAGGGTAAGTTATCACAGGTTTCCATATTCTTTACTGTACGTACATTAAGGTTGTAACTGGAGCTGTAGATAATATATCATTTTATTCTTTGAACAATCTAGAGACTATGTTTTATTATAGAGTGGGAGAGTAATACTTTCACAATCGCAAAACCATTCCGGGATAAAAGTAAAATGAATATTAAAAATACATCTTTACTTTTGGACTACATTAGCAAATATATAAATGAAAGAAAAGTTGTATTTATTAAAATGTAGTTGACACAAATCTTGAACCCCTGGAAAAGCATCTAAAAATCTCCTACTAAAATTGCCTCACTTTTTTTTTACCATGGTGTACTACTCAATAATATCAGTTTTACGATTGATCAAATTGTAACAAAAAAGCATTGCTTTTTTTTTCTTTTAATAAAAAAACATGATGGGTAACATCAACTAAATACAGATAAACTGTCCAAAGTGGTAACAGTGGACTAGAAGTTGTGGAGTGGTGGGGAATACATGTGTAAAGATGAAAGATATGTTATATCTAGCAAAGGTTTTGGGGTTTTGATTGGTTGTTTAGAAGTTGTAACCGGTCTGCTCACTATAAAGCTTTTCAGCCTCTTCCTTGGCCTGGTGCTTGGCCTTCTCGCGATCGAGCCAGTCCATACCCTTGGACTCAGCAAGGTTGTCAACGGCAGCAGCAGCGAGACCGGCAAGGAGCTCCTTGGCAAGATGGTGGTCGTCTTCCTCACCCTCCTTCTCGGCCTTGTTCTTGTTGTAAGCGCGCATGGCACCAAAACCAGCGGCAGCGGCCAAAAGCTGGTGGGTCCACTCAGCCTTGTTCTCCTCAGAAGGAGTCTCGACGGCATTGATCTTGTTGTAGGCTTCTTCGTGGTAAGACATGGTAAGATAAGATGTGATTTTTGGATGAAGAAAAAAGGAATGTCCCAATTCAATGGTCTTTTTATATCTTTTTTTTTTACCCTGTTCTCCATGGATACAAAATAAACGCGTCTCTATAGTGATACAGTGTATATAATTATTCTATTATTATTTCTTATAAAAAAGAAGAAGAATCAACTGTTTTCTTTTTTATTTCTTTTTACCAAATTAGGTTTATTGTGCACCCATACACTCTAATTCTTTGGTTTCTTTTTATTTTACACACATATATATGTATATATCAGCCACTGCGTAACCTCACCGGAATTCCTATTTAAGCAATCATGTACTGTTTTACAATACCCAACGTGTGTGTGCTTGCTTGTTCTTACTGAGTGCATAAGATTCCAGCCACTTTTTTTTTTTGGTTTTTTTTTACTTCTTGTTTCGAAGTAAAACCAATTACCAGTCCTGATTACTTTCCTATTCTGTCGACCTTGCCGTTTTCACATCTCTTACTCCGAAGAGCCAGCTCATTGACCTATCAATCATCCTTTTTGACTTCTTGGAATAAAGCCAACTGAGTTTATGAACTCGTCCTACCACAAACATCATATATACATTTGTCATAAAACCCTGCCTTACTTTACAATATGTTCAGACAAGTAGGTACCTGCGTAAAATAAGTAGAGTTTCTTCTTTCTTTTATTACTTATCTCAAGCAAAAGGTGATATGATTCTAGTTTGTTTTATTATTAGTTGAAGTAAAATACCAAGAGATAAAAGGCGCACAATTTGAAAATACGAGTCGCACAATTTAAGAATGCAAGTTGCACAATTTGAAGAGGCAAAGCTTCGTCAGCTGGATGTTCTATTCCATGAAGAATCTACTATCCATCTCACCTCTTTTATTAGTCAACTTTGAACCTTTTCCAGCCATGAGCACGTATCTTCTCTCTCAATTTAATCGGTGTATCTGATCTCACCAATACAGTCCTTCTTATTCTATTCACCTTCTTCTTGGTCTATGCCAGATGCATTATTTCTAGCCATTTACCCTTCGTCAAACGCATGAAATATTTTGTTGCGCGACTTGCATCTCAAGCTCGCTTTCCATAGTATCGTTGACCGTACTGCACCTATAGATACATCATCTCTTCTCTGCATTATCTGTCAACAGTCAGCCGGCTCAAAAGAGTATTTTTTTCTTCCCGTATCTATGAAAATCAACCGTATGAATAAGGGGACTGGTTGGAATTATTAAACACATCTAATCATTCCTCTATTATTCTAACCACCTTTGAGACGTTTGCCTTAAGGTCAATTATATCCTCAATTATCAATGTTACTTTGTTTTTTTTTTATTGATAGTGCTCGCGATTTTGAAATACCACCACTGTTTTCATTTCTATTTTATCCAATTCTAGCCATATTTAGCTCTCAGTGCTACCCGCAACACTATCCCTTGCTTTTGCTCCGAGCTTAACATTGACTCCAAGGGCTATTCTCACACATTACAGTACAACTCACACAATCGCCAAACAGACAAATAATGTAAGCTTCTCTTTTACCCTACCATATTCATAAAATATATAATATATCTTAGCCTAAAATAAGCTCTAAATAAATAAAAGAAAAAGAATTCAAGGTGCAACTTAAAGCCTTGCTGATAGTGTATTCCATACTATGGCATGTTTTAGTGTGACATCAATCTCAGTCTGTGAATAAACCATTATCATTTTTGAAATGTTTATATTTTAAGCTTCAGGTCCGAAAAAAATCACAAAAGAGAATATATATATATTTTTTAAAAGAAAATACACATTGTCCAATGAAATTCGATTTTATTTATTTTTATGGCCTTAAAATATTGGGGATAGACACCATTAGGTTTGCTATACTAAGCCTTGCGAGTAGACGAGACCATAAGGTTAGACATGCTTGTACAGAAACAAACAAAAAATTTCTACCTCTGAACCCCACCCAAAAAAAAAACCTGGGGGATATCAAGGCATATATTCAACATGCAACTTTTCATCAATAATAATAGCTAAATCATTAAAGCATTAAATAAATGTTTATGATTGGAATAAAACGTCAATATTTATTATGGCCTCCCTTGACAACAGAAAAACTAGGCGTCTATGATATATACTGGTTGCTAGATATGATGCAAGTTAAACGCCTATTCTTTGTCCTTATTATTCCATTACAGCCTTTCAAATCATCAAAGCTGTTGATGATGGCTCTCTAATCCCTCCCACGTCTCTCGAGGGCCCACCCGAGATTCTTAATAGGGCTGAGATCCAGACTTTAAACTGGCCAGTAGTCAAAATCCTGGAGTTCACGGCTATCTTTCCATCACATTGAATAAGAGCCAGTATTACATCTAGTAGCTGTAGATTTTACATCACTAAATTTAAGTGTAAATCTTGATTTATCGGACCATATAACACGTCGCCACTACTCTTCAGACCAATCGACCTACTTACGAACCTATTCCAGCCGTCTTTTCTTGTGGATTTCAGTTAAAGCTATTTTATGGGGTCTGGTATATAATCCAAAGCCCAAGCACTTGAAACAGCTCATTATTTTCTTTCTACAGGCAAATGCTCTCATGTTATTCAAGGCATCTCTTTGTCCTCTCATCAATATTTTTATGCCTTTCGGACCCTTTTCTTGACTATAGATATCCTTCTCTATCCATTCTCTTAATGATTGACTTGACGGTTGATAGACATATGCGAGCTACCAATAAAATCCGGGTCGCACCAGAATCTGTGAAGTGCATGCACATGGTGCATCTTGCATGTTGGACTAGATTAATAAAATGGGAGAAAAAACAATATTCTTATTTCATTTTATTATATATATATATATATATATTGCAGAGGTCAAAGCGTCTTTGACTGTGAGTGTACTTGTAGCTAGAAATACAAAAATTAGAAAAACAAAACTCTTGAAAAAAAATATGTGGCAAGTTTGAGTAAACTAATAAAGAGCATTCTTTTCCTTTTTACCATAGTGTACTCCAAGAGACAGGTTATTAAGCTTGTATATGTACAGGTCCCTTCGAGCTTGCATTGAACTCTTCTTTCTTCTCTTGCTTGTATACTTCAATGTATGTATACATGCACCCACAAATGTGTATGTGGATAAATTGATAGTTTACTATTAATTAAATGTAATCTGACTAATTCGTTCACGGTAGGAGGCCTCTAAGATCCTAACTTCGTCTTCGTATTTCGTCTTTAGTGCTTCTAAATCACACTGATATGATTCTGAAATTTTAATAATCTGTGCCTCTTTTGACAATAAATCATTTAGCTCAGGTTCCTTGTGACTTGTATTATTGATAGGAGCTGCAACTTCCAAAGGCACATCAACGATAGTTTCAGATACGTCCTACGAAACAATACAATAAAAAAATAGTTAATATACACATACACACACAATGGATATTCACAATCCTTTTTTCTTTCTTTCTTATTCTTACATTATTCCCACCGTTTGGTAAGGTTTTATCTGAAGGTAATGAGACATTGTTATTCTCTTCATGGTCACTTTTCTGCTTCTGCTTCTTTTGTCCGTTATCAGGGTGAGTAAGTTCGATAGAATCCTGCGCCCTACGTTTCTCAGGAATATGCTTTGTTATATTTATAGGTGATTCGGGTAATAAGCACGATGCAGTAAAAGGTTTAGATCTCTTTGCTAATGCACGTCTGACTATTGGTTTTTCTTCTTGCGGAACCACATTTATTGGTGGCGAAGTAAAAGGTGTGGATCGTATAGCTCTTTGTCTCCTGGGTGGGCTAGGATGTATCTTTAAATCTTTGGGAGTGATTAGATCGGCTGTACTAGTTGTATTTTTCGTTTTGTATGTTGACTTACTTGAGGTTAGTGCTGATGTTAGTACTGGTGTTACTGTTGTTGATATAAGTGATGGTGTTGGTGTTGGTGATGGCGATGGCGATGGTGTTAGTCCCATTGGTGCTGTTGGTGCTGTTGGTGCTGTTGGTGCTGTTGGTGCTGTTGGTGCTGTTGGTGCTGTTGGTGCTGTTGGTGCTGTTGGTGCTGTTGGTGCTGTTGGTGCTGTTGGTGCTGTTGGTGCTGTTGGTGCTGTTGGTGCTGTTGGTGCTGTTGGTGCTGTTGGTGCTGTTGGTGCTATTGGTGCTATTGTTGCTATTGGCGTTGTGGGAGTTGGTATTATTGGTACATGTGTTGATATTTGTGTTGGTACTGTTGCTGGTTCTAGTTCTAACTCTAGTTCAAGTTCTGGTGTTGGTTCTGGTGCTGGTGCTGGTGCTGGTGCTGGTGTCGGTGTCGGTGTCGGTGTCGGTGTTGATATTAATGCTGATATTAGTGTTGGTGTTGGTGTTAATGTTGGTGACCCAAGATCCCTTGGTATGTTTGATGCCAAAGTTTCATTTTTTGGTACATTCGCATAAGGATCAGATACGGTAATTTCAGATAGAGGTTCTTTCTTTACTAAACTCTTGCTATTAGCTTTAAAAGAAAGTATGGATTGCGGGTACTTCCTGGCAATCTTTTTGTGCTGTGCAATACTGTCACTGATATTGAGTCGGATATCTGGCCCTTTTGTCTCGGTAAATATACGGACATCACCAAACAGAGGCTGTGGAATTAACTTTAGGAGTACAATCTCTTTGATTTTTGGAACTGCAGTGGTTGAAGGACTAAGAGGAAGTCGGAATGGAAGAGCACATGGTGAACTTGTTCTTGGGACTGAATTTGAGCGGTGTGTCTGTAGTGGCGAGTGTTTTGGATTATGATTTGTACTTGGAATGCTTGAATTTGATGAAAGGGATTCTCGTGAATGGGAATTTAGTTTTGGTGAAGAATTTCTTTCTTTTGATTTTTGTGACTTATTTTCTTTTGATTTGCCGTGTCGTTTACGTTTTTCTGAAGAGCTTTTCTTTTGTTTCCCTTCATTCATTCTCAAGAATACGGTCTAGAGATTTTGAAATCACTTCAAAAAATAAAAAATAAAAAATAAAACCAAAGGAGAAAAATAAATTTATGTAAAATTACGAATTGTGTAACAACGAATTTCACAGTCTTTTTTTTTTCTTTTACCCCTTGGCTCTTGTCTTTTCTTTATAGCGCTTTTCGAAATTAATCGTGAGCTAAAAAATCGTGCACTAAATAAAATATAATTAGTGAATTAATGCAATAAAAATTCGCGCAAAGTTAAAATTATCTTTGGTTTGCTTTTCATTAGAAGTACAACCAAATGTCTAACATTTATCAGCACAGCGGCGATGTGATGTTAACGGATGAAAATGGAAAGGAAGTTGTTGAGTACCAAATGAAAGTTGACGACGAACAATATCCTCTTCCTCTTGCTCCTCCCATCTACACTTCGTTCTCCTTTCTTCTCCAAGGGACTGTTGGATTATTTGAGATCTAAAGGAAGTATATCTTATTTGATTGGGTATTTGGCTCACAACACTACAACCATCATCTCAACACCTGGCACTTTCTAAGGCACTGATTTCGTGCAAAAAGTTGAAAATCTGAGACCACAAACGTCTAACAATATAATTCCGCTTTTTTCTGACAGCCAGAATAATTATACCGAGATCACTCAAGAGCACCTTTATTCGGCATAAGGGCTCTCATTGAGTGTTTCGTTGGTTATTTTATTGTGTCACTTCTCGCCTTTCTTTCCCCAGTCAAAAGAATCGTACGAAACACTTGTTTCGTCTTCTGAGTGTTTCGCTGCAAGTAGCCTTGACACAAATTGACTGCTGGATCTGGCGAAAATGTGACCAGGGATCCTTGGTTTTGGATTCTTGTTTGGTGGCGAGTAAAAGGTTTCCCTTCTCCAATCAAGGGCTGATTTCTCCAAATGATGTTCTTCGTATCTAGTCAATGACTTGAAACTTTGTTTCTCTTTTCTGTAAAGTTGTAGAAGCTGTGCAGTTTGAAGGACACGCTCTTCCAAAGTGAACGTCTTTTGAAAAGTTTCTGCGAAAGACTGGAGATCACAGACACAAGTGGGGAGTGAAAAGACGAAGAAGGGTAAATAAACATATAAACCATTTCTGGCAAGTGATTGTACAGTTGCAAGACATGTACTTTTGGCGCATTGGATCCCAAATGCCTGGGGAGAGATTTATGAACACAAAAAATGTGGGGACTATGCAGTAGCCTAATGCGTACAAAGGGAGGAGGGAAACAAAATTAACAGAAGAAAAAGAACGAAGAGAAGAAATAATACAGGAGAAAGTAGAAAGTAGATGGAGCACAAGAGTGAGAGACCTAGTCTAGGAGATGGGAAGACTGAAAGAAAAATTGAAGCGATTTGTTCACAGAAACAACTACATCGGCAGGAACAAAAGGTACATCGTCAAAAATTGTGGGCCAGTACGCTTTCCACACTGTGGCAAGCACACCATCCAAAACATGATATGAGTCAATATGAGGAGGGGATGGAAGGAGGTCGAGAGCATAAAAGGCACGAAGGATTGTGGACAGTCGGGCTGGGGCACTGTGGTATCCATCTGTTCATAGTCATAGTCCAAACTTGCTAAGCGAGAGGACACTCAACAAGAAAATGCTCAGGAATCTGGTTAGAGTGACCATATAGACGGCACTCGGGCCTCCTTCCATCGTTAATTCTGTCTCATCTACTTTTCTCTACGCAGCTACAGATTAATGCCAATGGATTTCTCTCGCACCCTCTTACGCAAGCCCGTAGTCTTCGACAAGGGGATCCTCTCTCGCCGATTCTCTTCGACCTCGATTTTGAGCTTTTGCTTCGCCGCGTGATACACAATCCTCTATTTCTCGGTGTTCTACCCTCTGTCTCTCCCACACTTACCTCTTTGCCCCCTGTCGAACTGCTGGCTTATACCGATGATCTGCTGGGGTTTCTTCTTGACACAACTCACCTGTCTCGTCCTCACTACCACCTCAACACATACGCTGCCGTATCTAACGCTCGCATAAACATTGATAAGACTCAAGCCTTCTCTCTTTCGGGATTTCCACTCCCCGACTGGAATACATTCCTTCGTGCATATGATGTTACTGATTGGCATAATCTTACGTGCCATACCTTTATCTGATACCCTGTTTTTTTCATTTTTTCCCTCCATCACTCAATGAGACTCCTACGAGACCGCTATCCTGTCAAAAATTGAGACCTTTTGCAGTATTCATGGACTACGATCTCTTTCCTTTCATGGGCGGGCAACCATCATGAACTCTCTTGTACTTTCCCGGCTATTGCATGTCCTACGTGTGGTTTCGTTCCCTTCCGCCTTCCTTGACCGAGTTCGTTTCATTGTGCGTGGGCTCTTCCGTATCAACTCCTTTCCTCCCATTGCTTTTGATACTCTCTTCTTGCCCCGACTACAGGGTGGCCTTGGTATCTTGGATCCTGGGATACAGCAATGTGCTCTCCAACTTCGCTGGCTGGAGCCCCTTATCCGTAATTCTCTACTGCCTCATGGTCTTGTTCCCCAATGGCTCTCTACTCTCCTTCGCTCCGACGTACCTACCATTGATCCTCTTCTCCCCTTACTCTTTCCGGACAGTCGTCCTCGCAACCATCGAACTCTTGGTTCTCCGCTGAACTTGGTCCTGAAGGCTATGGATACTCTCCCCAGACACTTTGACAGAGTAGCGCTCAACCTTTCCAATTGTCTCATCCTGCCTTTGTCTTCTGTGATATTCAGTATTCCCTCTCATCCTTTGTATCGATCTGCTTGGCGTTATTTGTGAGTCCACCATTTATACCAAATCGGGTCTAATTTGGATATACTCACCTCCATCGCTCCCTCTTGTCCTCTACCCCGTTCTGGCATACTTAACCGCATCCTCAATAGACTTTGCGATCATACAATGGTCCTGCATCCTATTCTCTCTCAGGCATGTATCTCTTCTTTTGCACTGACATTCCAGCAGTCAGACCTTCACATTCGTGACGGGTTGTCCATTGACCTCCAGCCGCTTCTGTTAGCACAACTTCCCGGTCAGATCTGGTCCCGACTCACAACTCGCTCTTACTGCTCTGCCTGTTCCCATCAACTGGTTAATACTCGCCCCATCCAGCCTCCTCTTCACCAACAACAACTTCGCTCCTTCTGGTCTTTTGTTCTTCCTCACAGGGCACGTAATGTTTGGTTTCGCGGTTTGCACCACAAGCTTTCTTGTCGTGCTCTTCTCCACCGCATCATGCCTTCCATTGTATCCTCTCCTCTTTGCACAATCTGTACGAGGTCCGTTGAGACGTAGGCGCATTTTCTTCTTGATTGCCCGTTGAAACCCGCGGTATGGCTATGGATTTGGTTGGAATTTTATGGTACCGCCCCCTTACCATCTGTACTATCCGCTGCCTTCCGGTTCGTCGTCTTCCCTCCCACTCTCAACCTCGCTATTCCTGCTGCACCCGTCTTTAACTTGACCATCCTTGTCATTTTGGATCACCACCTGTCTTTCCACTTCAACTCTGTCCATTTCCTCCCCTCTGCAGTCCTCAACACTGCTCGCAAGTCAGTATCTCGCCTCTGCTCTGAGCTAGAGCTTGGCTCTCGCGATGTACCTCCGGTACAGCTCTACCCTTACTTTTACCCTAACTTCTATAATAATAAAAAAGAGCATAAAATTCCAAAAGCCAAAAACATCATATAATTCACATAACCTTTCAAACAAATATTTTAATTTTCTCTTTTCCTACTCAATCTGAGACTTTGAATAAATCTGAGCATATCATTCGCTCCTTACAAACAAACAAACAAGAAATGCCACTGTTACGGATGGTCTTACAGACAAGGCATTTCTGGTCACCAACATACATATAAATAATTATGGCTTATAATAGTAATATAAAGAGGGGAAATCTGGTGAATAAACCTTGTTTCTTTGACTCTCTTTTATTAAATTCTGTTGCTGTTTCTGTTGCTGTTGTAATTGGCTTGTATATATTTCTCGCTTTTATTTTTAATTCAGAGAATTGTATATTTCTTGACCATTAAGGATAACAACTCTCCTACCATTTCCATAATCATGCGTGATTCTTGTTCCCTACGGACAAATTGTGAATTTCTGCTTGTATATAATAGATAGATAGACAGGTTTAAATAACTAACCTCATTGCCTTGTGTAGTCGTGATTGAGTGTGTGACTCCGTTATTGGTTATTGTCTGGGTGGACGAGCTGTGTGAATACGATGGTGCTCCCATGGATCCATTGCCACCCTGTGACATTTGTTGCATTTGTTGCATTTGTTGCATTTGACCTCCGTTTGAAGAGTAAGACGAACTGCTGTAAGAGCCCATTGGATCAATCATCGGAGTACTGGAGCTATAGAATGACTGATATCCTCCTTGTCCAGGAAATGACTGGAATCCTTGGCTAGATGAAGAAGTAGAAGAAGAGAATGATTGATATCCTCCTTGTCCTTGACTTTGGCCTTGCCCTACAGTAGGAAATGATTGAAATGACTGGAATCCTTGATTAGGAAATGGCGGAAAGCCTTGGTTTGGAAATGGTTGGAATCCTAGTCCTTCAGGAAATCCTCCAAACATGTTTAATTGGTGCCCATTTGATAAAAGAAAATCATTGTGCATTTGGGCGTGCATGTCAAAGTGTTGGGCAAAGATATCAAACGGGGATGAGAACTATAATAGTGATTGATTAACAAACTAAAAAGCGCACTGAATATATAGATATATATATATTCATAAACCTCCTACATGAAATTCCTCAAGAGGGTCTCTGAATGATGCATTGTTCTGTCCCAAAAGAATATTGTCGTATTCTGCCCTCTTGTTAGCTATTGAATCAAATGTTAATATTGACTGTAAAGCAAGGCTTTGTATCTTTAAAGAAAAACCTCTCTCTCTCTCTCTCTCTCTCTCTTTTGGCTTATTGATGAAGCTATTATCTTTATTATTATTCATCTTACCATCTGACAAGACTTCGTATGCTTGACTAGAATGTAAATTAAGAATTACCAATTAACGATTAACAATGAGAATCACAATAAATAAATAAATTTATAGGCTTGTTTGGTCTTTAGAAATGAGATTACGTTACCCAATCTCAACAAACTAAGAGTTATATGAATATGAATATATATTATGTTTGTAATGTAAGATTGTCATCCATAATCAATGTTTAAATAAGAAAACTTACTTTTTGTTCAGCGCCTGGTTCCTTGTTCTTGTCAGGATGATAATTTAAGGCTTGCTTACGGTAAGCCTTTTTTATTTCTGCTTCACTGGCGTCTTGAGCTACGCCCAGTGTTAGGTAAAAGTCCAGATCGTTCATGGTGTCGAGGAAGAGTGCTAAGTTTTAATTATATATATCAAAAGAGAGTATTTTATTTCATTTTATTTCATTTTATTTCATTTTATTTGGACGCGTATATAATTTTTATACATATATATATTATAAAAACATTTATAAAACTGATTTTGTGCATACAAGTCTCAAAGACACTAAAAACCCAGTCCACTAAGTCAAGCTTATGACACTAAAGAGGGAATTGGAATTTACTACCCTGTTTGTCTGTTTGTCTAATTTCATACCCTATACATAGACACACACACATATCTATATATCTATATTGGGGGATTTCCACATTGGAAATATTTACTTTTATATATTATTCAAATAAAGAAAGGAAACATATTATCAAAGCAATTGAATTAAAGGCAAACAAACAAATTATAGAATTTATATACCTATAGATAATAGATATATAAAATAAAAATAAAAAAATTAAAAGGGGTAGAGAAAGAAATAAAGAAATAAAGAAAGAGAGAGAGAATTTGGATTGTATGTTTATGTAGAGTGAATATGGAATGTCTTGAATGTTGAATGTGTTTGTATGCGTGTGTATAAGTGTGTAGGAAGAGTGAGAGCGTTGATCTGGTTATATATTAAGTGGCAGTCGTAAAACACTGTCTATTGTGAGAATAATAAAGAGATGTTTTTTTTTAAGTACAAAAAAATCAGCCTTGATTCTATACAGCACCAACAAAGAAAAAGTATTTAAACTTACCTCTGTAACGAGATGAGTAGAGGAAGCAGGTAATCGTGTCGACTTCTTTCACTGTTTGGTTGGCGAAATGACGGGACACAGCCGCAACAAGTTCTTCTTTGTTTGATTTTGAGCGAACCTTGATTTTATGAACTCGAACGTATTTACGCAATACTGATAAATCAAGAGAATTAAAGTCAATCTAAAGAAATCCACCCGTCCCCCCCCCCCAAGAACAACAAGCAAAAGATATTTATCATTAATTAGTTATTGGTATTTTCATCACTTTGTATAGAATGTGAATTTTGAATATATATATATATATATATAAGCTTTTGGTTATGTACCGTTTGAAACTCTTTTCCAACATTGTTTCCTTCGGCAACTCGACGTCTCTTCTCGCGCTCTCTGTCATTGTCTACGGTTTGCTTGAATGCAGTATGGGAATGATGAGATATTCCATTGGCGTTTAATGCTGTTGCCTTTTGTTTGGACCCCATTCTTTATGTTATATTCTTGTATGTATATATGTGTATATGTATGTATGTGTATATAAAAGGAGAGATAGGGAGAAAGGGAGAAAAAGAGAGGGAAAAAAATTAAGAAGAAAAAAGATAGGAAACGGGGTACACAGATAAATCGCCATATACACACAAAACTGAGTCACAATCGGAATTTAATTTTAAGTTGAAGAAAAAAGAAAATCTGAAAAAAAGCTGAATTCATTTGAAGATTAAAATACTGTCGTTCCAACACCAAAGGGCGGCTTTTTAAAAAAAGGGCGGCCAATAAAACAATTCAATTGTCGGTTTTTAAAATATCAATAGGCGGTTTTTATTTTCAAAAAGTCGTTTTTTTTTTTTTCCTAAGATGAGTACTCACTTTTACACTTTTCCAAAATTAAAGTCGTACCCCGCCAGTTCTGAATTCGCATGCTTGCCAAAATCAAAGTCATATGCTTCTATTCATCACGGCTAAAGATATCTCTAAATATATCGAGTCTCGAGGATATCGATGTGCCTACCTTCCGTCATACTCTCCTGAACTCAATCTATTGAGCAATTTTGGTCGGTTGTTAAGAGCAAAGTTAAGCGCAGTAGGCTGTTGGAAAGCGAGACGTTGATGACACGAATCGGCGAAGCATCCAATAGCTTAAGGTTGAGTGACTTCGAAGGTTTTGTTTCTCATTCTTATAGATGCTTAAACAAGTGTCGTAATAGAGAACAACTTTGATGCTCTTTTTTTTCAGTACTTTACGAAGTAAAAAAAAATTGATGAGAAATCTAGTAGGATCATTTAACCATGTCAACTTAATGTAACCAAACGCTAGCTCAATGTAACTGATGTCTGCTTAATGTAACCGATGTATGTTTAATGTAACTGATGTCTGCTTAATGTAACTGATGTCTGCTTAATGTAACCGATGTATGTTTAATGTAACTGATGTCTGCTTAATGTAACTGATGTCTGCTTAATGTAACCGATGTATGTTTAATGTAACTGATGTCTGCTTAATGTAACCGATGTCTGCTTAATGTAACCGATGTCTGCTCAATGTAACCGATGTCTGCTTAATGTAACCGATGTCTGCTTAATGTAACTGATGTCTGCTTAATGTAACCGATGTATGTTTAATGTAACTGATGTCTGCTTAATGTAACTGATGTCTGCTTAATGTAACCGATGTATGTTTAATGTAACCGATGTATGTTTAATGTAACTGATGTCTGCTTAATGTAACCGATGTCTGCTTAATGTAACCGATGTATGCTTAATCTGATATCAGTTTAGTTACGAGTTTGAGCTTAATGTATGGAGCAAGTGAAAACCATGGTGTTGGATAATTTGGGCAAGGTAGATGATGAGAAAAAAAAGTGTGTTTTGTTGGTCATTTCATGTCTTTGTTACATTAATAATAAATATGTTAAAAGTAAAACGTTAAGTTTGTTGAAAGTCTTAAAAAGAAAGATGAAGATTTATTAAAGTGAAAAAAGAGGATGTATTTATACTAAAATAAAAGAGTGAAAAAGGGTCTGGTTCTTTGACATTATATTTGACAGTCTTTGATCTGAATAAATTATATGTTACACCATATCAGATAAAAGGTGGAGCACCCTTTAAATAGTAATCATCGATAAAGATATATAGCTGGTATATCAATTAAGCTTGTATTTATCACATTTAAGCTAAGATCAGTTACTTACAATAAGAGTCAGAGTTGAGTTTGAAAGGTACACAAGATAAAACTAGAATCGTAATTATTTGTGTTTGAATAAGATCAGAAAATTAGATTAGAAAAGATTCTTGTTTTATTTATTAAAATGTCAAGCTATATATATATCTTTTCGATTGCGGTCTTCCAGAAGGTTCGAGTTGAAGGAAGACTTGAGAAGTTTCTTTGACAGCGGTTAAATATTCTTCATGGAGCTGATTTGGGACTATATTAAATTTAATGGGACTTGATGGGTTATATCTGTAAATAATGACAGTTTTATTGAGGAATAAATATTATTAATAAACTTGATACTGATAAAATATTAAAATACTCACTTTTTCTAATTGTTTTGGTATACTTTCTAACAATTGTGATAACCAAAGCAACAAAAGAAAAAGGAGATAAACATAAAATATGTATGCAAAAGAAAATAACTGTCGCGAATTGATGTTTGAATTAGCCAATAAAAAAAATTTTGTCCCATTTCAAAGCCAATCATGAGGGACTTGTCTGAGCTAGAATATTCTAGAGCAGTGAGCTTACGACAACATTAAGCTGAAACCAGTCGCATTAAGCTGACATCGGTTACATTAAGCTCGGTCTCGTAACATTAAGGTAGCCCTTCTTTTTCTTCTTTTTTCATTGTATTGCAATGACAACTGTTGTGGTGGTTGAAGTTGAAGAAGTTTTTAAGAGGAAGAATTGAAGATTTGAGATTAGGAACGAAGATTCGTGAGAACTTGTGTAGGTTTTGTTTATTGAGAAAAGATTTTGTATCAAAGTTTCACCAGGTTCCTACACTGAACTACTACTGCTATTTATATTGTTTTGGATCAGGAAAATTATATGACTGGGGTCAGGTAATCGATTCTATCTGAGCCTTAATCAGAGTAATGTGATCTTGGGATAATTAATGTATGATTAATTATATAAATGTGTGTAGTCCCAATGAAGTATTAACATTGAAAGTAAATGTGTTTATGAGTTATAATTATGCTTATAATAATCCACTGATGTATCCCATATTATGGTGATATCATCATATAAAATATAATCACTATCATGCATGCTAAACCTGTGTGTTAAATAATAAAGTAATCGGTAGACACCTTTGAGTGGAATAGCTGAGACCTTATATTATTTCCTTCAGACTTATTCTCAATTACAGCAGTAGTCAATACTCATTTACAACAACAACATTGATCACGAAAGGACAGGCAGCATGTTTGGTGCTAGGAGAGTCAGTAACGGAAGCAAATCGTGTGAAGTGCAAAGCCATTGTTAATGGGACACCATTTGATATTGTTTACACGTCGGAGAGAGGCAACACACGACCCATTGCCATTGGCAAGGTAGTCGCTGAACGCGATCCCTTTACATATCTTGATTACCCTGATACACCACCTCCTTGTCACGTTGATTCCTCCAGCTTTATTGAAACAAACGACTCCAGTGTACCTAACGAAAGCAGTAGCTGTGCGCTGGATAATGTTGAAAGCAGTAAGCTACCAAAGTATCAATGGCAACCATTACCTTGCTTTAATGCAAATCCTTCTTTTTTTTTGTAGGTTCCAGCTCGTGCAAGTCAACAGACAGTTATAATGGTAACAAAATCGAGAGCAGTGCAATATTTCATTTTTGTATATTTACTCTAGTATTTTTTTCTAGTCATTAAACCAACAAAAGCTAGTGTCATGGACCTTCTGCGCATCTTTTTGACAGCAAACCCAGCTAGTAGCGTCAAGAATCTTTATGATCTCAAGTCATTAACTGAGAAGGATATCTTCAATCTGGTGATAGCCTATATACCGAATGTTGGTGATTCGTTTACTGCCAACCAGATCAACAAATGGCTAACTAGTGATGGATATTTTGGTCGGCCAAAGTCTACTCGTCAAGGATATGATGTGATCAAAGCCAGAAGTCTATGGGTGCTGAAACCTGAATTTATGGGTAAGTTGACAAAAACCACTCCTTGGGTAAATTACTGACCTTTTTTGGGGAGGGAAATAGGAGATGCAATGGATAGAACGTTCAATCGCAGAACATTTCGGCAAATGACACGACAATTAACGGGTTGGATAACTGTCGGTTACTGCAGGAAGTCACCATCAAAAGAAACACCACAAAAACGTCTAGAACTATTACAAAAAATGGTGAATAGTTTACACGTGAATGACCTTTGTGAAAAAGTATTTGTTTCGCCCATTTGTCGAGCAAGCTCAGACCTTTTGACAAGAGATATATCCCCTACTGCTACTGCCCAAAGTATTTTGAAACAATTGCGATTCCAAAATGGTGACATGCAAGGTAAAAAAAAAAAGGTCCACAGCACCAGATCCTACCATTAATTTTCCACTTCGTTTCTTTTTCCTCTCTTCGTATAGATTTCCTTATGTTTGCAAAAACAACGACTTCGTCCATTCGACTGGTTGTGCTCGACTACGCTGGCCTCTCTACAAATCCCATTGATGCCCGCACCTTTGTCAAGTATATAGAAACAGATCTAGTTCATGATGACCAAGCATATTTATTGATTTCTTTCTTTCTTTATAGGGATGTTAAGACAATTGAGCAAATTGTGATTGATCATGGCCACAAACTAGAGTCATTTAATCGAGCTGAACTGAATAATCGCAAGGTCATCTTAAAATTTGATTGTCGCAAGGCACCTGTAAAACGATCAAGTCTTTAGTTGTCTATCAATACTTCTCCATCAAATCAATATGTCTTTTTTACTTATGTGCATTTTTCTTCTTTCCATATATGCCCATTCCTATATCAATGTTCTATGAAATAAATTTCTATTTCCCCAAGGCTCTTTGTTGCTCATACAGTATACGATTGTGGGTCCCAATACCAAATAGGTAACATAAAAGGCCTCACCCGTGATAAATATAAGCTTAATGTAACAAAGGCATGAAATGACCAACAAAACACACTTTTTTTCTCATCATCTGCCTTGCCCAAATTATCCAACACCATGGTTTTCACTTGCTCCATACATTAAGCTCAAACTCGTAACTAAACTGATATCAGATTAAACATACATCGGTTACATTAAGCAGACATCGGTTACATTAAGCAGACATCAGTTACATTAAGCAGACATCGGTTACATTAAGCATACATCGGTTACATTAAGCAGACATCGGTTACATTGAGCTAGCGTTTGGTTACATTAAGTTGACATGGTTAAATGATCCTACTAGATTTCTCATCAATTTTTTTTTACTTCGTAAAGTACTGAAAAAAAAAGAGCATCAAAGTTGTTCTCTATTACGACACTTGTTTAAGCATCTATAAGAATGAGAAACAAAACCTTCGAAGTCACTCAACCTTAAGCTATTGGATGCTTCGCCGATTCGTGTCATCAACGTCTCGCTTTCCAACAGCCTACTGCGCTTAACTTTGCTCTTAACAACCGACCAAAATTGCTCAATAGATTGAGTTCAGGAGAGTATGACGGAAGGTAGGCACATCGATATCCTCGAGACTCAATATATTTAGAGATATCTTTAGCCGTGATGAATAGAAGCATATGACTTTGAGTTTGGCAAGCATGCGAATTCAGAACTGGCAGGGCACGACTTTAATTTTGGAAAAGAGTGTAAAAGTGAGTACTCATCTTAGAAAAAAAAAAAACGACTTTTTGAAAATAAAAACCGCCTATTGAAAAAATGAAAACCGCCCTTTGGGTTTTGAAAACCCGCCCTTTGGGATTGTAAAAAACCGCCTATTGATATTTTAAAAACCGACCATTGAATTGTTTTATTGGCCGCCCTTTTTTTAAAAGGCCGCCCTTTGGTGTTGGAACGACTGTATTGGGGGAGTTAGAGGGGTTTATAAAAATAATATATTAGACCATCCACACCGGTTTATCCTAAATCTGAAGTCGCATCTTTTTGTTGCTCGAATGTTTTAGTGAAGCCCCAAATTTAGATATCCGTTAAATATTTGTCGAAAAAAAAAATCTAAATTTTCTATTTAAATTTACATATTGGCGAGCTTACACAAACCGCTGTGGATGTTCTTGGTAGTTAACTTGCCTGGATCAAACCTGGAGTATTTGTCAATAGACAGTTGAGTTTTATGATCATTATTTCTGTAGAAACGATTGTTTATGTGACAAAATATAACTACTTGCATATATAACGCTCTGAAGCTAATTTATCTATTAGATCAAAAGAATAACGCATCATCATCGTCACTGATAGCAATAATAATAAAAGGACCTTATGTATATTGAGCCCTGGCACTGTTTTGAAATCTTAACGTTGAGTATTAAAAATGAAATAAAATAAAATAAATAAATAAAACTCAGATAAAAAATTATTGGTAGCCAATAAATCGGAAACTGATATCATTGGATGCTGTCACTTCAAGCTATAAAAGTTTATGCACTACAGTGTTTTTACTTGAGATCGAGACTATTCTCGAAAACAATTAGACAAATGAAATATTATTTTTAGTTATAATTTGTTTATTTTAGATACTCCAGAGCTGTTTTTTATTGTAAAAATAATACTGATGTCTTAAATGCCCTTTAGCAACAAATAATGGCTATTCCTATAAGTCAAAATAGTAAGAGTAAGCAAAAGTTGGTATCAACGTTATATAAGCACTTCAGAAACAATAAAAAAATAAATAAAGAGACAAAAATATCTCTAGATTTATCAAGGTGTACAGAGAGCGCGTGAAGAAATGGTAAACACATTAGTGAAAAGCGGCAGAAAATATAACACAAAAAAAACACAAAAGGAAATAGAAGAAAACGGAAGAAAAAAAAAAGACGTTTCCAGACGAAAGATAAAGGCAAGTAGAAGTTGCATAATTGAGGGTGATACATACATAATACATTAATACACCTTGAAAGAACTAATAATTTGTATTAGTGGAAAAGGGTATTGGTGACCAAAAAATAAAAAAAAAATTCAACCGTGATCCGTCTAAATTGACGGCCACATTTAAAGGCTATCATGCAGTAGTTGTAGGTGCTCTGTACCGATCATTGAAGAATAGACAAAAGGGCAAAGATCTTCTTGTGGTGAATGTTGGCGAGTTTAGGCCATTTGTAAGACTTGGCTAACAATGTCTTTATTTCTTTGCTATAAATATTTTAAATGATCTTAAAGCAATCATCGCTTGCCAAAGTTGCAAGATGGTGTAGAGTAAAGATGTGAATGCTCCCGATATATATATATATATATATTTATCTATATACACATATGAAATAATAAAATTATTATTGCGGAAAGTTATTTATCCGCGTTTGCATGATTTTCTTCATTTTCACTTTAATTATCAACAAGCCAAGCAATTATATACATGTAAAGGTGAGGTGAGGGCGGATGGTGGAGGGAAAGGAGAAAGGAGGCGAAACACAGTTACACACACAACTTTATTAGTGCGAGCCGGACGTAATAGCCAGTCACCGGTGTACCTAACGGGGATACACATTGGCTAGATTGTGTAACAGCCTGTCCCCACTAAAATCTTACGGTTTTTGGGATGGTACTTGACCCAAACCGTTGTTGATAGGTACGTCTTTAAAACCAACACTCTATAGGCATGTTGTATTATACTGTATTGCTTATTTCTTTAGTGTAACTCAATTGGCAACGTGTCTGTACGAGGGCGTGCTCTTTTTGTGTTTAGTAGCATTGGTATCCATTGGGTGTTGGGTGTTATTGCATGTGTTGAGAAAAAAGAAACAACCAATGGATCAAGGCTCCAAAGGAGAGGGCACTGACATACAATACACTGTGTTGAGCTTTGAGCTTTGTCCTTTATTTTGAATTTTATTTTGATTTTGATTGTGACAGGTACAGGTACAGGTGCAGGTACAGATCACTACATTCTTGCAGGGGCGTGGTGTATTATTGATGTTGATGTCAATGTGACCAGTAAGAGTGTACTCAGCAGATGACCCTTTTGTATGAAGTATATGTATTGTGTATGCGCTTGTGCGTGCATATATATATATATGTGCGTGTTCTTGTGTATGTGTGTGTGTGTGTAATAGTAGCGGTAGTGGTAGATTGGTCGACTGTGGGTAATTTGTTTGTTTGATGGGAAACATAAATCCTGGCTGTAAATTATCACCAGTTTTAATTTGTGTGGGAATATTTTGTATATTCTGTATTTTCTGTACCATACTAATATACTAATATATACTTGTATATCAATGAACGAAAAGGCACGGGGGAGAAAGATAGATATTGAAGGGTTATTAATGTCCTCTTGTTAATTTTGGGCTGGTTAAGTTTGTTTTCAAATATTGGAGATCAAAGCTGTTCCAAATGTTTAAGCAATTACATTATAAGAGCATGAACAAAATACAGAAAATATGCCTTGAAATCTTCTTCTTTTTTCTTTGTGATGTTTTGCTTTGTAGATGAAAGCTTTATAGAAGCAAAAGATGGAGATAAGAAGAAGAAGTCTTGCCTTTGTATCATATAACATAAATAGTATCGTTGTAACAAATATAGCCGTTTTATCAAAGTAAAGTATATTTTCAGACTCTTAGATTGGTTTTGCATGAGCTAAAATTTTTGAATATTAAGATTAAAAGATATATTTAAATGAATAAAAAGGATATATTATAACCAACTATTCTCTTTAAGGCGCAAATGCTTCCTACATTATATACAACACAGTACAGTACAGTACAGTACAAAAAAGAAAATTAAAAATTAAAAATTAAAAATTAAATATTAAATATTAAATATTAAATATTAAATACTATTACTTGAAAGTAAATATAAAAGTAAAACTGGCAGACAGACAGAAATACAGAGAGAACTCTTCTATTGAGCAATTTGTTTCTTTTCTCTATCTCTCTTGTAAATTAGCTGTGATCTGTTGAATCAGGAAACTGTAGAAGGTGTGGTAAACAGAGAACTGTAGGACGGCAAATGTGTTGCACTTGAGTTACTCAAGGAAGTATCAGACGGTCCATAAGGTCTCTGCTCGGATGATATTAGTGATTGTGAGTGGGAGGATGTTAATGCTTGACTTCTCTCAAAGTTTTGCAGAAGAGCAGTCATGGCTAGAGGGTTGTAAGGAGATGTACGGCCAATCTCTTCATATGCAGGCAGTCCATTGTCATTTACAGCACAGTCAACTGCTATGGGCAAAATAGCGCGAAGTTCGGACACGTGGCCATCTGCGTTCTGGAGCGAGATGACAAACTTGAGCTTATGGCGAACAGAGACAGATTTGCTTCGTACATCGCATTGTATCGCATCAGGTGACCTTGGCACCTGGATCGCTAGTTCTTTTACCCAGCTCACAAATAGATCTGGCTGACTGTCGGTGTTCTTTTTTCCAAATTCATCGTCGTGCGAGAGATGTATGACTCTTGAGTGGGTTTGTGCGGTTTTACGGACCAGTCGATTAGTAGACCGACAGACCAGGTACTCTTTGAGAACCCAAGTCAAATGCCGTACTTTGATATCGTTCGAAAGAGGAATCACACTTAGTGTGACTGGAATCTGATCTCCGTGGAAGTAGTGCTTTGTAGGTGTACTGATTTCGTAGTCTAGCTTATCTGTCCACTGGCCAGCCACCGAGACAGGGCTAGAATCAAACGAGACTCCTGATAGTTGCCGCCAGATTCGAACATCTCTTCTCTCAGTGTGGTTGGGCAAAAACTTTGAGCGTTCGATCACAGCCTTTAGTTGATATTTGGCTTGATAGTACCGATCTACATATGCAGTCTCGGGAAGATTTCCTGCGAGTAAAAGCTCAAATTCGTAAAAGTGACTTCCTGCGCTCATTTGGTGTAGCTTGGATTGCTGCGGAAGAAATGACCATGCGTGGGATATCAACTCGCGTTCGTCGAGGTAAGAAGCATCGCAAGGATCAAGAGAGGTACTTCCTAAAAATAATAATAATTATATGATAATTATAATGAGTAACCACCATTATTGATTTAATGATTTGCCTTTTTTTTTTGGTTGCTTTTTTATTACCTGTATGCCAACACGTTATACTCTTTCCCGAGAAATCTAGTCGGATAGACTTCACCTTTGTCGACTCTTGAAAGTTAACTTCAAGTACTCCACGCAAGACACACCCAGACGATTCAGTTGGGCTGCCGTGCATAACAAGTTGACTGTTCTCCAAATGAATGGTGATTTTAGCTGAAGATCTGATGCGGTCCATTGAAAGAAACTATGAAGAATAGTAAGAAGAAGAAGAAGAAGAAGAAGAACTAAAGGTATGAGAAGAGGAAATAAAATAAGGGTAATGATAATGACAATGATAATACTGATAATAGTAATAAAAAAAAGAAAGAAAAAAAAGATAAGAAGGAAAAGAAATATTACAATTATAATCATAATAAAATAAAATATCACCCAAAAAAAGTAAGAGAGGCAAATATTATATTGGTACACAAGTCAACCAAACGTGGCCGATGCTTTGACTACAGGGTAGCACTTGTCTTTTCCTGTTTCCATATCTATATATTTCATCCCCTTTCACCCCCAATTCCACCTCCCTCCTTCTTCATTTCCTATATATATATATATATATATATATATGTAGGTATGTAACCAGCGACCCCATGTAAAAGTGCATAACCAAAATGTCAATCTAAATGACGATCGATTTTTATTTATTTTCTCATTTTTAAATATTTTCTATATATCTATATGTATGTTGTTTATTCTCGGCAGGGAAGAAGGGGTTAAGAGATGTATATAGAGTGGAAGGGGATAAATTAAAAGAGGCTGGAGAACTTTAAAGCCGACCTGATGCCACCCATTCACAAGTCAAATCAAATAAGAATATTTGATCCTCTTATTATATATATATTATTATTATTATTAAAAAGAGAAAAGACAAAACCAATTTTCACAAAGATTATGATCGTACGTCATGAGCACAACTGTTGTATGCACAAAATACAATATAAAATATAAAATTTAAATTTAAAATTTAAAAGGGGGGTTTTGGGGGGGATACATTTACTACTGTCTTCAAAGAAATCAAATTACGCTTACTTTATAAATTTCTCTCTGGTAAACTCTAAACCACACGAGCTAAGTAGAGATAGAGAGGGTCTTGTAACCACTTTTAAAATAATATTATTACTAGTTACTCGATCCTATACTGCACTGTACCGTACTGCACTGCCCTGCACTTGGTTAATTCCTTTTCTTTTTCTTCAAACATAATATACAGGTATTGAATGACCAGCTTTATGTAGTAATTACCATGCCATTAACACACAAACAAACTACTAATTGCCCTAATGAAGAATAAAAGAAAAGAAAAAGTAAGAAATAAAAAGAATCTTCCGAGACAATTATTCGCTGATTGACTTGCATCAATCCCGGATCCCATTCGAAAACCAATAAAAAAGAAGAATGCTCGATGGAAGGTACCTTGGTGATGAACATTCTTTTTCAGAAAACTAGAATTTCTTTATTGAGTTGATATCGGAAAAATATCAAATAAATATATTTGATAAAAAGATAAGCACAATAACAAATCTCAATGATAATCTTATTTGTGTTCAGCAAAGTCAGTGTACGTCCACGACTCTCTTTCTTCTCGATTTTTATTGGAACTACCAAAAAGCAACAAAGCAAAATATCTTGAAACCACCCCTCTCAAAATACCTTCATTCATATACACGCGCATACACACCGTGCTATAATGAGAATAGTTCTTTACAATTTATTAAACTATATAGCTATCAATATATATTTAATGCTTGTGAAGATAAAAAAGGACATCGTCGGAGGTTTAAACAGATTAAAGGTGAACTGATATCTACTGTATCCATGATATCTTTCAATTGTTCAAGAGACAGGCTTGCTCTCTTGAAGACTATTGGTAGGTTATAATTTCGAAGACCACATTAAATGTCTTACGGGAATATATCATGTGCTTTTAAATATACAAGGTCGTGAGTCATCTAGACAGAGTATGGATCAAACTTGGTTAATAGAAGCAGTGGACTGGCTAAAAACTGGATCAAGGTAGTCTTTCTTTTTATGGCTCTTTACTCTCCAATTGTCACTGTCATTGGGGTCGGTTAGTCAAGGTAACTCTGTTAGGCTCCACTCCAAGAATATAACCATAAAGTCAATAATATCCCCAATTTGAATCAATACAATAGAACAGAAAGACAAAAATATTCCCAGTCAAAAGTTCTTCCTTTAGCTTTTGCCATCTTCCAAGGGTAGTCCATTTATTTTTTCAAGCTTATTTTTCTTACTGAGCCTTGTCTATTCGGGAGTAAGATTTTCTCTCCCTTCATTACAAGAGTTATTCAGAAGTATTGAATTCCTTTTAATTTGGTTCCTCTTCTTCTTCCTCTTAAGTGTCTGTAATATACAAAGTATAAAATTAGCAAAGTGTTATTATTTATAAAGTGCTCTTATTACTACCGTTTGTATTCCGTACAATTTTCTGTGCTGGGTTACCTTGAAATAAGCGAAGAAATAATTCACAACCACAGGGAAAGCATATGATAGTTCTTCTTTTTTGTCTGTGACCAAATTCATAATCACATCCTTTCTTTCTGTATGTATGTATTTTGTTGTAATTCAAGCGTGTAGCAAATGGTGGTACGGCAATTGGTAAATTGTATCATCTGTCGAGTACAACTACTCCACCCCTCTCATTTGTTCCTTTCTGCTCATTTCTGCTCTTTATTTATTTGATTGTTTGTTTGTTTTTGTGTACAAGCACATATCAAATATTCAAATAATAAAGCATATTAACTTTATATATATATATATAATATCTATCTTGGAGAGAAGATACTTATAGTGACCTCTTCTTTGTGTATTTATATCTCACGTATTGGTTAGTCTACAAAACTTTAAACTTTAAACTACATATAATCTAGTGAAGTCCAAAGAAGCAAGCAAGTGAGCAAGCAAAGCAAAAGAATATAAATACATATACATTTAGAGATGTGTATTACCTCAGCACTATACCTTTATATCTATATTTATCTTCTTATATAAGTAAATAAATCAACACTTTTCATGTAACGATATACAAAATCCATGTGCAGTCTAACTTTCAATGTTATATTTGGCTTTCGAAAAAAAAGACAAAAAAATATCATTTTTGGATACTTGCTTATGCAAACAAGAAAGGTAAGAAGACCAATTAACTAATCAACCCTCTGCTGGGTGTAGTACCTTGAATATCTTTACTGCAATTTGCGTTAGATTCTTGAGCAAACAAAGAAAGACAGAAAGAATAACAGCCTTGTAATCAATCAATTAATAATTATAATAATAACAGCAACAGTGTTTATTCAGGACATATGACTTTGAGTCACTTAGAGGTGTTAAGATTACTATGATGAAACAAAAGAAAAAGAAAAAGAAAAGAGCAAAAAAAAATACAGATACGTGTGTAATGTGTGTAATGCGTATTGTGCATTGTATCCTGCTTAATAAACTCAAGTGTGGTCCAACTCTAACCAAGGATCACTCAGTACCTGATTAATGGTGTATCTACTTTCTACCCGTCTTTCAAGCATATTCAACAACAGCCCCATATGTCCTTTACCAAAGGAATATATATATATATATATGTCATATCATAGTGTGGTGAAATGTGGGTATGGGTATGGAAGTAGGTGCGGTGTAGTATAAAATACGAATATGAATATATAATATATGTAACATAGCAACACAATAACGTAGCAACACAATAACGTAGCAACACAGTAAGGATATATCAGCATGGAAACCAAGGTTATCCTTACTTTCTGCCTTTATATTTATAAGAAAAATAAAAAATACTGAAATTACCTGTAAATTCGGTAGGCGGCACTCGAAGATCTCCTTCAAGTATTTCATCAATCGAATAAAACGGATTCTCTCTGTAGACGAGGGTGTACAGAAGAATGCCCAGACTCCAGATGTCCTGTGGTGGACCCTCGTATGGAACACCTTTTAATACTTCGGGCGCACAGTATTCGAGTGTTCCCGTGAATGTGTCAAACTTTTTTCCCTTTCGAGAATATGCTGCACAACCAAAGTCAATCAGTTGGACCGTCCCAGAACCATCGAGAATGATGTTTTCATCCTTGATGTCACGGTGAATGATTCTGTTCTGGTGGAGATGTCCAACAGCGTCTGCCGTCTGACGGAAGATTCTTTTGATTTCCTTTTCGGTCATGTGTTCGTTCAGTTCGATATAATCAAATAAGTCCATTCCATCGCCGAGAAGTTCCATTACAACATAGTAATTATCCTGGTCTTCCATGTGGGTCACTAAGATAGAAAATAAAGATGAAGATAAAAGGTAAATATTTATCTGTGTATCAAGACCCCTAATTCAATCTCTACTATCATATTCTTATCTATAATATTAACCTACAAAGACGACAGCAGTTATTGTGCGGATTGTTCTGTAGTGTTTTCAGCACGTGTATCTCCGTTGGTATCAGACCCACTCGACGGTCCCTGTAATCATTCACATCATTAGAATTCCCTAGAAAAATAAACGACCCATTACTTTACCTAGTCCAAGCTTCAACTAAAATTCGTGCCTTATCAATGCTTTTGATTACAACCTTGGTCTATACCCAACAGCCCACGTTTTACATATATACATATTTATATATAGAAATAAAGAGTTACATCATAATCTTATATCAAAATATGGAGAATAAGAAAACAAAAACAGGCCCCCCTTTTTTCACTTGTTTATTTATATACCTGTTCAGCATCATCCTTTCGGTACCCAAGTTGGGCAGTACCGTAGGTTCCCTGACCCAAGGTACTCAGTATAACGTAATCGTCCAAGGGATGCCAAACCACCTCGGACTTTATCATATCTTGCGGCGTTTCTACTGATGGGCCACAAGATCCCACCAGCATGGGGGTCCGTTTTTGTTCTGACAAGTATGCAAATGATCTGATTCCAGAATTCTGGCTAGTCAATGTCGGTTTTCTGGAGATCTATCTCCACAATCAATTATCTTATTCTATAAAAGTGTAATAAAGGGTAGTAAGCTTACTTTGGGTGTATTGGGTATCGTTTGGACTTGCTCTTCCTTGACTGTCTCCATAGGACGAACTACCGAAAAGTTATTGGACAGTCTGGATTTCGGCTGTTTCTGCGGCTTTGATAGAGCATGCGTACGGTTGTAAGTGACCCAGATACTAGTCAAACTTGTTTCGGATAACTCAACAAGATGTATTTGTATTTCGACATCGAATTTACTACCATCTCTGTGAACAGCAAATATTGCAGGCAGCGAAGCTTCTGAATACTTTGTTTGGCTTGTGTCGATCCCACCCAAATCATTGTCTTGGTTCATCAGCCAATCATCACCATCGATACTACTATTACTACTACTGGCCGAATGTTTTGTCATTTGGCCTAGAATCTTGCGGCACATCATGTTGTTTATCATCCTTTCACCCAACTCCTTCTCTTTTTCTTTTTCTTTTTCTTTTTCTTTTGTTTCTCGTTTTCGATTTTGTTTCTGTTCCTGCCTCAGGCCTTTCATTAAAAGGGGAAATTGAGGAAGAATGACGCTTATATTCATTTGCTCAACAATACTGTCTGGTGTGTATCCAAACAGATATTTCGCCGGTACAGGACTCATGCTTTGGATGATCCCGTTGTCATGCACTGTAACGAGACCAGATATTGTTGGAAGGGACGTGATCTTTAATACACATGATATTGAATCCCCAACTCCAGCACCACAAACACTACAGGACGAAGAAAAATAAGACGTAGAAGTAGTAGTAAAAGTAGAAGAAGATCTACAGCAACATTCTTCTTTGTCAGGAGTTTTGTGCTGTAGGTTAGTCATGACTGGAAAGCAGATGTTGTTTTTCGATCGACTGGCAAAGAATTTTAGCTGCCTGATTTTATCAAAAGAACCGGTGTCAAACTGGACATCTGGTTCAGGAGATAAGTCTGGGATCAATACACTGATGTGTTTTCCAACAATATTGGTTTCTTCAAACCCATACAGTTCTTGCATCTCACCAGATATCTTTTGAATGATGCACTAAAACCAAAAAAAAGGGCAATACATGTGTGTGTATGATCGAAATATTATATTACATTACTCTTTATATAAATATATACATAATTCACATATCATGCTTTTTTTTGGAATTTGACAAACGCATTGGGTGTACTTCCTCTATCTACCTATCTACCTATCTACTTCTTTTCCTCTTCCTCATAAAAAGTAATAATGATAATATTCCTACTATTAAATTAATTTTTAATTACCTCTGAATTCATATAAACCGATAAAGAGCTTTCATAGATTTCTTCAAATATCCATATATACACCCGTTTACCAGAATCGTTTCTTCTTTCTTTTAACCACAGTGAGGCAATTGAACTCTTGCCATTTACTTTGAGGATAGGGACCTATAATTCACATCAGAAGATAACAGATATATGTATATTCATATGTATCTTACCACAGTACCGCAAACGAGTACAATTCCTTTGGAAGACTTATTTTCTCGGTTGATTTTGGATTGAAGATAATATATATTTGACATATTCTTCCGCCGTTTGAGAACTCCCTTGATCTGTTGTCGAAAGGGCTCTTCCAATATTCCCAAGATGGATTTCTTGACATATGTTTTATCAATTCCAAAATAGAGAGACGCTACATCATTAAACACCAATATCAATCCGTCCGAACTGGTCGTGAGTACCGATTGGTTTTGGGGGAGGAAACGTGTTGGGGTATGGAGTGCCCTTTTGTGACGATTATAATAATAATAATAATAATATGACGGCGATGATAAAGATGACAATGGAGAAGAAGATAAGGATAAAAATGAAGATAAAGTAGAGGTAGAAGTATAAGTAGAGTTAGAAGAAGTAGAAGAAGAAGGAGTGACTGGCATGGAAGAATATGCTTGAACAATATATCTCGAATTATGACTGTCGATGCTGTGTTGAGGTGGTACGCTATAATTAGAGATAGTCGAAAAAGGATCTGACACAGAATGATTCATTATAATTGTCATAGGCGAATGTGGAGACCCAAGATATGAAGAAGGCTCGGCGTAATCCGAAAGCATACTTTTGGTTGGTTGTGGATTCCAACTTTCGCGTCGTTTCTGAGCAGGTGTGTAGTAATATGCTGTGGATTGTTCCTTGTCAACACATTGATCTTGATCTTGATCTTGATTTTGACTTTGGTGTAAGAGCTGTTGCTGGTATTGGTATTGACCTTGGTCTATCTTTCCGCGCATGCGCTTAATAAAATCAATGCCTTTGGCCATTATGTTTTTCTTTTCTCTGGCCCAAGCCAGATCTCGAGATAGAGGAGTGAAACTGTAGCTGTACAATGATTCTGTTGAATAGCGTGTGACCTTTTCATTGTCTTTGATAGGTAATGCAAGTGTTCCGTCACAAGAAATTCTCCTGTCATCCATAGTTTCACTAAAACGCAGTAGATGACTGGACATCATGTTGTCTTCGTCTTCATCTGAGCTTGTGGTATGTTCTACAATTATTATTAGAAAACAAATAATGTATATATATATATATATATATATATAGAAAGGCAGAAAGTATAGTATAGTATAGTATAGTAGGCTATTTGTAGTTACTCTCACCATTCGAGTGCTTTTCAAGACTTGGTATTTGATATGCTTCGTACTTTTGGGTTGATTGATCATTAGCAAAACAATTTTCCATATCTTGATTTTTGTCGTCGCCGTCGTTGTTGTGTGTATGTGCGAATGGGAATTAGAAGTATGAGAAGGAAGGAAATAGTTCAATCTACAATATATTCTAGACTTTATAGACCTCTTATGTTTGTAGCTAAAAAAGAAAAAGAAAAAGTTTGATCGACATGGTTGGCATGATTATGAATTTAACCCAAGGCCAGAAAGCTTGTGAATACATATAATATATATACACATTACAAACATACATACTAGATCAAGCTCAATATTGAATTGATAATTGATAATTGATATATAGATATAGATATTTATATTTATTTGGTTTAATTGAATTGTACATATAAATGTGCATATGTTTAATAAGGAATAAAATATACAAGAAGGGAAGGGGAGGTTTTGTTGGTGTGTGTTACTTGTTCATAATGATCTCTCTTCTTTTGTGTAGTTTTGGTACACATCAAAAAATTGATCGTATGTAAAGTATATATATATATATATAAAAGTGCATTTGTAAGAAGTACAATATTAAGAAAGGGTAGAATATAATATAATATAATAAAGTAGGATTGTTTGTGTTTGTTTGATTGATTGTGATTTGGCCATGAGTTAACAGAACTTTGTTGGGTTGTGTTAGCTTCACGTTAGCTCATGGCCCAAGTTAACAGCAGGGGCAGAGTCTTCCGATGGCATGGAATATGCCTGTTATACAGGATACGATTGCATTGACGATCATACTAAAGAAGCCTATATGTTGTTGATTTTGATTAGCATCATTGATATTCAAATATCTCAATTGAACCAAACTAACTTAAATCTTATAATAGTATATTTTGTTTCAGTTTACTTACTGGCTACAGCGCTGACAAGTCCTGTCAGTAGTGAGGCTACTGATCGAACAAGCCCGGATAGGCAGGAGACGATTGAACCCATGGGTTATATAAGAATAAATAAAGGTGCGGTAGAGTACGGTAGAGTGTTGTGCAGTTGATTGACTGATGATAATAGTTATTTATTTTTTATTTTTCTTCAGGTGCAAAGATTAAGCAGCTTATATACGTTTTGTCTTCACTGGATGGTGGCTGATGAAGAAATGACGATCTTTATTTTTTCCTAATTTAGACAATTAAATTTACGTCATTTCTCCTGATGTAGGATGATTTTTTATTTTATTTTTATGGATTTATACATATATACATATATATATATATATATATTAGGTACCAAGATGTATTTGGATAGTCTTACTCTATAGAAATACAAAAGCATTAAATATACATTAATGTATTTGACTTTATTTCACTTATATATAAGAGATTCATGATGTAATATGGTAGACGGTTAATAGGAAGAAATAACGAAGAAGACTTATGAATCATCATTATTACAATTACTCTTTTCTTTTTTCTTATTGCTATCACTTTATACTAGTATTTAATTCGCTTCAATATTTTGTTGCAATAATGTTAGTAGCAGTAATCTTATTGGATTGGTTTTATAGCAGAGAGACCTGGCCAATTCGATCATAATACTATACACAGAAAAAAAAGAAGTACTTTTATATATTTACGTATAGTTATAGTGTCATTACAGTTACCTTTAATAGATTCAATAGTCAGGTACTTACAGATCAAACAAACCAAAAAGAAGGGTCTTTATATTATTTAATTTGGTCTCATAAAAATGGATAGTTTAATACATGAATATAACATATTCACTATCCAATAGACAATGCAGTATATCGCATATATGGTATACATTACAGTAAAAGTATTCATGTACCCTGAATTGAATCATCTTGAAAATAAAACAAAAAATTAGTATTTGCGTTTTAAAACATTACGCACATGTTTCTTTTTCTTTCTTTTTCTTCTTCTTTGGTTTGCTTTGTTTTAAATCTTTTAGTGTGTAAAATCTCTAATCATTTATTTTAATGATCCGCCTTGAAAGAAACATTTGTTCATATTTTATTCTTTTTTACTTAATATGGGTCTAAAAAGGCACAACCCATAGAAATCCCACTATTACAACATCTATAATAAAAAAAAAACTATGGTATATCTGGTTGGACTAAGCTAATTCTGAGAATTTGAGAGTCTGCATGCGTTTATAAATCAATCACTTTTTTTTTGAATAGCTGTAAAGAGTAAATTGACCAAACTACTACCAATGGTCATCATTCGTGAATATTCGTCGATATTCGAAAAAAATGGTAAAATATTCTGGAAAATATTATTGGCTAGCAAGATTTTCACCTTTTTGAAGAATTTCACCTCTGAAATCAAAGATGCAAAAGGAGAAATATGACAATACGATGGCCATTATAAACTAGCTTATTATTATTATTTTGAAATGAATTTGACCAAATATTTGTCTTTGTTAGTAATTGAAAAAAAAAGTGAAGAATAGCTTTAGTCAATAAGATTAATTTACACTTTATTTTCTAATAATCACAAAGATTCACGAATGATGATCCCCTGATAATATAAATAAAAAATGTTTCAATTTTTTCTTTTTTGGGGCTTTATTTACTATGATGATTACTATCGTTCATAATTCTACTTTTTTTTTAAGAAAAACAAAAGAAGAAAGAGAAAGAAAAAAGAAAAAATCATAAGACAACAACCATAGCAACCGTGTGTATCTTAGCAACTGTCCAACATTAGAAACAAAAAAAAACCTTAAATAAATATATATATATTAGGAAAAGTATTATTAAACTCAGCGCGTCCTTCCATAAAAAGCTATTGTCGTATCACAATTAATGGACAAAATCAAATGTACATCTTGAGATCACCAGCGCCACAACTACCACCACTTTTATCACCTAATCAATCAAGGTTTGTTAAGTCAAGTCAAGTTAGTGTTACAAAAAATAAAGAAATAAAGGAAGAAGAAAAATAACAAAAAAAACGTGCACAATTGACAAACATTAATAAAAACTGTGAGGTTTTTGAGTTCCATATCCAAATTTGAATTGTATTGTCAAAGTATTATACTGGTTATATTACTATTATATAAAGAATTGTATACTCTAGATCAACGAGCAATTCCTTTCTACGTTACAATTTATAATCAAAAGAATGTAGGACAAGGCTTGTACATAACGTAATATCGGGCTATCCAAGTGTGTATGTGTGTATTGATTGGAATTGAAATGTAATACTTGTCCTTTAAAAATTATTAAGAGTTTATTATACATATATATATATATAAATATGTATAATTGTATGCATACTAATAAATCCTCTTACTATATCCAAACCAATATTGAAGGCACAAAAAAAATTTTTAAAAAAATCCTTGTAATCGTTACTGCGCCTTTTAATCACATTTTATTTGAGATAAACTTTTTGCTGGTTTATTCTTTTTCTTTATATATATATATTATACTCTGATTTGGTAATGGTTGGTCTGATACCCATTGATTTGAACCCAAGAAAAAAGACATCCAAAAAAATAAAAAAAGGAAACATGTGGTATTGATCATCTTTTCTTTGATCAATCCTTTTCATTAGTTCTTTATTATTTCTGTGCTGCTAATAGAAAATTAAAATAAAGGCTATTTTCTAAGGTTTATTATCTCCTATTGACAAACTCGATTACACACACACGTATATATATATATATATATATATACATATACTGAAATCTCAACGAATTTTCACAGTTACCCTTTGAGTACTTACTTTGTATTATTAAGACTATATATAATATTGATCCCAAATTAGGCTATTGGCCAACGCCTTTTTTCTTTTAGATGTCTATTTATTTATTTACGTGTGATAAGATCTAGCATCATGTTTGATAGCAGCTTATCAATCCAATTGAGCTACAAGAATATCAATATTCTATTCTATAAAAAAAAACAAAAAGGATATTGTTGGTTTACTTAATACGACCGAATAAAGGAGCGGAAAAATCAATAAATGGAAATTCCTTTATATTATAAAAAGCGTAAACCAAACCTGATCTACTTGGAACACGTTTACTGACCATTGTTATGTTTAAACCTAAATATGTATAACAAGTCAATATATATATATATATACAATTGTGTACGCGTGTGTTTAATTGTAAATTCTACAAAAAATATAAATAAAAGAATATTCTAAAGATCTACGTTATGTATTGATATATGCTTGGCTGATCATCAAGAAACTATTAACAGACAAAAAAAAAGGGGGGGGGGGGTATTACAGCAATATCTCAATACACGTTTCGTAAATTATAGAGTTGACCAATAGGCCAATACAGATATGTATATTATGCAAATAACTCTGCACACGAAGATCTAAAGCCATTAAAGCGATATCTCGAGACTCTTTCTTAAGGTTTGTCTTGATAGTTAGCCGTCGAATGACAGGCTTTGATCAGTTTACTTATTTACCAAACAAATTCGAATGCATATTTTTTTTTGGACTGTCTATCTATTCTGCCGATGTACCGAATTAAAACCACTTCAAAATAACACACACACACACACACATATATATATATATTAATGAATCATTATTACTACTACTGTGGTCTTGATTTATTTTATTTTTAAATATTTTTTATTAATATTTTTTTCTAATAGTTTCAATTTTATATAATTTTTGTTAAATAATTATTATTTTTTGTTTAGTTTTTTCTAAATCTATCATTAGAGAATCCCCGATCTCTATTGAATTTCTTTGGTCCTTTGGAAAAATCAATATCATTTGCATTGGGATACCCATTGAAATTAGGTTTTTTGTATGAGTTGAAAGATTTGTTTTGGCCGTATGACCCCTTCTTCTTGGTGAGTTTTAGTGCAGTACTCTTGAGAGCATCATCGATCATCACCTCGCACTTTCTCTTGATTTCTGCACACTTCTCTTGTTCAGTGATATATGTTTCGGGATATCTTATGCTATATAAAGTATATAGATATACATAAAACAAAAAGTTAATGTTATTTTGGTATATATATATATATATATAAGCTCATTTTTAAACGTTATCTATTATTGTTACAGAAAGCGTGTAATAGCTTTAAGCACCCATACCTCAACCACATGTACAGCATAATAGTCTTGTGAGCTGTTTCCAAGTTCATAAGACCATCTTCATCCTCTGGAGCTTTGTCGGGAAGTTGGGTGAGGTCTTCAAGGGATTGGGTTTCAGATTTACTGTGAATTCTGGCAAGATCTTCAATGACCTGTAAACTGGTCTTGTTACGCACATTAACAGGTGCAGTAACAAACTGATATCGATCACGCAGGGGCAGCTTGATTCGTTCAATGGTATCTGAAATAATCTACAAATATATAAAAGTATAAGTATATGTATATGTATGTGTATGTATGCACCTATTTTTATTATTTTTTTATTATTATTTTTTACCTTTTGATCCTCAAAGTTGCAAAGGAAGTAGTTTCCACTTAATGACGCCAAGTCTTCAAATTTTTGCTACAATTAAAATGTAAATACATATATATCCCATGCGTGTACATGTATGAAGAAAAAACTTACCAAAAGTCCAGAGAATCTTTCTTTGGGCATTTGAAGAGCAAACATTTCCAGAATATCTACTGTAGGCTGAAGACCAGCAAGCTAGATTTTTTTTACATATATTTATTTATTAGTTAGATGAATTTGACTACATAAAGCCTCTTATTAAAAGAAGAAGAAAAATAATATTTACCTTTAAGTCAATGGTACCGGTATCCATGCATTCTTTAACATAACTCAAATCCTTTGCTCTGATACTGTATATATATATATATATATATATATAAGAATTCATGTTTTTGTATTTGTTTTTTTTTTGTTTTGTTGGATATACTTACGTGGTTACTTCTCCAGAAGCATATGTGGTGCCAAATCTACCAGCACGGCCGGCGATTTGTTTCAATTGAGGTATACTGATATTTGTATTATCCTTTCCATTGAACTTTGCAATAGTTGAGAACACGACACGCTTAATATTTCTTTTTTGTTAAAATGAACAAATAAATAAACAAAACAACAAAAAAGCATATACAATTTAGTGTCGTTGGATGTAAGTACCATGCATTAACATCTTAATACTTCTTTTGTTAAACTTACAAGTTGAGTCCCATTCCAACAGCATCCGAAGCTACCATGACATCGATATCACTCTCAGGATCATTAAATGCCTTTGCTTGAAGAGCGCGTGTTTCTACACAAGAATATAAATATTTAGTAACCAAAGAAGACTAACAAGCTACACGCATATATATATATATACCTGGTGGAAGTCCGCCATAAACAACAGCACATTTAAGGCCAGTGCTTTCTTGGATTCTTTCCTTGATGTTAAAGATGCTTGTTCGGGAAAAGGCAATAACGCAATCTCCCGCTTTGACATCTGTATACTGAGGATCCACAGTCTCATCCAAGATTGTGACAGGTGTCAGGCGCTTGTATTCATTCACAATCACTTCTTCATTTAAAGATGCACAGATTTCTTTGACCAGTGGGACCACAGATGCTTCACCACACAAATGAATCTCTTGGGCCTTGAGACCCAACAATGCCTGAGTCCATGCCCAACCTCTCTGAGGGTCACCGATCATCTGAATCTCGTCAATAACGGCGACCTCAATTGGTTTAGCCAGATTGGCCATCTCAACTGTTGAGCTGGTCAGTGCTGCAGTGGGTGACACAATACGACGTTCTTCTCCTGTCAGTAAGTTGCAGGCGACACCCTTGTCATTCATTTTCTCATAAATCTCGTTGGCTAACAAACGCAGCGGTCCGCAGTAGATGCCCGATTCAGCACCTTCTAATCTTTTCAGGGCATTGTAAGTCTTTCCACTATTTGTAGGTCCAACATGGAGGATGATCTTTCTAAAAAGATATATATATACACGTGTGTATTAGTATTAACGCTTTTTAATTAATTAATTGATCAATCAATCCATTAATTGATTGGAAATCATCCCACATAACATACCTTTGCATTTGACGTGCTTCAGGGAACCATTCGTTAGGGAATCGTAAATCACTCAATTTGCGCATAGAGTTAAATATATCAATCACATCTTTGGGAAGATGCGGTTCAGCATAACTAAAGAATGCTGTGAGGAGAGCACGATCAATTATATCTATAGATATTAATGAATAAATGGATGAATTAGTTTCTTTTTCTGTTGTTTTTTTTTTTTAAAAAAAAGAAAAAGTTGTTAGTATTATTACCTGCAGATTCATCTGTGCCTCCTGTAATAGTTATAGAATCTGGGTGTATTGCCGGTACTTCTTTATTAGCAATTGCTGCAACGAAACTCTTGGAAATGTCATTAAATAATGACTGTGAAATTCCCATGCTTTTAGCACTCTTCAAAATTTTGTTGTTGGTTGGAAATGCTTTAATTCGTGCGTTGATCACTGTATATGCGTTTAGGTGTATTAAGGGCAAAAATAAAAGGAAAAAGATAATATATTTAGACTTTTCATCCTTCCTTCATTTCTTCATTCTTTAAAGTATATAGATATAGATATAGATATATCTCTTATTCTTCTGATTTAATAATTTTTATGTGCTTACAGCGTAACTTGTTCTTTGAGGTATTTTTTTTGGAATTAGGTGGTGAGATTACAGAGCGATCCTTGAATTGCTTCATAGGAACACCCTCGGTTGATCTTGGTCGAGGGATTGATCCGGTGGTAAATTGTGATCGCAGAACCCCTGTGCATCTTCCAAGCATTGACTGACGAACTAGGCATTGCGATCCAATGGATTTCAATTGAATTCGAGAAATGTGCCTTAACATTATTTCTTGTTTTGTTTTGTTATATTTTAATATATATATAATCCAATACAATAAAACCTTATCGAAAGAAAGTCAAATTTAAACAAGTTACTTTGGTTTAAACTACCAGGTTTTGGGCTGTCATTTACATATTCGCTGTCACAAAAAAACCCCTATAAAGTGGATGTTTCAATATAATTCTTTTTTTTTAAATAAAATAAAATAATTAACAAGTTGACACAAGACAACTAGAAACAAGCTAATCAATCATTCATTCCTTTGTTTCATTTTTATAGCAATTATGGTATTTTTTATATATTTTATTATTTAAAGACAAAAGAAAATGAAGCGATATGATTCATATTCATATTCAGTGAGACTTTCTCGTTTGGCAAATTGAAACAGAAACAAATACCTGCTGTTTATAAGGTAAAACATTAAAAACCAACACAAATTACAATGAATCACAGCCTTTCTTTTTCTTTTGTGCTTTAAAAAAAAGAAAAAAAAGAAGCTATTGATAGTGTATATATTGTATTATAAAACCAAATTGAGGTGTAAACCTTTTGGATAAATTGTCTCAGTAGATTGAATCCACCAACAGCAATCACAGGAACGACATTTCTATCTAACCAGGCTACCCTATAGAAAAAAAATAGGCGATTTTAGTGAATTGTTGCAAGTTTTCCGGGGTTTAAAGTGTCTTATCGTTGAGTTTTAATTAAGCACCAATTTCTCTCTCGCTCTCTTTTATATTGGGGGTACTCAGCCAGATTGATCGATCAAATTCTTGTGTTAGTCTTAATGATATCAATTTGTAGTTGAGGATACCAAAAGACAAAAGTACAAAATACGTACAAAATTCATAGATTTTCATAGCATTTATTAAATAAGTTTTTGCACAGCCTGATTTCTTCTTTGAATCTATATGAACCTAGATTCTCGAAGAAGCCAAGTGTTCTTTCCTTTGACTCGGGATCTGGCAATACATTTTCAACCTTGTGTATGTATCTATTGGCTTTAAGTGATTGTTCAAGCTCCTTCACGGAAGCTATCTGCTCCAAATCTACATTTACTTCCTCTTTAATAACTTCTAAAATATCTTTAATAAACTCGGCTGTACTTGCTGATAAATACTCCCAATATTTTTTCTTTCTTCACAATGAACTCACTGATTTTATGCGATTTCTTTAAGGCAGCAATTGTTTGTTGCTTTGTACCTTATTTTGGCATATAAAATGAAGAGAAAAAATTATTATATGACTTTGATGACAATAAATTTTATGATTTATTAAGGAGAAAGATAAAAACAGTTGTATTGTATATAAAAAAATAAGGATTCAGCCAATCAGAGAGCCGTACATTTTTTGATCGAAGTTTGATCTTTCAAAAAGACGATCAAATTTTGATCGTCGCTATTACAATTTTAGTCTAATAATATCGCGTTCTGAATTTAAAATTTGATCGATGAATTTGGCTGAGTACCCCAATGTATGCATTAGCTTTACTACTTTGTGTTTATATATATATATCGCCAAGCACATAACTTTCATCATCTTAAGAGCCATAGTCTGTATTTAGGCAGCTTAATAATAATATGTTGTCTCATACGAAAAACAAATCGTGTATATTCAATTAGTAGTCATGAATTTAGACTTGTCAACAAAGAAATAATGATTCATCACAAATACACTATCTCAATATCCAGTTATACAAAGGACTATAAGGAGTTGTTGTCAATAGATTGTGACGCAATCTTGTTTGATATCTTACTATTTATTGACCTGCTTATGCGTATCATGTCTTTCTCTTTTTTTCACCTACTTATATTCCCAAAGTTTGGCAACACCAGCTGGTAAGTAATCCCCATCCGATTTTTTTTTTGCAAACCACAAAAGAAAGTTTTTATAAGTATTTTGTATCCTGGCTGGTATTAACTATTATAATAAGAATGGATCCTTAGGGACCAGATAGAGTTATTGCATACCGGCAGAAAGGCCACGATTTGTGGTCCGGTAAAATCAAAATGTCGCTCCCAACCAGGAAATGTCGTCCCCTAAAATTAGTGTTCAGGTTGTCCCGCCAGGCTGTCCGTAAAGTTCCCCAAAAAGATACCCCAGTTTATACCATCTGACATCTCGTTGGAAATCGTTGAAAGGAAAACTCGTTTGCTATAGTATGTGCCTATTAACATAGCACTAATAAAGTATGGCTCTAACCAGATAGTTACAATAGGCTATTGGAGCTCAACAATTTTTTCGGAATGGAGCCTAATAAACTTCTACCAAAGTTTAGTAAACATTGACCCGACCAAACCAAGAAGAGAAGCAATTCAGCTTCTCGAAGATGATCTCAAAGTACTTGGTGCCGCCTTTGTTGATTCAAAGGAGTTTAAAGTAATAGTTGGACTTCGTGCTGCGCTTCGCAATCAAAATGATGCCCTCGATCATTTCTGGAACACCTCTTATCCGAAATTGCAAAAAAATGCTATTGATCACATCACTAATGTCGATAAGGTGGAAGCTACTTTGGAAGAAGAGGCTGTGGAGAGATCATAAAACAAGAGATGCATGAACACCCAACCAGAGACAAAAGACACCAAAAGGAAACAGACTAATAAAGCCACTGTTGAAACCACTGATGTTGAAAGCGATGGTATCATGATACCAAATTCCACTTTAAGCTTGGGTACCATAATTAAAAGAGAGGCCTTGAAACTACATCAGTTGTACTTGCAAAACCCTAAGCAGCTCACTGACCGCCAACGCAAAATCATGGCCGCTGGATCTTCATCCATTCTTGATCTTTCTGACCAATCATATTCATCTCAACGACAGCTTTTTGACAGCGATCAGTGGAAATATATCAACGATTACTTTGACAAAAAACTCAAAATGAAGGAATACCCTTTGGATGCAATTGTCAAAAATACTCTCATTATCATTAAGAATACGTTAGACTTATCGAATGATTTTAACGCTGTTAAAAGCTATATTGGAAAAATGAAAATCAAGCATGCAAGTGATATTGGCCTTTTGAGGGTTTTTAGTATAATAAAGCACATACTCAGAACAATGAATGATTATAAAAAGATACTCCGTAATTCCAGCGGTATCAACTACCGTGAGAATGATTACTTTCGAATCCTGTGGTCTCCTTTGCTGGAGTTATTGTTTCCTCCTTCAGAAAATGTCCGTATAGTCTCAGCTGAATCGGAATACCCACTCTCAATCAAGGAGAAGAAGATCCTCTATCCCAAAACAAAGTACATTCATGGCTTTAAAATTTATATCAGGCTGGTCGTTAATATTAATACAGAAGAACTGGATCTTGCTATTGGTGAATGCACCAAACGTAACAGTGACTCGAAGTCAATTCAAGATGAAGACAAACTATTACGAGAGGCAAAGGATGCATTGGATGGAATCATTCAAAATACTTGTAATTATGATTGCCGCCTAATGACTTATTTTATTCAAATTGCTGGTATCCATTGCTCTCTCTCAACTATGGAGCTTGCCAAAAATGGCCTTTATGTCTCTAAGTACCGACACAGCTTTAACTTCCCATCCACTATATCCGATCTCTCCAAACTCCCAATTATTTTAGGCCACTTATTACAAATGAAAAAGGAGATCAATATTGCTGCCGATAAGATTCTCCAAGCTCGTGCAACATCAATTGGTGGAGAAGAGTCATTTAACCGTCCTTCAGTTTCCAAGAAGAACAAAAGGCTTGCATGGATGCGAGATACATGGTACACTCCACCCAAAGAAAAAACCTCCCAGATTCCTATACATATCTTTACTCCGCCTCCACCTCCTTCATTCAATGAGCCCAACGATGAATCAAGCGATGAAGAAACAGCTGATGTTGGTTTAACTGACAAGTTTGGCTGGGTAAAGTATGCTGAAAATGATTTTTTTAATGTGTTTAGCAAAGAGACTTCAACTGAGAATCCTTACGAATGATGGATGCCCGAAAATGAAACTACTGTAAAAGTTCGTTTTTAACATCATTATCACACTGATACTATTGCATTACAAATATACCATTCATCATTCTTAAGATAATAAAACACTCTTTCAATAGCTTATTTTTTTAAAAAAATAAATAAATTCGGATTTGAAGTGCTTGTCAAAAACCTCAGAGTTATCAGCTTACATATTTCTTTAAGATCCTGCCTACATTTTGAATCATTTTTAACGTCTAAAAAACTTGTTTCCCACCACCCAAAGTCCCGATCTTAACCCATTCGAAAACCTTTAGGATGTTATAAAAAGAGAACATGAAAAGTATAAGTCCGAGATCAAAAATACAAAAGATCTGGAGCACTTTATAAAGAAGATTTGGAATGAATTGTCACTCGACTTTGCTCATAAATTCGTCGGAAACAAGGGAAATAGATGTCAAGAATTAATTGACGCCAAGTGTTTCTATACTCATTATTAAAAACAAATAAAATGCATTTTTTACTCTATATATCATGCTTTATCAATATACGAAGTTTGATAATGTTTGCATTTGTAGTTTTTGAATGAATGAATGTTTATTAAATTCAATGTATGAAGATCTTGATCCCGACATTCAAAGCCTGCAAGTTTATTTAATACCAGGAAGTTTATCATCAAGCTTTTGCTTTTCTTAGTTATTTCTTTCCATTATCCAGAATTTTATCAAAAAAGAATAAGCAGACGAAAATTGAGCACAACCAAGTTTAACAAAGAGGATCCAACATACCAGTATTTTGAAATTATTACTCGCAGTTCACGATTCATCATCTAAGTTCACCATCCTAAAATAATTTTTGCATTGTATTGAATTAGTGTACTTTAAATAGGGACCTTGGTGAGACGATAAGAGACATTTAGGCGCCGAGTTACCAAATATAGATTTCTAGCAAACATTTTCTGTCGGAATATCATGTCTCAAACATAGTATACATTTGGTAATCATTGCCTGTCGGAAAAGGAGTGGTACTAAGCTCACGAACAATGCTTCATATAATCAAGCTAATGAGAGATTCGTTAACTTCTATTAAATAATAGTCATTTTTTTTGGTATTATGTTAGAACAAAAATATTCATACTAACTTTATTAAAAAAACAATGAAAAAAATAAGTGGAGAAAAATATACTGAAGGGATGCTTATATTCTTACATGCATACGTTAAAATTACAACTATTAATATTTTCAAGCTTAATTTTTTCGTGCGTATAGCAACAAAAAAATAATACAACATGATTGGTCTATTATGTTTTACAATGTTTGAAAAATTTCTTTCAAGTTTGACAAACTTTTGAGAAAAATTATCAAACATTCGCGTTTTTTACGCTCAGATTTCCTTATACGGATGATTTAAACTCCTCCAAATGTTTTACAAGGTTTCACCAAGGTCTCTAATAAGTAAAAGTAATAAATATCTCACCTTCAATCAAGTATGCTTGACAGAATAACATTTGAAGACATCATAGGTCAAAGGATCCAACACCTCTTAAACAGCAAGAGAATCCAACATCTCAAAGTTGCTGCGAATTTGTTAAGCTTTCTGGCAGTTCATAATTTAAGACCACTATTCATAAACAGAATTTCACAAGGCATCGGGTTAGTGTTCTTTACAAAAATAAGCATGAGTAATAAGATATATTTTACCTTTAGTTATGTATAGTGGAGGAGGTAATATACCATTCAAAGATCTAACAAGTCAAAGGATCCAACACCTTCAATTTAATAAATCTTATTGATATTGTAATAAAAAAAGTTGAACGCGTATTTAAGAAAGGGTAATATTAAGATGCAAAAAAGACCAAAATGAAGAATTAATGGTGACGTCATCAATAATTGAATTTTGCGGCGTTACTGAAAACTACCAGGTTTTGGGCTGTCATTTACATATTCGCTGTCACAAAAAAACCCCTATAAAGTGGATGTTTCAATATAATTCTTTTTTTTTTTTTAAATAAAATAAAATAATTAACAAGTTGACACAAGACAACTAGAAACAAGCTAATCAATCATTCATTCCTTTGTTTCATTTTTATAGCAATTATGGTATTTTTTATATATTTTATTATTTAAAGACAAAAATAAAATGAAGTGATATGATTTATATTCATATTCAGTGAGACTTTCTCGTTTGACAAATTGAAACAGAAACAAATGTCTGTTTTTACGTCTACTAGGCTTTCAGGATTGGCTGCCGGGGTGGACTCTAGATAGTGTCCCATCATAATGACACGGTATGCCCGCAATTGCTCTCTCGCCTTCTTTCGCTATATATCTCGATAAAGCCAAAACCTTCCTTTGGCCCTGATTCATTTTCCTTCTCTTCTCCACAAAGCTCTGGCTGGTTTTCTTCGACTGTCTTCCAATCCTATCATAGGCTTCCGGTGTGGAATTTGGTACCACAGTAACTGTGTCCTTCTTAGTCTGACTTGGACATTGCTCGACTCTTCACTTGCATTCGCCCTTCTCCTTCGGTCATCTCAGCTCTAATGTAGTTGCCACCAAGTCAGTGGCTGCAATACATAGAACCCAGGGCTTCACCATCAACCAGTTGGAGTGTGCCTCTCCCTCATTCCTTTATTGTACTTTTCTTAATTTTAATCTTAATCGTTCGCTTTCAAAGGCCGCGAATTTTATATGCGTCGGCAGTATCAATAAATACAGAATATGTATATATATATAGAAAAAGCTTAACTCAATAGAAGAAGCAGAAGCAGAAACAGAAGCAGAAAAGGATATTCAAGTATTGCGTGTTAAATGTGTAAAGAGTCTACGTCTGCCACACCATGTCAATAGGGAGGCTTTGTTTCTAAGAATAATACCAAAGATGTACTCACAACCTCCTAATTATTCTTTTTTTTTTTTAAAAAAAATAAAAAAATACCCGATATTTGTCTTTAGCCACCATTTTGTTTTATTGATAGTTATTGCTATCGTTTCCGCTGCCCTTGCCGCTGTTGCCGCTCCCTTTAGACATACTACATATAGTGTCAATAATGGTGGTAACCAAATACAAGCTGTAATCTCACAGACTTACAGGCAACACTTTCCAAGATGTTATTAATATATATATTTACTTGTTTATTTATTTGAGTAAAAAGAATAAGAATAGGCTGATGATGTCCAAGCTTACTCCGCTTATAGATCCCCTTAAAGAAGAAGAAGAGGAAGTAGATATGTTGATAGGCTTTGTATCAGTGTTTAGTTTCTTTTTCTTCTATCCACTCTTATCTGATGAAAGGATATACTATATGTGTGTATATATTATGGGAATATAAATACTTTTTATTCACAGTCTTTCAAGATCTATTTTTAATATTTGAGTTATGTAATGGTTTGAAGTATAATACCTTTTCTCCCTTCCTCCCTCCTTCCGTTTCTTTTGGTCTTTACCTTACAGTTCAAAACATGTCAATCAAACCTAATTTTAGGTCCTTCTACTTTCTTTTTCAATTGATACATTCCCTTGAAAAGGAGCCTCTTTCTCAAAGTTAAAAATAAATAAATAAATGAATAAATGAATAAGAAGGATAAGAGGGAATATTGAACAAAAAAACAACGACAAGAAAAGAAGCTTTGATAATTATTGATTAACCAGGCAGTATACTTGATACAGTCAAAGCTCGATTTAGTAATACTTTTGGGAGAAGCCAAATTGTATTACTATTACTAAATCAAATGGATTTTTTCTTACTCCGCATATGTTTTTTAGCAATATTGCAGATTTGCTTTATGTGACTGCGAATAAAAGTGCTGAAAAAAAATATTACTAAATCGAGCTTTGACTGTACTTGATACTTGATACTTTCTATAGTGACTATGCATTATACCATAGTCATTTATTATCATTTATACATAAAGATGTGACCAAGTTACCTGAGGGTTGTTTTGATTTAAGGCAGTGTTTGTGTATGTGTGTGTGGGTACCCAAGAGTTTAAACATAAAAATAACAATTATCGATTACCTTTAGTGGCAATGGTGTACCAGCCTATACACTCAGGAATACACAAAATACACACAAAATGCAAAAGAAAAAAAAATAATCGCGGAAACAAGACTGCTCATCATAAGAAGACGAAGAAGAAGATACCAATATTCCTGTTCCTATTACTATTACTATTCCTATTACCGTTTATTATTTTTATTATTATATTAAAGCCTGTCAAAAGGCCTGGGCATTACTTTTGTGTTGCATAGTAATATAAAAGCTAAATGTTCTTTGTTTGATATCTTGTTTTATATTTAATAAAGTGTGCATTCAAAAGTATCAATATTTACTATTCAAATGGTGAACTATAAAAATGTCAAATATCTTTATTTTTTATTAAAAAAATCAATTAAGCAATCCTAGTAATGTAGGCTTGTGTATTAGCCACAACTGACTTTGTTCATACATTGCATGCAGTGAAACCCGTTATTAATACTTGGCTAAACTTTCTATTTTATTTCAATTTTGTTTATTTTGTTAACAAGCCCGATATTTTAATAGCTATACAAATATATATATATATATATATACAAAGCAATTGTAATTGATTTATTCTTTTCTATAAAAAAAAAAGACATATTGTCAAAGGAATTTATCAAAAATGCGTACAGTAGTTGTGATATTATCATTATCATTGATGTTAGAGTAAAAGAAGTGTCAAGTGAGATGTGCTTGTATTTTTGTGTGTGTTTACAGTTTCACTAGTATTAAGTAACAAAGCTGTGATATAGGCTAGGCCAAAATAGATACTAATAATAAGTGGGCTGTGTGTACTGCATGGACTGTGTGGAGTATGTCAAGTGTGTGGGCGGGGCTGTGTATCAAGCTTAAAGTTATATATACATATATGCACACACATAAATACTTTTTACTAGACTGTCCTCAACAGTATTGTATATGATGTTAATTGTCATCATCACTCAACGCCTCTGTATTTTATCTTACCAGTCAATCAATTAAATAGCAATCAAAAATCAAACAAGGTTTCCATAATAAATAAATAAATACAACCACCACCACCACACACAATCCCCAAGCCAAAAATACTATTTATATGTTTAAAGCTGATTATCAAAAAAAAGGGCAATAAAGATATCTCTGCAATATCAACTCAATTCTGTGGCTCCCATGGATAATAGTTCTAATGATAATAATAATAATAGTATGACCCTGATAAGTGCTAAAGAAAATGAAAGCCATCTATACAGCTTCAGCCCTTTGTTTTCTATTCTTACTATTCCTATTAATATTAATATTTTTGGTATTTTTTCTTCATTGGGGCTTTAATCTGTAAATACCAAAGGACTTTATTATTTTAACCATTTTTTATATGACTTTAAAGCAAAGCAAAGCAAAGCGGTGTAAAGCGGTGTAAATCAAATCAAATCAAATCAAATCAAATTATATATATATATAAATATATAAATATGTATATTTATCACTATGTAAGCTTGTAAAACTTTTATGTATATAGACTTTGTTATATATTTTTGTTGATCTGTAAAAGGTAACTTTAAACACGATTTTCTGTCTTTAATCGGATTCTTATTTGACCAAAAAGATACCGAGCAACCCAGGGTTTTGGCTCCACTGTTCAATAGTGTACATCCCCCCTTTTTTTCTTCTTATTTTTATTTATTTATGTATGCTCTATTATAAATGAATGGTGCCACAATGCCATAAATAGAATAAAAATCGTATATTTTATTTTACTTTTTGATTTTATTTTATATGTATATATGTATATATTATGACGGCCACATAATAATGTACGGCTGTGAACATGTATGGAATAATGCACGTATCTGTCTTATTCACACATGTATTGTGTCAATGATAGATAGTACGTCCGAATGCTTGATAGATCTATACAGATTCTTACAGCCACTTTGATCAATTCCTCTTTCTTTTTTGTTTTGCTTATAGATGTATTTATTGCCATGGTGAATAATTGGTTCATTAAGGTTTACATCACAGAACATGTCGTTAATGTGATTAGAATACAAATTTCTCTGGTATAATAATAGTTAATTATTTTTAATTTCTATAATTGGATCGAGAAAAATATAGAAGATCCAATACCCAGTGCTTCTTGTGGGTGTATATATTATATATATATATATCAATATAAGATACAGATAAACCAAAATAAACATAAAAATAAAAATCATTATAAATTGATATCGTCAGAACAGACTAAATCGATTGTCTATCTGAATATGATGTACCTATAAGATAATCCAAATGACTCTCCCCCCCAAACTCTTTACTTTGATATCTTCTGCTAAACATTTTAGCCTGTAAAAGGATCAACAAAGAACCGATCTATTTTGCCTTTAGTTGCCATGGCTTTGTCTTGATTTAAAGAGAAGAAAAAAAAATGGCTTCAAATTACATAGAAACACCAATAATAATAGGTCCCCGTGTAACAACTGATTTCAGGGTCAACAACAGTAGTGTGAACAATCAGCCTTTTTGTTTCATTTTTCATCTTGCACTGCTTCCAATTAAAAAAAAAAAAAGATATTTTCAGAATTTACTTTTTGGTTATATAAAATATTCTTTCCTTCTTTCTTTCTCAAGCTTCCATCACACAACCGATACATAAATAAACCTGAGCGGGATATCTATACATATTATAAATATTTACTATAAGAATTTCAAAAAGACAGACAGACATAGCAAAAAAAAAAAGCTTCTTTCGTTGTGATACACGCACATACATACATACATATAAAAGATAAAGTAAAATAAAATATATATATAAAAAAAAGGGGATTTGAATAAGCAGATTAAGGAAAAACCAGAAATATCATTTAAGTATAAAAGACACCAGAACATCGACATTCTTCAAAAAAAAAATTAATTATCCAAACACACAAAGCTTGCTCTTTCTTCCTTCTCTCTTCTCTCTTCTCCCTTCTTCTGCCTGATCTTTGCTGTTGACAGTATGCGTTCAATCTCTCTTATCGCTATGGTTGGTGCCCTTTTTGCCGCCACCGCCACTGCTGCACCCCTTGAGGCTCGTGCTGCCAAGGCTACAATCTACACTACCTGCAAAGTCCCAGGTACCTACGCCTTGACCTTTGACGACGGACCCTACCAATACACCTGGGATTTGGCAACCTCTCTTAACAAATTGGGTGTTTCTGCCACCTTTTTCATCAATGGAAACAACTGGGTGTAAGTAACATATTGCTCTTTATTTGCATAAAATGTATCGATTTATTTATTTATTATTATTATTATTATTATTTTTTAATCTTATTTAGTAATGCTGCTACTGACAGTGTCGTCACATCTTCTGGAAAGAAGACCTACATCAATGTTATCAAGCACCTTGATGAAATGGGCCACCAAATTGCTAGCCACACCTACTCTCACAGAGACCTTAAGGGTCTCTCTGCTGCTGTAGTCAAGAAGGAGATGACTGATGTTGAGGCCATTGTTAAAAAGGCAATTGGCAAGAAGCCCACTTACATGCGTCCTCCTTCTGGTGTCACTGATGCCACCAGTCTTCAAGCTCTTGGTGACCTTGGTTACAAGTAAGTTTTATGTTTATTAAATCTATATACATACATATATACTTATTTTTATTTATTTATTTATTTTTTCAGAGTTGTCTTGTGGGACATTGATACCAATGACTGGAAGACCCACTCTCTCACTGCCGAGAAGGCTGAATTTGCAAATGTTATGGGCAAGGAGACCGGCACCCCCAAGAAGGGCCACATCTCTCTGATGCACGATGTTCACGAGCAGACCGTCAAGGAGCTTGTTCCCTGGGCTGTTCCTTACATCAAGTCCAAGAAGTACAAGTTTGTCACTGTTGCCGAGTGTCTCGGTTTCTCAAAAGCCAGTGCTTACAAGGCTTAAAATTGTGATTCATACTATTATCATCTCTCTTTCCATTCCATTCCAAACATCTTTACTTTTTCTATTCTTTTGTATTTGTATCAGCATTCAATATTCCTACTGTAAAACTATCAATAATATATCTTATCTAAATGTACTTGTTCTAAATTATAGAGTCAATAAATCAACACATTTTGAACTTCTTTTACATTTTTCTTTGTCCAATTCTGAAACACCAGGAACAACAACGAGAATAATATAAGATATGTAGACAATTAGCATGTAAATAAACAACAAGACTTCTTCTCTTCTTTTAATTGCTCTTTTACTTATTTCTTCTTTCTTTTTCTTAAATATAGATAAGATAATAGACATACAAAGGAGGATAATGGTAAGTAAAGAAGAAAAGAAAAGAAAGAAAAAACAAAGAATGAAATTGGAGGAAATGTAAAATAGATAGAGTGTGGGTGAGTAATTGAGTGAATGTGTGAGTGAGTTGTGTAGAACAGAAATAATAAAAAGAAGAGGAAGAGGAAAGAAGAATATGTATATAAAAAAAAATAATGGCACGCTTTTTATGTTTTATTCCTGGGCGTGCAATGTATAATCTATGATGAACGATTGAGTGATCAAATCGTCCATGCGTTGGTAGTGGCGATCTGTGTAAGGTAATAAACCGTCGATCAGTTCTTTGGCATTTGCAATCTTGACCAGGTCGTCTGCGCTATGCAACGACAAGATAGCATGAAGAACTGTCTGGGCCACATATGAGTGTTTAGCGTTGGTGTTCCAGTCACGGATATAGAGCAGCAGCTTTTCCAGTGGTTCGCCTGTCAGATCACCCAAGACCTTGTCTACCAAAGCCAAGCCGGTGATGCTCTCGTCACCCTCAGGCCTTGACTCAATCACCTCACGGAACATACCCAACAGGCGGAAAGGCTGTTCGAGTGACAGGGCAAGAAGAATGGCATTCAAGTAATCCTTTTTGTGCATAAAATTCTTCAACTCTTGCTCCCTTTTTTTTTTATAAATAAATAAATAAATATATCCTTGTCAGTATTTCTTGCTGTTCTTCTTCTCTTCTTGCTTATGATGTGTACATATATAAAAACTTACTTTACAATAAATTCTTCCTTTTCTCTCAGTTCATCTTCTTGTTCTTCCAATGTCACATCCTCCCAAAAGTTTACAACAGAGTCTGCACCACCAGAAGCAATGAACTTTTCGTCTTTGCGGATAGCCAGGGCCCACACCTTTTCAGTGTGATTGTCCAAGGTGCCAACACACTCGTTTGTCTTAATCGTCCACAGCTTGACCAGACCATCAGAACCAGCGGAAACAAGCTGAAGACCAGCAGTCAAGAAATCAACCCGCAAAACCGAGTTTGTGTGGCCTTCAAATGTCTATTATGTTTGTTTTACAAACACACATACACAGAACACAAATATAGAAAAATAATACATATAAAGATACGTAGATGTAGATGTAGATAGGGATAGGGAAATTCACGTTAGTTACCAGAAGATCTCAAAAAATAACAAAGATGTATCCCAATATCTCCCCTCTTCTTCTTTCTACGTTCATGTATATATATATATATGTGTGTGTGTATGGTTACCTTGAGACAAGTAAAGTCTTTTAGACTCCAGATCTTGACTGTCTTGTCACTCGAACTGGTAGCCAATACTTGGTCTACAGGAGAGAACTTGGTGCACCAGACACCACGCTTGTGACCTTTGCAGACACCCACAAGTGCGCCTGTGTCGACATTCCAGATCTTGGCAGTCTTGTCTTGCGAGCCGGTCGCAAACACCTTGTCGTTTGGTGCGACTGAAATAGAGTTGATGTCTTTTTCGTGTGCTTGGTGGGTGTATAACGAACGAACAGAAGCTTCTACTTGACCATCAGGTTTGTTCTTATCATTATCGCCAGACGCAGGGGCCAGGCCTGAGAAGTCAATGTCGCGCAAGTTCCAATACTTGATTGTGCGATCTTGACTTCCTGTGATCATAAAGTTTGTTGATTTGCGAGCAAATGCGATCGCACCCACGGATTCTGTGTGGCCTACGCACACACCAGCGCAGACGTATTTTTGGGACGTATGTTCGGCATCGACATCGATTCTCCACACTCGGGCAGTCTTGTCTTTGGAGCCTGTGACAAGGACATTTCCGTCGTTGGATCTGTCGATACAAATGATCATGTCTTTGTGACCATATACCAGATCACAGTTCTGGGTCTCTACGTTGTACACTCGGAGCTGCTCGCTGTTGGTGGCGGCTGCCAAGTATTTCTCGTCAGATCCTAAATAGGCAATATCCACAATCTCGTCGTTGTAACCGACCACTTGCTTCACTCTCTCCAGTCCGTTTATGATAGAGTAGAACAAGATGTTTTGATCGTTGGTCACAGCTGCAAGTTCCTGAGTCTTTTTCAAATATCTATATAATATATGCAGATGTTTGTCAGCACCAAGAAAGCTAATTTCTTCTAATAGGTTAATTAATTAAATAAATTTCACTTACACAACATCGGAAATGGCATGTTTGCTGTTGACTTCTGCTTCTTGTGCCTTTACCAATTCACCGGTATTTAAATCCCACACTCTAACAATACCTTTGTTTTTTTTTTAAAAAAATAGAATAAATAATTTGATAGATATATATATACATGTAGCCAGTATCATTTTCCAATTCTCTCTTTCATATATATATATATATATATATTACCTTTATCACCAGCTGTATAGAACAATTCACTATTGTGCCACTTGCTGTCATAAGCAGACATATCCACATTTTTTGATACAAAACCAACAGTTTCCAAAGTCTATAATATAAATATGCATTGCATATATGTATTTTTGTTAATCTCATCTTTACACAGATACTCTCTCTTTTTTTTATATTATATATATATTTAAAATAAACTATAAGCAAAATATTACCTCGTAGATAGGGAATGTAGCCTTGAGAACCTTCTTTTTCCAGTCCCACACATTTACAACCTTATCACGCGAACCGGAAATCAAAGTCTCTCCATCATTTGAGAAAGAGAGTCCACGAATGACACTGACATGGCTCTGCAAAACAGCGATACACCTAAAGAGACATGAACAAATATACGCACACATAGAAAAAAAAATTGATAATTAATATAAATTTAAATGAAAAAGAATAAAACTTACTTGCGTGTCTGAAGATCCCAAATACGGACCTGACAATCATCGGCACCAGAGGCAAGGTACCACTTTCCATGGTAGTGATGGAATTTGACTGCACTGACCACACCACCGTGACCCTTGAAGTTGTGTGTGCAGAATCCACGATCGATATCCCAAACCTTGACAGTAGCGTCGGCTGAACCGGTAGCAACCAATGTCGATGATTGATCAATGTCCATCACGATGATCGGGGCTTCGTGTGCCTTTAGGGTACGAATACATTCTCCAGTAGCCATGTCCCAGATGCGCATGTTGAGACTACGACTGGCACTGACGAGGTGTTTGCCATCTGGTTTGACAGCCAGAGTAGTGACAATTTCAGTATCCTAAATACAATATATATATATATATACATATATAAACATGTAAACACAAGAGAAAAACAGATAAAAAAAACTAAAGGCTGCAGACTAGCAAAATACGTACACCTGAAAGACGGTGAAGTTTCTTTCCGGTAGCCATTTCAGTTACATCGATATCTTCATTGATAGTTGTAATAAGAGTCGATTCGTCTTCGGTTACGTCGACCTTGCCGCCTGTGTAGATGGATTCGATAGTCTTTACAGACTTGAAGCTAATGAATAGAATTCGTAAAAGAAAATTATGTATATAAAGAGAGTATACAATCGGATGAGATTGGTTAAGAGACTGATTGATGCATTGGTGTTCTTTTCTCTCTTTCTCGGTGAATGAGTGTGAATGAGAAAATAAAAGTGTACCTCGTCTTGAGCATCAGATTCCGTGAGTTGTCTTCCATAGTTGTAAGGAATTACGCTTATTGGAAGGTAGGAAGGTGTGTGTATGTGGGGTTGAGAGTCTATCTAGAATATCCAATAACTTTTTTTTTCATTTTCTTTCTCTCTGTCTTTCTTTCTAAGGCAGGAAAGAAGAGTTCAAGAGGAAAAGCAGTCATTTCAGGCTTGAATTCAGGTTTTTGGAGTCCCCCCAAAAAAAAACCAACTGCATGCGTGTGTTCCTTATTTTATTTTTTATACATATTTTTTCTTTTACTTTTAATTGATTACTTAAATTATTGTTTATAAGTAACTTCTTTAAAAAATATCTTGTATTGGTTTATCCTATTCTATTATATATACTTTACAGGATTTTTCTTTTCTTTTCATTAATTTGATTTAATCTAATCTAATTTAATTTAATTTAGCTCTAATTAAAAAAAAAAAAAGAAGTAAAGAGGTACCGGTTGACAAGAGGTACACAGTAAGAGAGCAACTAAAATAAATAAATTACAATATTTCCAATTTTTCTATTACTATTATTTTTACTATTTGTACAAATGGATATCATTTAGACTTGCAGTATTTATTATCATTATTCTTTTTTTTTTTAAAAAAAAAGTCAAGAATCCCAAGAGAAATCTTATAAAGTATTTGTCCTTGATGTGCAGCATTTGTGTCTAGTTTGTTCTTTAATATTTTACTGATTCTAATATTCATTATTAGATTATCCTAATGTTTAAATAAATGTATTATGACTGTAAGGAGGAGAACTTGGTGCTTGGTTACAAGGGAATTAAAACAAGACAATCTATACATTTAAATACATATTTGCCTTTTCTCTCTCTCTCTGTATAAATTCTGTCAATTTTTTTTTATAAGAGAAAAATAAAATAAAAAAAATGGCTATAATTAAATGTTGGGAAACTGAAGCGGCGATCTCTCTCTCTCTCTTTGGCTTTATTTTTTATTTATTTTTATTTATATTGTATTACTCTAAAGTGTCTATAAAAGGCAATAAGCAAACTCTCATTCTGCTGTCAATTCATCGTCATTCATCCCAATTTCATTCACCAAGCAAAAAGGAAGAAAAAAGAAAAATGGAATTCACAGTCCTATCCTTTTTTTTTTACCAGTCATTTCCATCAAACACAAATGCACAAATGCACACACGCTACTCACACGCTTAGATACAATATATACAAATACAAATATAAATATAAATATAAATATGTTCAGGTTATATAAATCTAGTCTCTTCCTTTTTGTAGCCTTGCTTCTTTTGCTTCTTTTGCTTCTTTAATTTAGTGACTACAAAGAAGAACAAAGTAACCTCTCTTTGTATTTCATCCTTCTTATTCCCTCTCTCTCTCTCTCTTTTTTTTTATTTACTAACCAATCAGTCGATACTCAAGAGCTATATAAAACATATTAATCTGATATGGAAGCAAAAAAGTTCAACATCGACGCATCAAGACTTCAGGCCCTGTTGCCTATGCAAGGCAGCAAACCCAGTCTGAAAGGAAAGATCATCAATGTTGTCAACCAAGTACCTTTCGACTGTGTGCTCGTAACCAGAGACAATGACCGAACCATGGCCGACACCCTCCGACAGATCGGTGTCATGAAATCCAAGCATCCAAACATGACTCCTGGACAACAGCAGCAGGCCATAGATGAAGAAGACGAGGCTCCAATCTCCCACCTGGCCCGCCGTCGCTCAACCGTACCTGCCCTGGGCGAGACATCGATGTGGAGTCTGTCCCAGAGAAAGGGCCACTCAGCAATGTATGCCGGTCTGGACTCCCTCAAGAAAAACTACCAGACTCTTTACATCGGTGGCACCGGAAATGTGTTGAGTAAGCATCGAGACCATATCCATGCCGACGATCTGTCCCAAGAACAGCGCGATAATTTACGCGATCTGCTAAAGTCAAAGCACGACATGGTTCCCATCTTTATCAAGCACGCCCTAGCCAGTGGTCACTATGAAGGATACTGCAAACAAGGTAAGAAAACAAACAGGCTTGGATATGTGATTGGGTTCCTTTTGCATTTATTGATCATTTCCTACTAGTGCTCTGGCCTTTGTTGCACTACATGATGTGGCAAGAATCTGTTGATGAAGGAAAATTCTGGGAGGCTTATGTTGCTGTCAATCAGATTTATGCCGATACAGTTATTGAGAACTACAATTCAGGGGATATTGGTAAGATACTCTATCTACGCTTACACACACACACACACTACAGATAGCTAGCAGTACAAACTTTAGCTTTAGCTCAAATTAGGTTAGGCCTTTTTTTCTCTCTTTATATAAAGAAGAAGAAAAAAAACCTGTAGTTGATGGTTATGGCTGTGGTCGTTGATCCTCCGCTTATTTGTTTCGTCACTATGAACGATTTTTATATGTACACATTTAAATTGATTATTGACTATTGACTATTGCTGCTACTAGTCTGGGTGCATGATTACCATCTGCTTCTAGTGCCATCTATGGTCCGTTCAAGGATACCAAATGCACCTATTGGTGTCTTTCTTCACACACCATTCCCGAGTTCAGAGATCTTCCGATGTTTGCCACGTAAGTCCATATAAAATATATAGACACACAAACACACAAAATTAACTGACGGCCATTAAATTAAATTAAATTAATAAAATATATATTTATGTCTGTTCTTATAATGCTAACAACTAATCATCTTGTATATTAAACATCATAAAGGTCGACGAGACATCCTCTTGGGTATGCTAGGTGCAAATCTAGTTTCTTTCCAGGTAATATATTTAAATATTTAAAATAAATATGCAAATATGAGATCTGTTATCTAATTTGTGTGACCTATCTATCTGTTTTGTTTTAAAAGACATACAACTATGCCCGCCATTTCTCGTCCAATTGCACACGTATCCTCGGTTTTGAGTATACGCCTTCAGGTGTTGACGCAAACGGTACGATTGTTGCATTGGGAACCTACCCAATCGGTATCGATGTCGAGCGCACTCGTTACAACTGCAAACGGCCTGGCGTGCAACCAAAGATCAACGCGATCCGTGAAAAGTACGCCGGCAAGAAAATCATTGTCGGTCGGGACAAGCTGGACCCTGTGAAGGGAGTTCTGCAGAAACTGGAGGCATTTGAAAAGTTTTTGACCGACTACCCCGAGTGGCATGAAAAGGTGGTCTTGATTCAGGTAACCTCGCCAGGTGTGATTGAGAGCCAGAGACTGGAAAACAAGGTGGCCGAGGTCGTCAGTCGAATCAACATGAAATTTGGCTCGCTCGAGTTCACGCCCGCAAACATGTTTCAGCAGCACATCGATCGGGACGAGTACTATGCACTCTTGTCAGCAGCTGACATTGCATTGGTGACGCCTGTGACAGACGGCATGAATACAGCTAGCTTTGAATACATTGTTGCTCAAAGCGAACGCCACAGCCCCCTGATCCTATCTGAATTCACAGGAACGGCCCGAAGCATGAGTGCAGCCGTGATCGTCAACCCTTGGGACTTTGCAGGTGTGGCAAGAGCAATAGCCGATTGTCTGACTATGAGTGAAGAAGACAAACTGGTTAAATACAAGGTAAATAAGTGAGCTATTTATTCATTTAGCTGTAGTATTTTGAGTTTATATTAGAAACAAACACCCAAACAAATAGACACTCATTTATTAATTTTTTAATATCTGTGTACAGCAACTCGAAAGCTTTGTTAATTCTCACACGGCAGCTTACTGGGCAGAGTCGCTCGTCAAGGGTCTTGTGGAAGTTAGTGCCAAACAATCGAATCAGGGACCTACACCAGTTCTTGATGTTGATCGTTTCCAGCTTGAGTACAACAATTCTCGAAAGAGACTATTGTTCTTTGATTACGATGTAAGTTTTTTTTTCTTTTCTTTTACAGATCTGGAATGATATAAAGATAGCCAAATAAATAAAAGATATCATATACTCCTTCTTCTTTTTTAAATAAAAAAAAACTAATTTTCTTATCTTATTTTAGGGTACATTGACACCTATCTGCGACAGCCCAAAGGATGCAGTTCCGTCCCAAAAGACTCTCGATACTCTGCACAGCCTGTGTTCTGATCCCAAAAACATCGTATGGATCGTTTCTGGGCGTAATCAAGCCGACCTTGACAATTGGGTTGGCTCGATCCCAAACCTTGGTTTGAGTAGTGAGCACGGCTGCTATATCAAGGAGCCCAGGAGCGACAAGTGGATTAGTATGATCGAAGACCTCGACATGTCTTGGAAAGACGACGTGATGGAGATCTTCAACTACTACACCGAGCGCACGCCCGGAAGTTTTATCGAAGAAAAGAACGGCTCACTCACCTGGCACTACCGCAAAGCCGACCCCAAGTACGGACCCTTCCAGGCCAACGAGTGTCAGAACCACCTTGAGCAGAGTATCCTTGGAAAACTGCCGGTCGAGACATTGGTCGGAAAGAAAAACCTTGAGGTCCGGCCATTGATGATCAACAAGGGCGAGGTAATCAAGCGAGTCATACTCCAGCAGTCTTCCGAAGTAGACTTTATAATGTGTGTTGGAGATGACAAGACTGATGAGGATATGTTCCGAGTGGTCAAGCGACCCGAAATTGGTGTTGATGCAGTCCGATTTATTGTGACTATTGGACCGGCAGAGAAGAATACTCTGGCTGCATGGCATCTGGCCACTCCTGAGCAATTGATAGATGTACTAGATGGCCTTGGTCATTAAATAAATCAAAATAATAATAATAACAATAATAATAGTAATAATAGTAATAATAGTAATAGTAATAATAATCATACTACTTGTACACATACAGAACAAAAAAAAAGAATAAAAAAAAAGTGCATAAAAGATGTTTATAGATGATAATCGTTATAATAATAATAATAATAAAAAAGTAAGAAATGATATCTGCAATGAATGAAAATACAAGTGGGGGGATGATATAATTTTAAGAATTTGACCAAGAAGAAGAAGAAGAAGAAGTGTTTGTAGCAGAAAGCAGGATAGGAAGAATTAAAGATATAAAATGGAATTCATACAAAATAGACTTATAGGAAACAGTAGTTTTTTGTTTTTTTTGTGGGTTGTAAAAATAAAATTGAAATAGCATAATTTTTGTCATGTATATATGTATGGGCAAGAGAAATCGAGATAGAGAGAAGCTTTAATCCATGTTTTAAGCATGTAGACTTATGGGTGGACTGGGCAATGTTCTGTTGAAAGCGTGAGAATGGCAAGTGAGAATTGGATATTAGTCTTATTGTTTATACAAAATAGCCGAATCTTACTTGTCATATGCTTCTGTGAACCGCATACAGCGCATTTCAAACCCGAGTATTGTATGTGTGTACAGGTAAATGGTTCTTCCTGTTTAACCGCTCGTTTATTGGTTTTAACCTTTAACATACTTGGTATAAGATGATAGTAATATATAATAGAGATATTTAAAAAAGAGAACAGAGCTAAAGAAAAAAAAATAAGATAAAAGAAAAATACTAGATTTTTATACGCAAAAATAAAAAAATAAAATCAAATATTTGAACTGGAAACCGATTCGAGACATACCAAACAGAAACAACAACAAAAATGTATATATAACCACACTACTTTCACCTGTAAATGCAAAAGGTGACATCAAAAGTATCCAAACGGTTCCGGGTTACACACATATAACAGAGGTAGAAACAAAGAGATAAAGAGAGAGAAAGGAACTAGAAGTACCATATCAGATTATAGCTTATCAATAACACAGACATTCATATATGTGCACAACTTGAAAAACAAAATAGATCCCCAAAGATGTATAATATACCAACATGAATATTTTCAATAGACAATAGACAATAGAAACTATAGCCAAGCCATCAAATTCAATTCATTTTCTGAAGAGAAATATAGATTAATACTTGTTCAAATATCACCAATAAAGTGCCGTGATTTGAGATTCCAAGAAAGTTCAGTAAAAATAAAATAAACCCTTGTTGTTTCTGATGACATTAACACGTGTAGAAAGCAATTCAAACGTTGATTGTAAAAGATATATATATATATATATTCCCATACTCTATGTCGATTGGAATCTGATTACAGCAACAATTCAACTATACAGAGAGATCATCCTTCAAATCCTATTGGTATTACAGGATAAACCTTGATAACCAGAAAACCAGTAGAGAGAACGAACTCTTACATTTATATAATTAGATAATTGAATTTGACTTGTTCATTTTGGCTGACATGTGCAAACCCACAAGCCGTAACCACAAAAGATATTAAGATTCAATACCGATGGTGGTGACGATACTGATATACTAAATACTGATAATAGTAATACTAAAGAAGATAGTGTACAGATATTATGTTATATTTTGTTTTATTATATAGCATATATAACATATATCTGGGATTTCTTTTTCATTTTTCTTTTAAAGTAACTTCCACTGTGTTTGTTCAATCTTTTCCTTGCAAGAATAATGGACTACAACTCCATTAGGAAACACGGCAAAGACACTGTAAAGAATGATGTCTTAGTACCCTTTTCTTCTGACTACTATCTTCTGTGCATATTTTACCTATTTCCAATTCTTTTGTTACATTGAGGGCACATTCGATCCTCAGTAATTTTGACAGCTCTCGATCTGTAAAAGGCCAATTGCTCTTCAACCTAATAAATACAGATATACAGATATCAATTACACACAATTATATATATTTATATATGTTTTACCTGTAGCTGTTCAGCCTTCAAAAGATTCTTAACAACCATATCCATATTTCGGTTCTTGTTGCTAGTGCGGATGTACTTTTCAAAGAATGGGAACAAACCATGGAGATGAGTTGGCAATGGCAGCAAAGACAGGACCTGAGAAGCGTTAATGTGGGATCCATGGTGAGCCAATAGATCCAAAGCAGGCTCTAACAAGGGCTTCTGGTTGTTGCTGGGTTGCAAATAAACACGCAACAATGTCAAGTACATCTTTTCGCCCTTTTCAGGATCATCTCTGTATATTTTGGTACAGTATCTAAAACACAGAAAGCAGTATGTTAATCAACCTATTCCCCCTTTTTTCTTTCTTTCTCTCTTGATTTATATATATCTTGTGAATTTCAATCACACATATCAAGGCATATAATTCATTCGCTTACTCCTCGGCCATGGTGTAATTGGAGAGCTTATAGACATAAATGTCCAGTGCTTGGTCGTGCTGTCCAATACGACTCAATAGAATAGCACGTTCCTCGAACAAATCTAAAAAAAAATACAGACAAATGCATTAAAGCCAATCAAAAAAAAAGTAAAAATTTCCAGAAATCTTACCATCCAAAGGAAGACGGGAGAGAATTTTCTCGGCACGGTAGTATGTTGATTCCGTCAAAAAAGCTATCAGCCGGGAACGGAGAGCGGCCTTGTTTTCAGAGTCTGACAAAGTAACACTTTTAAGGGTACAGAACCATGTGAGCGCGAGCACAAAGGCAGCCACCACAATCTACCTTGGGACCCCTCAGCTTTGATTTTGTCAAGATAAGCAATTGCCAACTTGTTATGAAAGTGAGGCGATTTGTCTCGAAGTTCTTCGAGGATATACTCCAGATACTGAATAGCCAAGTCTCCGGAAATCGACTCTAAATGCTGCACAACACTATCTCTTGGGAATGTCTCTACTTCGGCAAGATCATCAATGAAAATCTACAGAAAGAAGAAGAAGAAGAAAGTATAAAAATAATAATAATGATATTTTAATGGCAGTAAGTTAAAGACAACACTTACATCCATTCCGGATCTAGGATCTTTCTCAAGTACCCATCTTGAGTACTTTAGAACCAAGTCAAATTGAGTAAGACCCAAGCGCTGGAGATAACGGATTGTAGGTACAACTCCACGCAAAGGACCCTCTGCCTGTTGACCAAGTCTACACAAATACAATGAAAGCAGCGTATTCAAATATGTAGAACATTTATGTAAAATGTGAGTGAGTGATTGTTTATGCGAGCGCCACTCAAGGGTCAATAACAATACTAATTATACTAAAAGACAGACCACCCCACCCCTATCTCACTCACTCACTCCCTCTTTTGCATATATATACATATATTTTATCCTCTTCTCCTAAAATTATGCGCACAAATATTACCTTGCTAGTAAATCAAGGGCTTGTCCATGAAGCCCCTTGCAGTTGTAAAGATCGACCAACTCTTTATATTTCTGTAAAAATAATATTGTCATTTTCAGTTAGTTTCATCAGCCAAGCAAGCAAGCAAATAAATAAATAATTATCATATATCTATATCTAAAAGTACTACTTCCTTTCTCTCTCTCTCTTTTTTTTTCAAAACGAAAAAGAAGAAGGAAGGGAGGATAATAGAAAACGTTTTTGTTTTCTGAAAGAAAGAAGAAACAATCAATCAATCAACTAACAAACCTTTTTGTCCATCAAGATTGTCTCACATTCCTGAACATCACAGTGGTTCTGTACTCTTAACAAAGGACCCACCAAGGCATCATTGGTCATCATATAGGCCTTTAGGAGGGCAGTGTCGACCAAAGATGCCTCATACATCAAATCTTCGTATTCTTTTTCGTCCACAGGTTTGGATGATGACTTTTGAGGCGAGTTAGGGGGACCGCCGTTGAGCTTCTTGGACAGTTTTTGGCGTTTGTCGGTCAGGAAGCGAATCAGATAGGTGACAGCATCATGCAGATTTAAGCCCGTCAAGGGCACCTCCTTGTGGCCACTCTTTGTGGTGGCGGTGGTGGCCTTACTCTTGTTGGACTGCCGACTTTCAGGGCGTTGTAATTGAAGGTGGTGTGAGTGGTTCTGGGAGTGACTGTCGTTGTCATCATCATTGTCATTCTCCTTGCGGCGCAGCGAACTCAAAGAATCCACTTCGTCGTCAGATCGGGTCATCGAAAGACTGCCGGAAATCATCTCTGGGTAGAGGCGGATGACATGGGCAGGTGGGGTATTGAGTTCCTGAAACAAATTCAGAGCGGTGTCGTATTCACCGCGGTGGAAGAGGTCGTGTCCGTATGCAGTACGGATTGCCTTTAGTTTTTCCTCCTTGTTGTCTATCAGGACAGCATCGATTTGATCCAACAGACTGACAGCCTCTTCATACTCATGTTTGTCGACAAGCTGGTCAATTTGGGTTGAGAAACTAAACGGGGTCAGACGCCAGATTTGAGAAGAACTGGCGACGTAGACCAGTTTTCCTTGGTTGAGAAAACGTGCACTCGAGAGTTCGATTTGTTGAACAAGAGCAAGGGTCTGGATATTGCGCACCTCTACATGCTTTGGTAGAATAGCAATCACATAAGGGTAAGAGTAGCCTATGTAAAGTAAAAGCCCACAGACACAGATATGTTTCAGATTGGTTTCTTTGTATCCATTTGGGATGTTTAGATAGAATATTACCAATCTGTTCAGGGAAACCAGACCATTCGATTCCAACCTTGCGAGTGGGTGTACCATCCAATCCAAGAAATATGCTAACATCTATAATAGTAAATATTAGATTGTTGATATGTAAGTCCGTCCAATTCATTCCATCACATACGATCGCGGGCCAAGAGGATTTCATTGTTGGGGATTTTGGTCACCATAGGTTTTCCACCACGGGAACCATACATGTTGTACAGGCCTGTCAGAGTGCTCATGGGTCCACCTTCTGCTGGTCCGGTTGGAGCAAATAGCTCGGTTAGTTGACCTGCTTCCACATCCATCAGAGCATACTCTGTAGAGAATCCCAGACAGATCTTGGTGGTTCCCACCCAGGCCATTGCTTTGATACGATCAGGGATATTGAGTTCCTAGAGATTTGGAATACTTATATAAGCCACTTGCTCACTCGTTTCCAACCCCAAAAAATAGAGGTAATGGTGTATGTATGTATGTTGCTGTCTTTTTTTCTTTTACTTTTGTTTCGTCAAATGCGGTATCTTTCCAGACAAACACCAACAGCTTCTTGCGTACAGCCACGGCAAGACGTGTGATGAGAACAGGAATACGTTCTTCAGGGCTCATTTCAACCATGGTTTGGATAGCAAACAGATTTGCACCCTTTGTCTTTTGAAGTGCCATACGAAACTCGAATGTACGCAAGTCATGAAGACTGACCAACCCATCTATTGAATACACAAAGATATATATATATATATATATATATATATATTAGTGAGAGTGAGAGTATACAGTTTGATCATTTATTGTCTCTTTAGTTTTTTTTTACCAGACAAAGATACAAGGAAATCGATTTCTTTGATGATATCCAGCTGTTCAATAGGTCGCTTTGAAAATGCTTTAACAATCATTGCCAAAGTAACCTCGGGAATCTGGTTATTGTCAGCGACTAACCAATAAAACAGGTACGTATATATATATATATATATTAGTATTGGTATCAGTATTTGATGGTCTTGTAAATTTTGTTTAGAACAAAACAAAACAAAATAAAGAAAACATAGAAAGTGATAATAGTACCAAGAGGCTCTTTGGTGTCATAGACCATAAGTTGCCCGGAAGCGGTTCCAATCAACAGTCGGTCACCTATAACGAAAATCGAAAAAAGAAAGTTATTGTGTTGATGATATTAGGTATAGTATGTGAATGAGGAATGAGTAGAAAAGAGAATAAAAGGATGTTACCATGAGCATAGATTGACTCGACACGATTGAGTTTGTCTACTACAGTAGTTACTTGAAAGGCTTCGTGCATCTGATTTAATTGGGATTATAAACAGGAGAAACCAAGACGAGACACCAAAGGAGTCAAAAATAATATTAATAATAATAATAATAATATTATTATATATATATATATAGAGAGAGAGAGAGACGTATAACATGTCGGAGATAAAGAGATCACATGCATTACAGACGTATATTAGACTGGGCAATAAAGATAAATTAGTCTAAAATATCAATGATATTTGCTGTTATTTTCTAGATGATTTGTAACAATTTTTTTAAAGAGAAATTTTAATAAAAAGAATATAAATATAAAGTGCTTGTGTGCTGGTAACAACCGTAATAGTAAGAGATGTAGTATATGGTATAATAATTATGTATAATATATAAAGAGAGAGAGAGAGAGAAATCAAAATCAGAAATTGAAACAGATAATAGAGAAGAATTCGATATACTCTAGACATTTTGTGTGTGTGTGTGTGTGGCTGTTTGATTAATAGAGAGAAAGAAAGGTAGGGATAGAATGATATACAGGAACGCGTCTATTTGATTGTTGGGTCGACCAATAGTGCCTGAAGCGCATATCGTGCAGAGGGATCGGACCTGTAGAATGGTGAATGTTGTGGGATGTTGTCATTATTGCTGTGTAGGGTATTGATGTCCCAGGATTTCTCGGTTGGGACCTTGTTGGTGGTGGGTGTCTTGGGGGATTTGGGTTTCTTGAGATGTTGACGCAACTTTTTTAGCCATTTCTTGATCGACATTTGTAGCACAACCCAATAAAAAAAAAGTAACTGAAATAACAAAATTTGTGCTCCCAAAAAACAAGAAGAAGTAATAAAAAAAAGAGTAAAAGAAGTAGAAGTAGAAGAAAGAAGAAAGAAAGTCTATCTAATTCAGAATAGCGAACAATAAGGCAAAGGTAAAAATAAATAAATAAATTCACAGATGTATAGAGCCTGTATGACTAGTAACCTCCTGCTTTAAACAATATATATAGTTCTCTATTTCTATCTGCTGCTGCCCTTTTTTTTTTCTTCTTCTTCTTCTTCTAATGTTTGTTTTTGTACTGATTTCCGTTTGCTAGCATGCCTAGCGATTGTCTATGCTTAGAATACTTGTCTTTATCTCCTGCATCCCAAGTGTTGTCTATAGAGTTGGATGCCACGTGCCACTAACCACTTTCAGGGCCAATTATTCATCTCATCACCAAGGCAACTAATAAACATATAATTATATAGCCTAGAGACAAAATAAAAGCTAAAAAAGTATTACATACATATATCTATATTCTGTAGAGTTTCTTGTATTAAATACACTGTACCTATACTGTGTATGTATGTGTGTGTCCTGATAATAATAATAATAATAAAAAAGGGTCTTTATGAAGCGCAACTTGTAGAGAGGGTCGTACAAGAATTTAAATTTTTTTTAAGGTGTTTTTTTTTTTTTTTTTTTTTAATCATCTTCAAAAAATCTCCTCTCTTTCTCTCTTTCTCTCTTTCTTTCCTCTTAATATTCTTCCTCTTCCTCTCTTCCTCTTCCTCTTCTTTTAACTCTAACCCTTTCCTTTCTTTACACCCTTTCCCTTCTTTTTCTTTTTCTTTTTTTTCATATATAAAAAAAATACCAACCCCACACAGTCACTACAATCATGAGCGATATTATCAATAACACCTCTTCTGCCTACCCCTCCTACGCCACAGTAATGACCATGAACCCTGCTATGGTTAGAAAGCCTCAATCACCCTCACCAGGATATGAAGATAGTCGCCCATCATATGGGGCCTATCCAGGTAAATAAATAAATAAATAAATAATAAATAATAAATAATTTATATTATATTATATTATATTATATTATATTATATTATATTATATTATTTTATATTATATTATTTTATATTATATTATTTTATATTATATTATATTATATTATATTATATTATATATATATATAAAACCTATTTTATTTTATTTTATTTTATTTTATTTTGGAATTTGAATTTTAAATTTCTGGAATTATTACTATTATTTTATCCACTCGCTCCACTTGCTCAATAAATTCAACTCAACCCAAATCCAAAACCAAATCCAAATCCAAATCCTTAATACCTTAATCCAAATACACACGCGCGCGCACATATATAAATAATAATAATAATAATATTTAATAAACTTAATGCTGATATTAATTCTAATTCTAACGCTAATGTTAATGCCGGTATCAATTTTAGACTATTCCACTTTCCAACCTATGCCTTATTCTTCTGTGCCAGTTACGACATATCCCGTCAATCAATTTGGTACCTACTACACTGACCGCCCCGTGCAAAAGAAACAGCCCGACAGTCCCGACTCTTCTACGCCTCAGACACCTCCTACACAGTCTGCATCATATGCTAGTCTGGTCTCCCAGCCAACCGCCATCGCCCCCCTTGTCCCATCGTCATCTTTCTCAAACGCAACAGCCGAACGAGTCAAGGAAACCATCGCACGCGCCAATTCAGTCCCCATGGAGTTCTATCACACCGAGTTTCTCGAGTATTCCAAAGAAACCTACGAAAAGAAGATGAACGCCAAGCGACAGAAGCGAAAGAGAACCACTGTCGATACACCCGGAGCCGGAGGATCTTCCTCTGAAGACGAGACATCAAACAAACGAAAGAAAACCTCAATTGAAAAATCACAACAATTATCAGACGACGAAGAAGACGAAGATTCCGATAGAGAAGAGCAAGTGTCTTTTATATATAAAATAATAATAATAATAATAATAATTCGTTAGTATTAATTATTCATTATTAACTTACTTTTGCTTTTGCTTTAGGAATGGCGGTGTCAGCAGCACTGAGTTGCGCAGACAAATCCACATTCAGTCAGAGCAAAAGAGACGTGCACAGATCAAAGATGGGTTTGAAGAACTCAGAAATCATTTGCCTGGTTGCAATAGTAAGAAGATGAGCAAAGCCGCCCTCTTGACCCGCAGTAAGTAGTCCTAGTCACCTATCCAACTATTCAATATATACTATCATTAACTCTAACCTTATCTTCTTTTATATTCACTACCTCTCTTTCTTCTGTAGCTGTCCAACAAATTGACCATTTGAAGAAAGTACAAAACGACCTCTTGTCAGAAGTTGAGCGCCTTGCCCTTGAGAACGAGTCATTGAAAAAGCAAGTATTTGCACTAGAGAACCGAATCAATTGATCTGATTCTTACTAATAAATTTATTATATATAGATTCCAACAGAGTGTATTGCAACGACAGGCCATGGAAAAGATTTATACCTTCCAAGTCTAACAAGCATCTATATTAAACCCCAAGCATCCCCCCCCCCCCTCCTCCTCCTCCCTTTTTTTTTCCAACCTTCTCCCCCCCCTCTCTCTCTTTATCCATCTCTATTTTATACACATCACCCCTTACCATTTCCTTACCAAACTCTCCCTCTTTTTTTTATACTCACGCACTCAGTCAATTACTCAAATACTCACACATTCACTCACTCACTCACTCACTCAATCACTCACTCAATCATTCATTCATTCAATATCTCAATCAATCAATCAATCTCGCTCACTTCTTCTTCTTCTTCTTCTACTTAATTGTTTCTCTGTTTAGACCGTTTCCGCACATAGCCTCTTTATTTCTTCTGTTCTACCCTTTGCATCTCAATTGCTACTTGGACATTGTTATTGATCTCTTGTCTTCTTGTGCGTGTACACACCTTCTTCCTTTCTTTTCTATCTATAAATATATCTATTTACATCTCTTTATCTTATTCTTTCCAGAACTTGTCAAGAAAATATATAGTGCTCTTTTCTGGACTATAACTTTATGGTCTCCAAGCTTTATTAAAAAAAGAAAGTGTAAATAAAGTTCTTGAGATTGATCTCAAGGTCACAACATTTACTTCTCTTGTATTGATTCTATTGTTTTAATTACAAGATAATATATGTAATACAGTTTAGTACAACATGGAGAGATAAAGAGAAAGAGACAAAAGGGGGGGGGGGGGGGGAAACTAAAGAAAACGGTTTAATAAAATAATAATAAAGGTAAAGATGAAAATAAAGGGGTAGGAAGGGGAGGACAGATGTAAGGGGTAAAAAAAAATGATTCAAAATGATTCAAAATGATAATGATACTTTTATTTTATTTATCACAAAACAATACCACGCGTAAAGAATTATAGTAATTTGTTAATAGAGAGAGAGAGAGAGAGAGAGAGAGAAAAGACAAATAGATAATAAACCTCACCTTATTCAAAACCCTTAATATATAAAAATATATTAATATTAAAAGAAAAAAAAAAAGAAAAAAAAAGAAAAAAATTCCCTTTCTTTTAATTTTAAAAGAAATAAATAATACTCAATTGTTAATTATAACTTCCCTACAAAGACATAAAGGGAAAAAGGGCAAAGGGCAAAGTAAAGAAGAAGTAAAGAAGAAGTAAAGAAAGAGGAGAATTTTAAATAAATAAAAAAATTGAGAAAAATAAAAAATAAAAAAATTGAGATGATCAAGCTTGTTTTGAAGAGATGGAGGAATCTCAGATTAGCAACAAAGGTTCATCATCTTTTTGTAATTGTGGTTGTCCTTCTCCTTATTGCCCTGGTTATCTTGAATAATCGGACTGGCCGACCCCCCGCTTGGGTCCTGGGAACTGTGTTGGGTGCATGTGTGTGCTTATCAGGCTTATACTGGGTAAGACAATAAAGTCAATTATAAAATAATGATATGTATATACATGCAGACAAGGACATCTTCAAGAAAAGATATACATACATGTATTTATATATATATAATTCTTAACACACATCTATGTTTTATTGGTACAATAATCTTAGCTGGCAAGATACATTCAAGCAAAGAGAATCCCAGATCACCAGGAAGAGTCATTCTTTCCTATTGAAGAACGAATGGCCAGCTGTTCATCCGTAGCAGGACTGTTCCCTCAATCTATCCTATCAATGGACTCATTACAAAGAGCTCAATCTATAACCAGTGCACCTCCACCAGCCTACAAAACCTCGATATCCATTCCACCCTCCTATAGATCCTCAGCTTCATCTTTTAAGCCAATCAGTCCACATCACTAAAGACATCTAAAGAAGCTATATCCAATCCATAAACCGATCCAACAAATTAATATGCATACAAAATATACTCTTTAAAAATACATATCACCATTTATCATTATTACCACTATTACTAATCATTTTCACATTTCACATTACAAATTAAATACATATATATACTCTTTATCTAAAATATAAATAAAAATATACCTTTACTTTTTCACTGCTTATCAAATAATAACTAGACAGAGATATGTATATTAAATATTATATAAATCCAAGCAACACACAATAATTTATATATTTTTATAAAAAAAAAAAGGGTTTACACTACATTTACAAAATCATTATCGACGTCACTTTTAGTGCACGCAACATCAATCATGGCTACATACACGTGCACAATGTAAATCTACTTTTATCCCCCCCCCCCCCTCCATCTTCACTCCTATATTGACTCAGTCTCTCCTTCACCTACTGGTTCTCAACTTTCTTTCTCTTTATATATATATATATATATATATGTATATATATATATACACACATTCACATACACATTCACATACAACTTTTACCCACTCACTTACTCCATCTCTCGCTACTTTACTGTGCTGTGCTGTTATTATTTGTCGCTTGGGAGGTTAGTCTAGAGCTTCTTTGTACTCTCTACATATATACTCCATGGATGCCCATTTCTTTCTACACAAAGACATTCTCTTTTGGCTAAAGAGGATGTAATTAGTCTGTCTTTCTATTATACTTTCACATGTATATATAATATACATTAGATATATATATTTCTTTTTGTATTACTATTATCTTTATACTTTATTTTTTAATCCAGTGTACAATCTATTGTGAATTTGTAATTGTAATTGTCGTCTTTTTTTTTGCTTCTCCTTTTGTAAGCATAAGCATCGTATAAACATACACACATTACACATCAATCCCAAAAAGAAAAAGAAAAAGAAAAGAATCCCCTCCCTCCCCACAATCCCCCCTTTTTTCTCGCCCTCCACCCCTTTTTCTTCTTCTTCTTCTTTTATATATATATATATATATATATAAAGTTCTCCACATTTCCCTTTTAACAACTGCGTTTGCACAATGGCCGATGAATTTGATATATATGGTGATGATACATTTGGACAGGTAAGTTTAAGAATGGTAACATTAATGAAGATTGATTAATTGATTGCTTTCTTTTTATACATATATATATATATATACATCAACAGCCAGATGATATTCTTGATGAGATTGTGAATGAGTCAGCACGCGATACCAAACGACGACGTACAACACCAGCCTATGCAGATGATGACTTGTTTGATGATCTTGGTGACATTGTAAAAGTGAGTGAATTTCTTGTTTGTATGAGAGTTTGATTGATTTGTTTCTCGACAAACGAGGACAGAAAGATAGAAGCGGTTTTCTTTATATATATATATATATATTTGTATTTTATTATTATATGATTATTGTATTTTATCATTTTCATTATCATTATTGCTGTATACAAACACATAAAACACCTGTATAATCAATCAAATATTCAATATTCAATATTCAATATTCAATAATAAAATAAAATAAAAAGGATGTCAAGCCAACGTGTTCCAAACCTCAAAAGTCTACTTCAGCTCACCACTCCAAAAATACTACTAAAAAAGAAGAATCGAATTATTCATCATCAGGTATTACAACGAGAAAGAAAGAAAAAAGTACAACTTAAAACACTAGGATCATTTTATTCATCAATTCATTTTACTATTGAACCGGCATTAATCCCGAATTAATTAATTAATTGAACATAAAAGGAGACGACTTGGAACGACAACACCACAACCAGAAACACCATCAACAACAACAGCAACAGCAGCAGCAACAGCAGCAGCAGCAACAACATGACATGACACCTCAAAAGATTCGGTCTAGTGTACCTGGTTATAGTACTCAACGCAATACTACAGAACCCACTCGACGTGGTGATCCACCAGCAGCATTAAATTCACTCCGTGGTTTAACTATGCAACCTACAAATGGATTGTATATTGGTGATCTAGCATGGGTAAAGTTTTTTTTTTGGTGCTTATGAGTTCTGTATGTATTATGTATATATATATATATATTCATTTATATAATAAATAGTACACAACAGACGAAAACATAAAGGCTCCTCTCTTGCAGGCTGGTCTGGGCGGAGAACTCAAGGACCTCACTTTCTTTGAACACAAAGTCAATGGCAAATCCAAAGGCATTGTGTTTTTAGAATTCACTAACCCTGAAAGTGCTTCCCGTGCCAAATCAGTTCTCGACAATGCGTAAGTTAACAACTAATATATATATATATCTAATTACATAATTCTTAAAGGAAGAAAAAAAAACAGTTTCAATTTAATTTAATTTAATTTAATTTAATTGTGTAGTGAATTTAATGGAAAACGCGCAGTAACATGCTTTACTACTGTTCCAAATCCATTCAAGCATCTTCCAAAAGAGCCAATCAAGAACACACGAACACAACCCGTTAACCGAACCAATAACAACAGTCCTTCCACAAACCCTGCTAACCCCTTACCTACTCATCATCATCATGGTGTGACAGGATTTGGAGGTGGAAACTTTGGATTTAATACCGGATTTGGAAGTACGCCAATGGGTATTCCACCCTACGCCTACAATCCAATGGTGGCCAACTATATGGCAAACCCCGGAGGATTCCCGGGCGGTAACCGTGGTCGGGGAGGAATGCAACAGCAGCAGCAAGTACAGCAGCAGCAACAGCAGCAGCAACAAGTTCGAGGAAATCAGCCGTCAAACAATAATTTCATGAGCCGCATGGGCCGAGGTGTAGGCTTAGGCGTAGGAGTAGGCGTGGGAGTAGGAGGAATGAATGGAGGATTAAATGGTGTAGGTGGTGCCGGAGGAGGCGGCGGCGGATATATGAACGATGCAGCTGGATTCCATGGTGGAGGTAGGACTGAAATGAACAACGTGAGATGGGGTTTTCGCTCATAGAGATCGATTGTATTGATTAGGCATGTACATCAACCCGGCATTCTTTGATCAACAGCAACAGCAAGGAGGAGGAGGCTACTGAAAACAAAGCCTTGGAGAAACAAAGATTATACACACACAGACAGCCTTATATATATATATATATATATATATATATAAAAGCATATATAATACTATATATTCATACACATGTGTATGTAACCATTCTCTCGCTGTTTCTGTTTCTGTTTCTGTTTCTGTTTGTGTATGTGTATGTGTATGTGTATGTGTATGTGTATGTGTATGTTTTATTTCATTTTCATTTTCATCATTTTCATTTGCATTTGCATTTGCATGTGTGCCTGTGTGCTTGTGTTTGGGCATGTGAAGGTGCCTGTCTGCGTTTGTGCGTTTCAATTATTCTTCTTTCTGAAATTTTTGCTCATCTTAATGTATTTCATTAAAAGTAATATTATAGAGTAAAGAAAAAAAGAAATAAAAGAGGAGCGAACAAATAAATAATATCTATACATATATATATATATGTGTGTGTGTGTGCGGGCGGGCGTGTATACACAATTCACTTTTGGTGCTTTGGAAAGGTACCCTTTTTTATCACTAATTGCAATACCGCACCAATCACATCATTGTATTCTGCCTTGGTGTTCTCTCAGGCGTGGGCTTAACGATGCCAGGCTCAAGGTGGACCGCACAGATCTCCCTCTATTTTTTATTCATCCCACTCGCCATGGTCAAGTTCATCAAAGCCGGCAAGGTAACGCAGATTGCAATAGACGATGAATGGATGGATTCAATGGATGAATCGATTGAATTAATTACTAAAAAAAAATGAATTTTGTGTGTGTATGTGTGTCTTTTATTCTATAGGTTGTTGTCATTTTGCAGGGTCGTTTCGCTGGCAAGAAGGCCGTCGTTGTTCGCAGTAAGTATGACTCTACTCACCATTCTCTTTCTCTCTTCATTTTTCCCTCTCTCTCTATATATATATATTTGTTTCGCTATTTCTCTTCCTCTCCCTATTCCTCTCTATCTCCCTCTATCTTTTTCTTTATTTTCTAGCACACACACATTTTGCCAACATTCTTGACAGCAACAACAATTAATGAAAGAGAGAATTAAAAAGAAAAAAAAATAACATTTTCTTTTCCGAATAGACCACGATGAGGGAACCAAGGACAGACCCTATGGTTATGCTGTTGTTGCTGGTGTCGAGCGTTCTCCTTTGAAGGTTACCAAGGGTATGGGCAAGAAGAAGGTTGCCAAGCGCTCCAAGGTCAAGCCTTTCGTCAAGATTGTCAACTACAACCACATGTTGCCCACCCGTTACGCTCTCGAGTTGGAGCAGATCAAGGGTACCGTCTCTGCTGATTCCTTCAAGGAGCCCTCCCAGCGTGAGGAGTCCAAGAAGGTCATCAAGAAGCTCTTTGAGGAGCGTTACCAGACCGGCAAGAACAAGTGGTTCTTCAGCAAGCTTAGATTCTAAACAACAACCACTGCAACTACTACTTACTACCACTACTACTACTACTCTCTCTCTGCTATCTTTGACCTTTTCCTTCTTTAAACAAGAAGAAAAGAAAATCAGTAGAAGAAATTACGAACGAGTGCGAAAAATATCAACCTTCCTCATTTATTCCATTGTGTCGACTATATATTTTTTTTATACATTTTATATCTGTGATTGATTATTGGGCTGTTTAACTATTTTCTCAACTGTATTGATTGGTCTCCATTCATTCAATCATTCATTCATGTGGGTAGCTGCTTCAACCACACTTTGTACTCCCTGTCGCGTTGGGTCCGATTCCAAAAACGCTTTTCCGACATCTTCTCCAACAGCATCCACCAACTCTGCCTTGTCTTCTTCTGAAAGTGGTGCTGTGTCCACTTGCATATCCGATTCTTTTGGAACGAGGGATGCTTGTTTAGCAATGTGGATTAAGACATTCTGCAAATGACATGTTTGAGTTTGGGTGGATGTGTAAATATTTAAGAAGAAAAACAAGATCAATTAGTTCAGGGACAATGGAGACTTGGGCGAATTCCTTTTTTTTTTTGGAGAAAAGAAATTTTGCTTCTCCATCTTCTCCCTACTCGACTCATCTTCCTACTCACCACTAAAGCCTCCTTGCATTTCTGAGCTTCGAGCTTACGTATGGGACTGCTGCTCACAAGAGCTGACTTGAGACAAGTCTCGGCATAAAACTTAATATTAGGTGCTACCAATACTCTTGTCACTTCTGGTCCAAGCTGGTCCAAACCAACAATTGCACCATAGTGGGTAGTAAGTGGACGTGCAGGATCCAATAGAGCTCGGAGAAGTGTCTTAGTGATACGTGGTTGGAGTGTGTGGTATGCTTTGCCAAACTGGTTGCAAATGAGTGTCATTAGACCGGCTGCACGGTGACGGGTAGACCAATGGTCTTCAAATGGACTTTCGCAGATGGTTCGGCCCACCAGGCAAGACAGGATAGGAGGGATAAGTTGATGAAGATATGGCTCTACAAAGAGATGTTTGTTGTTCAGCAAGGCTTGTGCCATTGAAAGCATAGCCTCCAACACATCAAGCTGTTTGTGATTTTGTGTGACTTTTTTGTGAATGTGTTGAACAAAGTATGGCAGCAACTGATGTAGTCCAGGATCCATTCGCAAACTTTCGAATGCTTGAGATTTGAGTCGTTCATCAGGGCTTGACACTGCTTCAGTAATGCGTTCAAAGTACATTTGAAGTTCTTTGGATAGGACATGCTTAACCAATGGCTTTACATCTACTTGATCAGTAGTAATGCCATTAATTGCTGCATTAGGTTTTGCTCGTTTTGTCAATAGATCTGCCTTTGCATCTATAATTTGCAACAATCCCCCCAAAAAAAAGAAACATGCGATTGTTAGTTGTTGACATTGGCCACAAATGAATAAAATGAATGTATGCATATATAAATGTGTGAGCGCGTTTCCGTTTGCGTTTGTGATTGTAGCATTACCACTTGGGGTGGGATTCTGAGGAATTGCAGGTTGAACACCTTCAATAGCCAACCAATGAGCTGTAAAAGTTGCATCAAGAGGGATTTTTGGTAATGGCTTGGCTAAGATCGTCTCGAAATCAACTTCCTCATCCTCTGCAAAGTACAATTCTTGACCATTCACGGTTGTCTTTCTGAATGTAGGTGTTTCTCCACATGCGTAACCATACAAAGGCTGAAATTCTTTATAGTTTTAGTTTATCATTTGTTCATTTGTAGATGTTTCGTGTTTTTTTGTTGTTTTAGTTGATAATGATGTTGATGTTGTTTGTTGTTGAAAAATTGCTGTAGGTGTGTACGTGTGTTTATGTGGGGTAAAAGACTTGCCTCGACATTCTTTACACGCAAGGCAGCATTTACATCGTCAACGGTTAATTTGGATCGTTTTGAGTGTCGCATAAACTTTGTAGCCTCCTATTAACATGCATACACGTATATATATATTATTTGTATTCATAGTAAGCAAAAGAATAATAACAATAATAAAAGACATTGTAGGAAAATGATTTTCTTTTATGCTTATTTGCTTTTCTTCTGATGTTCCTTATATTATATATAAATGCATTTAAGATGCAAGGTTTTATTATGTATTACTTGAATGAGTTCATGCACACGATATTCGACGTCTTGAGCTAATGCTGATGCTACTTCATCTTTAAGATGTGTCACACCTAGCGATTCGCCTATATTCTTTTTTGTTTGTTTATTTGTTGGTTGGTTGGTTGGTTTTTTGTATTGTTTTTTAAAATATAAATATAATAAAATGGATGCAAAGAGTAAGAAATACAAAAGAGCAAGTGTTTAAAATGTCAATACAAGGTGCGATTGTTGTCACAATTTTACCTTGATTGTTTCTTTTGGAAAGACACTCATGAATGAGAGGGTGAGAGAAAGAAAGAAACAAGTGCTCACAAACACACAAAGAGAGAGACAAATAAAAATCTACCTAGAAGCACTTATGCCCTAGAAGTTGAATGTGAGCGCGTTTAACGTGAGTGGCTTGGACTTCTTCTTTCTTGTACATAATGGCAACCATTCCAACATTAGAACAAGGCAAGTTGTACGATCACAATCCTGTTCGTTTATTATTAAATACAAAAGCAACTTACATGGCTAAATGTAGTCTTGGCTGAAAGAGAGCATCTTGCCGAAGAGATTCTCATCAACAAACAATTGGTAATACTATTTCTTGTATATATACTATTTTTCCGCAATAAAAAAAATTATGCACTAAACTCATTGTGAATGTTGTTTCATTATCATAGCTTATTGATTATGATCGCAAACGCAATTCCAATCGAGAAGGTCTTAATCAATGGAAAAAGACTGGTGGTCTGGTGAATGAAAAAAAAGCATGGATTCAGTTTGGAGATATGTTTGTTCGTCTTCCTAGTGAAACTGCCAAGACAATGATTGAGAAAGGTAATAATAAAAAAAGGAAGTGTATATATGCAATTGTACACAACGTATTCTGTTCCCTTTACAATTACAGTACACATGAGATATTGAAACAAAAAAATAAATGGGCAAATAGATCAAGAATCTCTGAACAAGACAATGGATGAGACAAGAGACAACATGAGAACTGCTACAATCAAGCTTCAAGAAATGGAAGGAAGCAAGAAGATGGCTGGATTTGACCTCAAAAGTCTACGTGCCAGGGATGTGTACAACCTTTGATTATTATTATTCTAAGTAAATAAAATAAGAATATACTTGTTTGTTTGTTTTTTTGTTGCTATTGTATTAAGTCTACCATACCAAATTCCAAAATTGCTTTTTTTTTGTTTGATTTTGAAGGAATGAAAAAGAATGAAAAAGAGAAAATGGGATAAAGGGTATATTCAATAATACAAGTGAGAAAGAATAGAATATAATAGAACATAATAGAGTAAGGTAGAAGGGGAAATAGGTTATGGATAATAATAATTGATTGATATATATGTATATATATATTAAGTGAAAATGACAAGAGGTGTTACGGTTTCTAGCAAGCTAGAGCCCATCATGTTTTCATCTTTGAGATAATCAGTGGGGAACATCACTAGATGCCCTCGAACATTGTTCAATTCTTGTCGAATCTCTCGTCCAGAGCGTGAAGGGTCGGCTACGTGGCCCTGTGGGATGCTAGAATCTGGTATAAACTGGCGATGCTGCTCAAAAGTATGTACAGTATCGTCAGGTACACAACGGAAAAGATCGCGGTATATTTTGGTGTTTACATCGGCAGTTCGACGCCAGATGTCATAGTAGCAGTGGTCTGCCAGAGGATCCAATGCAGCTGCATCCAAATGGCGGCTGTGCTGCTTGGTAGTATTGAATGTATCATAGAGACTGCGAGTACGGCTCATGCGGTCCAATACACGAACAGGCTCTTGGGCCTCACATTCAAAGATGTCATCCTCTTCATGGTCTGCGGGACGAGAAATAGAATGAGATCTGAAACGGACATGAGATTGTGACTCAGGAGAAAGAGTGTCAGGAGAGCGGTTAACTGTGGCTTTAGGTAGAAGAGAACCCCAGTCATCAAACTCCAAGAGACCAAGATGCTCTTTCCATAATTGCATCCGAAGTGTGTGCGCAAATTTAGTAGCACGGTACTAATTTAAGTTAAGTTAGGTTTGTTTGTCATTGTTTGCAAAAAAAGGCACTAAAGTGGGATGATTTATATTAAATGTTTCCTTTGGCGTACCTCTTTTCCATCCATGTGCGATATCACGACCTCGGTATCTTCGATTAACATGGCAATTTCAGAGTCTCGGTTACCCAGAAGGGATCTAATTATGTTAATCATTGTAAATAATTATGAAATAGGTATTCAAAAATAGATGATAAACAAGCATTTACCTATCATTGATATTGGCTACACAAATTCAATCACAAATAGAGACGTTTAGTAAGACAGCCATAGTCATATCAGTCCAAAAGAGATATTATCTTCTCTATATTCTTCTTCTTCATAATTACCTGACCCAATCAATACAGTTACATCGTCAACAATCATGAGCTTGTCATGGATATAAAGCAACTCGCTGACATAATGGTCACGATCATCTATCTCATATTCGTCTGAATCATCACTGTCTACATTGTTTTTATCTGAAAAGGGATCATCGGCAATACCAGAATCACAGTCCAAAGATGCTTGATCATCAAAAGGTGACTTGGTATCATCATCCACGCTTTTCTTGATTTTTGAAGAAGTAGAAGGTTTTGGATTTTGCTTTGGCTTTGGCTTTGGCGGTGCGGCAGAAAAGGGGGGTTCGAGTTTGTCCCAGTTGCGAAGACTGTACCAGCCAATATAATCTGAAGGTTCAATGCCAGCCTCTCGAAGCTTTTCTATAATTGAATTTCCTCCGCGAGAGATTGATGTGTATTGGAAATGCATGACGGTTCTGTTGTGCATATTATTAATATCATAGTTCTCTGTATAACATATCATAGAGTAAAAAAAAATAGCAATAACAATTTTTGTCTAATTACTCACCGAGCAGAAGCAGATTCTGCAGATGCCAAGTCACCCTCAAAGGCAGGCACAAGAGGCATGATAACAAATACTTTAAACTTTTCTTTTTTGGCATGAGCTCTTTTAATACGGTCAACAAGTGCTTGTCCAATCATGTTTTTCAACAGTTTGTCAGAGTATGTTACAGTAACTATAGACATTGTGAGAATACAGAATCGTAAACTAAGTGGCTTTTGTTAAACTGTTACTTACTAAAAAACTGATTCTCAAAATAAATAAAGTGCTTGGATTCACTGATACATTCCATATAAGCATTGTAGATTGAATGCTAAAAGAATGTATATATATATATATATATATCAGTTGGTCAGTTGGTCAGTTAGGTTTCTCAGGATAATAGTAAAATAATAATTCAGGCTTCTTACCTCTCGCTCGATACCTGAACTCCAACTTGAAGAACTTCGCAAAAGTTGAACACGACATGTTCCCGTAAAATTACTTTCGTCTCTGGCAGCCACATATTCACCCTTTGGCATCAAAAATGGCACAGCTGATCTGTGGCTACTCTTGTTTGTCTTTAAAAAGTTCCATCTTTGAATGAAATGACGCGAAATATCGCGTGCAATTGGACCAACCTATCCAAGAACACAACAGCAAGAAAATTGACAATTTATTAAGATATGTAACAAGAGAGCATACAATATACTTACCACACCAATAGTGGCGTCGTGCCATGGCATACGGGGAATCGATTCACGATCAACAAGAGTTTGATCGTATTGAATGACTATTAAATATACACATTTTAGTTTGTTAGTTATTAATTGATTGATTGATATGCTTAAATAAAATTATACCATTGACAAAATCTTTTGAACGTGGGTTTGAGTAATCTTGACCTGGGAAGATCTTGTGCTCATGGCCAACAGCAGGGTGATCGGCTAAACGATGGGAATGTGTATCGTATCGTCTATTATATAAAGCATAAATAGAGAAGAAAATAAAGAAGTTAATTATGAGACTGCGTTAAATATGAAAAACCTAATATTACCCAAAACAGAGATCGAGACCACCGATAAATGCCAATCTATTATCTACCACAATAATTTTCTAGAAAAATGACATTAATTATTTAGATTCTGTATTTTTCTCTATTCAAGTTCTGTTAAAATATTCTTAATCTGTTACCTCGTGGTGAGACCAAAAGAACACGTCTTCACCAACGATCTTATGATCAGGATGACGTTGAACTAAAGCAAAGAATAATATTGTAGTAAGTATCTGCAATGTTGTGGTTGCAACAGTCCAAGTAGGATAATAGCTTGAGTTCCAGTATTTTTAATAATGTAAGCGTGTGTACCAATAATGTTTGGATGAAGCCCTTGGAGCCATTGTTTGGTATGAGCCGAATTGATTGTCAGGGCAACCGACATTTCTTTATAAACCACCACGTAAATCATTACGCCTTCACTTGCTTTGCGTTTCAATAATCTATCGATACGGAATTCTTCGTTTTTCTCTGGAGGACGGCGGAGGTACTAGTAGTAATGAGATCATACCGCACATACGCGTATTAGCAAAGTTTAAATCTTAAAATAAACAATATTACCAATTCAGGTGAGAACCACCAATCAGCAATATAAATTTCAGACTTTGCTGATAGGATAGCCTCTGCAACAGCATTAAAGTGGTCTAGCAAAATACACTGGTTATTGCATTTGCGTTTGGTTTTCAATTAATACAATCTAAAAACTTACTTTCACCGTCAACAAACCATTTGACTTTTGCGTTTGATCGAATTGGAGCAAATGATCCAAAACGGTGGGTCTTGACCCATGGGCTTTCGCTTTGCACTTTGTCAATACTCTCCATCCATTCTTCAACTTCACGTTGACCACCTCTGATTTCAAATCGACGGAATTTGTTTTCAAGAGTGATGCTGCAATTACCGAGCATTGTTGTTGGACCAACAAGCACTTTGAAGCTTTTATCGAACATCAAGACATCTTTAGGTGTTACCGATGCAATACTGTCGCAAAATGCAATATACCTAAAAGAAGTATGCCCAAGCACATACATTTTTTTTTAAAAAAAGGTAAGTAAACAATTAGTCTATATTAGATTGAAACTTACGAATCTCGAAGTGTAACCCATTCGGTCTTCCACGCGGTTGTTTTCCATACTCGACACATACGGTTTTTGACAAAATTAATTCTGTTGTCTATGTAGCCTTCCTTGCCTTTCCATCCCATGTCTCGGACAATACTTGTGGAAGATAGTTCAAGAAATTCGCAAATATCGTAACTGACCATCATATGAGCCTTTTGGAGCAGCTCTGTAAGATAGCGTGTCAGATATTCGCGTCTTTCAAGAACCATCTGACGCTTCTCTGCATCTGGCTCGCTTTCATTGTCTTGACGATCTAAACCACACGTTGTCTTGGCTGAACGCATCAAACTCCGAAGCTGGTCTGGAAAGGCTGGTGGGGCTGGCACATGTGTCCAAAGACTTGACTTGAGTAAGAGACTAAAGTGCAGTTTGACAAAGTCTGTAATAGTACGTCGGATTACCCAGCGTACGTCTCCATATTGAAGTTCGATTCTAAAGACCCATTGATTTAAGCCTTTAGCGAGAAATTCTGAATCGGTGACAAGAACCTAATATATATATTGAGTTTAAACACATGAAAAGCAGCGGAGAAACAGATAAGAAATTCAAAAAAAAATGAATGGCAAGGAACGTACGGAAATGCATTGCATGAGGATAGGTGGCTAAGAGGATGTAGTCCCACAACAGGCAAGAAAGGGCCGAAGGCAGTTCCATTGGTTAGTTGCTTAAAGTGCACCGAGTTTCTAAATAGAAATTTCTTTGTGTATTGTTACCAGTTTTCGGCCATTTTCATCAGTAGAAAGCGAAATGAAAGCTGGTTCAAAGAGAGGAGGATAAAAGGGAATGATAGCTTGTACCACAGGGGCTGTTGGTCTAGTAGTTGGTGTACGAGTCTGAAGCTGAGCGATGAACTTGACTCTGTCCTTCATTTTGTTCCATTGGGCTTTTCCGTGTGTTATACCAGATTCGCCGTCTAATCTGGACGATTGACCTAACTCTTCTCTCTCTTCCTCTTCCTCTTCCTTTGTTGCAAAAGGATGAGCAAAGAAACTTTCTCGAGCGTCGTTTGCAAGATTCGACTGAGCAAGTCTTTCATTGGCAGGTAAATTTCGCTGAAGATCATATGTCGAAGGAAGTGCCTCGTCTTCTTGGGGTAAAGAATGTGACCGAGGCATCAAACTATGGCCCCGGTTTGTGGGGTCTCCGTAGACACTACCTCTCGATAGTTCGATGCTGTCGTGTGAACCTTCGTCGTCTGAGCCATGATCATGGTTTACAAAATCGTCTTGGGAGGGATGGGGTGTTACTGTTTCGCTGGTGTAAAAAGGCAGTTTACTCAGCACATTGTGCCATTGACCTGTACTTCCTTCAGAGGACATAAATAAACTGCGACGAAAGAATGAATCCTCTTCTGGCTCATTCTCTGGGTTTGGTTTCGAAGCATTTTTGTTTTGTAGGGCGTGAAGAGTCTGGTTGAAATGAGCCCTTCGTTGAGCGAAGAACTCAGCCGTATCGGCAATAGGGTTCGACATACGATAAATAGAGAGAGGAAGAAGAAACACTCTTTTTATAGCTTTATTTTATTTTATAGGTGAAGAAAATGAGATATTTTTAATTTTTTATGAAATAATTTCCTTGTACTCTTATAACACAGAATGACGAGACTGGGAGAGAAGTTTGTAATGAAGAGAGGAGTTTCTGGGTTACATTCAATTTCCTTTTTACGATCAAAAGAAGCTTTGGTTCCATCCTTGATTTGCGCCAGTCGTGTTTATGCTCTGAATACCGGACTGCTGGGAAGGTCCAAATGTTTTCTGAAGTGGCGTATCGTGTTGCACCGCCGCAATAGGGAACGAAGCTTGTTGAGTATTCATTTGTGAGAAAGGATTAGATGATTGCGCAGGTTGAATCTGCCCAGAATACCCAGATGGCAGACTGCCAAACTGTGGCTGGACACCATAAGAACCCAAGCCGCTTTGGGGAAATACCGGAGATGCGTTTTGCATAACTACAATGAAAAGTACGATGATAACGTGTTAGAATATATACAAGAACAACACAAGGAACAAATATATATATAATTTACCTGGAATGGTAGAGGATCTCTGGAAAGACTGCTGGAAAGAAATCTGTTGGAAAGGGTGTTGCTGTTGTTGCTGTTGTTGCTGTTGCTGCTGTTGCTGCTGTTGCTGCTGTTGCTGCTGTTGTTGTGGTAGTTGTGGTAGTTGTTGTTGTTGTTGTTGTTGTTGGAATGGTGATTGTTGGAATGATTGCTGGAAAGAAGGTTGAAATGTCTGTTGTGGCTGATAGAATGGTTGTTGTGGCTGTAACTGTGTTTGTGCTTGTGCCTGAAGAAGTGTTTGTGCTTGTGGCTGTTGCATATAAAAAGGATTGCTCACGTTTGTAGGCTCCCCAATATCCAATAGATTAGCGGTCTTCACACCTGCCAATTGGTGTGACTGGCGCTCTTCCGCCGTCTGTGCTCGGCCAGCGAGCCGTGGGGAAGGGGTAGAAAATGCCGAGAGTGCTACGGCCGGTTGCTGGTGCTGCTGGTGTGATTGTGATGACTGCTTGCTATCATTAAGAATACTAGCCGCAACCTCAACATTACCACCCGAACGACGAAGGGCATCCCAGTTGTTAGCCATATTTGTGTGTCCCATCTCACGCAATCTTGTCATCTTTTGTTCCTCGGTCATTTGCTGAGCAACCATTGGACGTTGCTGTCCTGGAATCCGAGAGAGGATATCGACAGCAGAATCCATGTTTCCCTGAGTCTGTCGTAATACTTGTAGGTTGCGTTCGTTGTCTTTAAATCCCATATCCCTCAGTTGAATAAGACTTGTGCTATAGTCTTTATCACGCATCATGACAGGTACAGATGAAGACCGCTTAGGAGCGACCTGCAGACGGGTTCTAGGGTCGAGATGCATAGAGGGAGAGGGTTCCATAAATGCATGTTTCTCCCATTTGTTACGAACAAATTTTTCCATCGCACTACAAAACAGGTAAGAATCGGGCCATCCAAAACACACGGGTAGTTGATCAAAGGTCAACTTACTGCTCATCGTCTACCGTCAGTGGTAACGGATGTTTATCAGGGTGAGGATTTACCAGACTATTTACATGTGTATTCCCGCCTAATTTACGGATAGTCTAAAGTGGCCAATACAAGCATTAATTTAGCACCAAGTTGTAGGTCATTAAACCTGAAAATGAAAGTAGTTTATTACCTCAATCTGTTCAACGGTCCACTGATCCATAGTGACAGATTTAACTTTTGAAATGTGAGTACCCATCTTGCGATGGAGACCGGCACATCGTACACACAAAAAGATTCCCAATGAATGAGATGCCCAGCGAGGATCTAATTTGGACATTATTAATAACACAAATAGTCAATCAGCTTTCATACTAACTTTTAGCTCGACAATCAGCACAGTATTCGTTGCCTGGCAATTTGAGGAGCTCTAGGAGCATACGCTCATGGCGTTCTTGGGTAGCCTTTGACTGGCGTTCTGACATGAAATAAAAGAAAATAAAGGAAAGGAACAATAAGTCATAAAACCTATAATTTCATAGATAAAACATGAAGCGGAGCCCAGCACGAGCTGTATTAGTCTAAAAAGGAAAGTTCTCATCTTCAACACAGACCACCACCAGTAATTTCATTTACTAATAATAATAATAATATCTGTATCTATTCTTCTGGTTGCTCAGGCAGGTACACCCACAACAAATGGAGCTACATCTTTAACACACTTATTATACACCTGTCTAACAATCCTTTCAGCTTCATCACCGCAGTGTTCTCGAGTCGAGCGAATCGCATCTCGTAGAATACATTCCTTTTTACGACTCTCGGGCGTAACGTCAGCACACTGGCCTATACTACAATGTTAGCATGTTTGTATGGCCTTTTTATTTATTTACTTCTTTAATAAATACTACTCTTACCAAGCGCTGATGCCCGGACCTCTCCACACGCCATTAAGTGGCACATACTACTAAACTTCCCCTTTCGAGCCCTGTCGAATGCATGTACAAGTTCATGAATAAGCGTTTCTTCGACATCCGCCCGGGTGTGGATATTCTCGCAGCATAGAACCACCCTATCCATATATACACATACATATAAACACATACACAAATCTTATAAACATGTACAATATTGTTGTTGTTTTTACCTCTTGTATTGAAAGTCATAATATCCCACTCGATTCTAGCAAACGAGGTTTAGTTAGATCCCTTTTATGTATATGTATATGTATATGTATATGTATATGCATAATCCCTCGCTTAGTATGTAACTTTAATTCTTATCAATGTACCTCTTGAAGGGTAGCTTTACATGGCCTACAGGTTACTCCTCGCTTTAGGGCAGTTTTGTCGAGCAATTGAATTGCCCTAAGCAGAACGGCGACTTTGGAAGAAGACTCTAGAATCCTCCCGAGTTCTCTGGTACACTGTTTCTCGCTCATACTATTCATCGCAATCATGAGCTTAGGACATTACCCATCATCACTTACGGAGGTTGTCTCGGGAGTTCATACAGCCTCATGATCTTCTTGTCTAGACCCTTTGACGAAAAGCAAAAGGCCAGAGAATGTGACTTTCTCCTAAAAATGACAAGTGCTTTGCCTGCCTTTAGTCCCGTATTTTTGGATGCTTGACTTGCAATTGAACTTTACATCATGGTGAGTTCTAAACATTATAGAATTCCTTTCACAAAACAGTCCATTTACATTTCCGTATAGTCATTAGCAACCCTAGAAGATTACCGCAAGGTTTTTGTCAAAGAAGGTCAGTAACGCGTTTAGACTATTGGATCATGAAATCTTATGTTCGATTGTAGACGCCATTCTCGAGCCAAACGTCTATTCCGATGGATTGCTGGGCTATTTGAACAGGGGTGGTGCTCCCATGGATGCAGTAACCACTCTTTCAGAATCTTATGTTGGAATTCCTTCAATGTGTAATGTCACAGCTGAAAGTGCTGCTGCGATTGGAATCGACACTACTGGTATCATGCAGGCTGCGCTCAAGACAATGTTGGTCAAACAATTCAACCCAGTTGTATTCGATAATTTTTTCATGACTTCTGAAGTAAAGAGTTCCCTAACCACGCTATTCATTGCAAAAGTCTTTAATAATATTTTCGTTACTTTGATAGAATCATATTGACCCAGCTTGGTTGCAAAGCTTAGTAGACGATGCCTCCTTTAGACAGACTGCCTACAAATTACTCGAGATGCACCCTCGTTGTGCATTTTTAAATTTAATTGTCTTGGTAGGGACCTAGGGATGCCTTTTTTATCTAATTTATAATATTCTTACAAAATTCTGATACTTTTTCTCGACAATTTAATAGAAAGCGGCTGAATCGGGCTATCGTAGTGAACTATCTTCGCTAAAGACGTCTTCTACCTATCTTTTGATCTATAATCAAATTCTTGAAGAATCTTTAAACAAATTTATTGGAATGGATGATCTTGCTGTAGAAGAACATCTACCCGATCTGGTGGTAAGTTGGATAGGGAAAATGGTGATTAATATTAAGGTAGTAATTTTTTTATCTCTTTCTGTTCTTCTATATATAACATATAATAGAGAGTATGCTGTGAAAGAGAAGAAACATATATGTACGCCCAAATGGTGCTCTACAAGCTGCGTGAAGAGTATAATGGCCAGCCACTGATTCGTCTAATTGCAGAATTAGAAAAGACTGCCAGTAAACACGGGCGGTAAGTCAAAGAGCATCAAAGCAATTTATATAATAATTTATTTATAAATTTAAACTAGTCAATCGTTTGTAGACATTCTGAGAGCTTCTCTTTCAGATGCGGCACGGCCATTGGCAGCAGCTATAAAAGCTATTCTTGGGAGCAGGCAGTTGACAGCTGGAGATATCCGAACTGTAAGTTTTGATATATATGTGTGTGTGTGTGTGTGTGTTAAAGCGTACGGTTTACTTACATGTATTAATTTGGGGGACCAAAGATCTACAGCATGTATTACACATCGGTTCCTCCACCTGTCCATCACATATGTCGCTTTGATTTCCTTGGTAAGATAATGATTAGTTTTATGGATCAGGTTAACTTATTTTAAGGTCGATAGAAATATTGCTCAAAGCTGTCTATGTACCTGATAGCGGGCCACAATTAAGACCGGATACCATCGACCAAGCCATATTCTTGATTTCATTTGCAGTAACCGTTAAAGACACAGACAACAAGCCAGTAAGCTACACCGTGTACATGCTGAATTGTGTTTAATCGCAGGTATTAACTTTGTATCTATCTCAGCAATCAGAGACAAATGAGGTAGTTGGAATACTGAAGAACCTACATGTTGCCCTGAAAGAAAAATCAAAGGGTGCAGATTTTTCGGGAGCAATGGAGGCAATACTGACAGCTATTAGGTAAAAAAGAAGAAGAAGAAAATAAGAATGAAGAAGGTATTTCTGTGAGTAATACTAACACACGAGACATTGTCATATTTGTGTGAATTATTGGCTTATTTAGATTACCTGTGGGATCAATGGCAGTATTGATGTGGGTTGAGTATATATCTATTAAGACAGCTTATTATGAAAACTATTACCGTACTACCGAGATTCCACTCCCTCATCTTTTGTTGGATGAGATTGCAGACCGACATCCTCTTCAACAACCGTTTGTTTTCAATGTCATTAAGCGGTGTATAGTCCATCGCTACCAAAATTTCGCTCCCGAGATTCTGGTAATAGTAATTAGACGCCTAGACCCTTACAAAAACTAACTGGTGTATTCGTAAACGGATGTAGATGGTATTGCAAAAAACATGGGTTGACCGTCTTTTGTACCTTGTTCAATTACACTATACTACCCCTGTGTTGGATTACATGAAGGGTGAAGGCCAAGAATTAGATGACAGCTTGACTGTTCATTTTATTGAAAAGGTTCTTAACATGTGCCAATCCCCTTACTCTGCTGTGTTTGTTCAGTCTATTGCTGAGATCGTAGAACGTATCAAGGTAACTCTGCACTTGCTAAAGGATGTAGAGGCCAGGGTTACACTCTTTTTTGGTAAGACACAACATTACAGTTTGGCTCGCGTATTCATCAACACATCTTAAATAGAACAAGCGAAGAAGGAGGGTACTGTCTGGTAATTTATAGTATGCGTATATAGCCTATCCATGTAGTTTATCTCTGGTCTTTTTTTTTTTCTTCATATCTATTTATCTCTCTATTTTCATCCTCAATGTGTTGTTTAAAAAAGAAGAAGTACCGATCATTCATAATTGAATGCTCTCTGTATAGACTTCTTTTTTATTTGAATAAACATAAGCATCCTTTTTTTCTTTACAACAACACTAAAGAAATTTCCCTAACATTCAATAGCCAATAATACATATTTTCAGGAGTACTACAGTAATGTACACCCTCAATTCAGGCAGAAAAGACCTAGTTTTGAGACGAATGAGAAGTAGGACTTGTGAGAGAAATGATGTAGCTTACACTGTACGGATGTATAAAAGAGCTGTATAAATTCTACATAGATGATATATGATTATGTTTGGTTTTTTATTTCGAGCAGCAAACATAAAGGTATCATAAATATTACTTGTAGCATTTATGTCATGATTCCAAACGATGTTTCGATTGCTTTCATTCCATTCCAATACCGCATATACTTCTTGCTTTGAGAGATTTCACGTTTCTGCTTTTGCAAGCGTTGCATATTTGATTTGTCAAATCTTCGCTCAAGAAACATATTTCAACGCTGATTTTTAGCATTTGTAAAAGTTTTTTCAATTAATCTTACTGGCGCAGCTTTTCTCTCATGCTACTATCGAAATTTCAGTTCCGATATATAATGATAGTCTTTTTTGTGTGTGTTATCATCATTTCTTGAGGTAAACTTGAATTGTAAGAAGTAGGTTACAGAACCAGACAACGATACCCTTTAAGTACAAAGGTATTGGACACACAATTCGAGTTATTGGAACAGGTGAAGGTATCGGTAAATTCTACAAGGGATTGTCAACCAATCTTATTAGAACAGTCACATCTGTGATAGTAACTCGTTTGACATATGAATGAATTATGAAACGATTGCACAGCATTAAAGAACAATAGAAAGACTTGAAGCAAAGCAACGTAAAAAGATATTGGTGGACAAAATTGGACTTTATCTCTCTGTATATTCAATGATAATTAACTAAATATATAGAAAGATACCTTTCCCATCACAGATAGGAATATTTTAAATAAAGAAAAAGAGGGGAAGATGTCTAGAAAGGTATGAACAAGAATTATATGGAAAAGACAAAAAGTAATTGAAAAATACATCAAATGCCAATTGTTAACAAGTAAAATGTAAAATAATAATAATAACAACAATAAAAATCATGGAATGAATACGTAATAAATATTAAATAAAAAAATAAAGGTAAAAATAAATGTAGAAGTGAAAGTAGGTATTTTTTTTTATACACCAGCCTTCTCGGCTTCATATTCAACTGGGGCCACAGTCTTGGGAGAAAGGTTTCCGTTGAGCTCTTCATCACTACGGCCGATTGCATCCTGTTCAACATCATCGTCATCGTTCTTACGATGGCAGATGTAGAAGAGAATGGTGGCAACAGCGCAAGCGCCACTGATACCGGTGTACATCCAGGTGAGCTTGGGATCAACGGCAACAGATACAAGAGCGAAGGCGAGGATAGAGGCAAAACAGTTGGTGAGCAAGAAGAGAGCCATAACAATGGACTTCATCGACTGAGGAGCCTTCTTGTAAGCATATTCAAGACCAGTGATGGCAGCAAAGATTTCAGAGATAGCAACCAATACATAAGAAGGAATCTGGTAGGCAGCAGAAATCCAGTTCTGACCTTCGGGGTGGTCATAGTAAGGGGCAGTCTTGTAAATCTTAGACTGGATACCAGCAGTATAGCCCATGGCAACGGCAGCAAAGAAGAAACCGCAGGTGATACGCATAATGGGACGCATAGGGATACCAACACGACGGAGGAAGGGGTAAATAAAAGTGTCCATGAGAGGAATCAAGATAATGAGAGCAATAGGATCAATGTTCTGCATAATATCGTTGGGAACGTTTCCGGTCAACATGGTACTGGCTTGGGACACCAAGTTATTGGTCATTTGAGAGTAGCACAGCCAGTAAATAGGGAACCAGCAGAATACAATACAGGCCTTGAGGGTACGCTTCAATTCGTCAACAAAGACATCGTCCCAGGTAACCTTGGCGGCCAATTCGGGGTGGGTGAGAGCAAGAGCAGAGGGTTTGCAGGCTGCAAGACCACCCTTGACCTTCCAGTTGAGGATGAAAAGCTTTCCTGCTTCGATAAAGACTGAACCACGGGGAGGGTTTTGGACATATTTGTTACGACCGAGAAGGACGACAATGATGCAGGGAATAAACATGAGAGTGGGAAGCAAAAATGCAGGCCAGAATCCGACGTTCTTCTCGAGTTCGGTGGTAGCGATAGCAGAGAGGGAGCCAATGTTGATACCCCAGTAGAACATGTTGAAAATCTTCTGGTAGGTAGCCTGAGGGGTGACGATAACACGGCGACCATTCTTAAGGGTCTTGACAAAAGGAGATCTGCTTCTATACTGTTCAGCGACAAGGGGAGAGACATTGGACTTGATACCACCAGTTCCGAGACCGATGATAATGATGGCAACGACGTAACCGGGGAAAGAGCTGTTGTTGTCGAGGGCAGGGGGAATAGATGTGAGAGTAAGAATGATAAGGCCGGCCATATAGATACAGGCAAAAACAAGAATGGTCTTGTATTTTCCCCAATATTGATCAGCTACAATTGCACCAAAAATTGGAGTGATATAACACCAGAACTGGAAAAAGGTAGTCAAGGCAGTGGCGGTCTGTTGACCCTTGCCCATTGCACCAGGCTGATCGGCAGGGTCTGTGTAGAGTAAAGTAATGTAAATTAGATTATGTATTACAAAATTTGGTTCAATTCAACCGAGGTATATAAACTTACAAGACTCTGGCTGAGGGTACTGAATATAGTTTTGGAAAGGACCACTGAGGCCATAGTAGGTGAAACGTTCACAGAATTCTACAAGAATGACCAGGTAGGCAGACTTTGGAATTATATCGGATACTTCTGGGAGTTCCTTCCAGTCTTCTTCGGTAGGTGCAGGGTGTTCGTGGTTGTCGTGGTAGACATCATCAATAGATTCTGTCTGTGCAGTCTTTTCTTCCATGTTTAATTTAAAAGATAAAAAACAAACTTTTTTTTTAAAAAAAAATATTAGACGTATTTATATGTTGTATTTAGCTTGGTTTTTTTTTGTTTTTTTTATTATTATTAAAAGAGCGCGAACGAATAGACGAGGTTGGTTTCAGTTGTAATAAGAGTTGATAATAAAAAAAAATACACGTACTAAACTTCAGTGGAACCATTTCTTTTTTATCATTAACAATTACATGATTATACTGTAGAAATGTCAGTATGAATATTTTTCGATGTTTTAGGAAAGACTATCTTTAATATGACAATGAGAAGCAGTAATTGGCTCATAAACTTCCCACGATCATAAAACGCCTTTATTCAATTGCTACCCTCTTATAGATAAAATAAGCCAGCCTATCGCGCAGGCACCTAAGAAATAAGTCCAAATACGGCAAGTAATCAGTTTATCCACATGGCTCAGGTTATTACCGGCGGACTCCAGATCTCTGTGCGAACTCCGTGGGAAGATTGGATCGGAATACATCAAACTCAGTCGAGTTTTTCTACAGATTGTGTGAATTTTTAGAGCTATATACGGAAATTGATTGGATAACAAAATCGGGTGTTTAACATGACAGGTCTCAGCTCCTGGATGTCAAGGTTACCAACAAAAATCCCGCGCAAACTCAAGATAAGGCTCTCGTCTTTAAGTGGTCCAACCGTTTTTATGGGGTCACGCCGTACACTCAGTTTATCATTATTTGAGTGAAGGTTGGGACCGATCATCTCGGACCCTTAAGATACTTGGACACACAAGTACAAAGATGATGAACTGTTATTCTTATATGAATAAATACATCTTCACAAGACCTTTACCATGTAATTAATTAGAAATATGTATCTATATATGTACAAAATAAAGCAAAAAATAAATATAGAAGAATTGGAAACTATGGAATCCAGAGAAGTTATTTTGATTAAACTTTTCAGGGTTCAATGGAAATAGTGTATTAATCAAGCCACTAAAGATAACAAGGTATAAATGCTATGTTTTATGCTATATAAAAAAAGGATAAATATTTATGCTCAAGCTGTTAGAAGAGTGGTACTTATAAAAGCTGTAATATATATGTATATAATAATTTAATATAATATAATATAAAACAAGAAAAGCTTGGTGAACTAGGAGTATTTTCAGAATCTAAAAGACTATTAATAAAGATAAATGGCAACTACAGAAAATGAGTTCATCTTGTAATTTCAGCACTCCACAATTTTTCACTAAGAACCGAAATAAAAATTGGTCTTTATTTGGTCTTTATCTGGTTTTATCTAGCCTTTATCTTGATATACTTCCTTTTATGGAAGAAATAAAATCCTGCTTTCACATTCATTTGTACGCTTTACTTTATACTCCTTTTGGTCCTTTAAAAAGTCCTCTAAATATCCAACATGATCAAAAACACTACCACTTTCCCTATAAAGAGTCGCTTTTATCCTGGAAATAAGATTCGCAAATTAATGTAGCATTGCCATCAAAAAGCCATCATTTTATCTATTTATTTTAATGCATGTAACTTTTTCTGTATGAGCAAAAATGAAAAAAAAATCAAGCCATTATAGACCCACAAATTCTTGTATTACTAATCGTTTAAACCCATCAGACGGTCTCTTTACATTTCCAATCTTGAATAACAAGGTTAGGGACGATCCAGATCATCACTAATTTCAGTTTTATCGCTTTTACATCGGTAGATTGTAAATTGGAAGTTGAATGTTAATTAGTTTCACATTTGAGAAATATTTAAAAGCGCTAACAGTACAATATATACATCTATATATTATATATACTGTGTGTGTATGTGTGTGTATTCACATATATAAAAAATAAATAAATATATATCTTGTAATTAAAATATTAAGAGCCAGAAGATGAAAAGATTTAAAATCAGAAATCGATAAAGGTAAAGATATCGATAAAGATAAAGATAACTTGCTAAAATCAATAAAGACTATTGCTCCTCAGTTTTGGGTAATTGGTGTCAAGAATAAAGCATAACACTAAGGGAAGAAGGAAAAGGCACCATTTTTATCTTTCAAGGAATATTCTAATGCTATCAGGTGAGCATATAAACATATACAGAGACACAAGATAATAAGCGAATAATGCTGCCATCGTGATGTATTAAATGGCTTGAAAGGGAAGCCTTATACCAATCAGTTTACCAGTTTAGCTCTAGTGTAGATATTATTAATAATCTTGGATAATTCCATCATCTAACAAATCTTCTTTTTCTGTATGGCTTTGGCACGATATCCGTATGTCAAGCAACATTCTTTTGATGCTTTGTATATGTTCCTTGCAATAGATACCTAGTTTGATTTTGTAATCAATAAGGCAACGGTCTTGAAGGCTAAATAATAGAAGCATTAACTACAATTTCTTATTCTTCTTCTTATTCAAAGCCATAATCTGAGAGGGATTAGATCTAGATGTGATTAAAAATATATATATATATATTCTTGTCCCTGCAATCTGGACATTGTGACCAGTGAAATCATTTCATTATTTCACCATTTCACCATTTCACCAGCCATAAATATAAGGCCCTAGTAGTCCCAACACTGTTTACATTTGGTTAATAATATCAAGTATAATTGTTTCGGGGGATACTACCGAGGCTATACATACATAGGCATAGACACAGTCTTTGAATCGTCTGCTTCCAATTTGCTATGTAATTAGTAATTTTTGTGAATAATATCCTTTTTACTAGTACTGGATAGGAAGAAGAGTTCTTGAACAAGTCTAACTGAATCTGAGACTTGAATCACTAATGATAAATTTCTTCAAAACTATCCGATAGAATATCATAAGAAATAATATTTTGGGATAAACATTGGTTTGAAATAATCATGTATATATAAGGCTAGGCAATTGTCTTTAACTATACAACGTAATTTGAAGAGCTTACCATAGAAAATCTATCATAAACACATATATTGGCCGTTATCTTAACTCCATTACATCAAACAAAGTAAAAGCCCACCAGTGTCCATAAGAGTAGTGTAAATAAATGAAAAATACAAAACTATTTCCAGAATCATTACTTCTAAAAAATATTTTAAAGAATATCCTTTAAACACCCCGTGCATTTCCTTTCATACTTCTCTTCTATTGGGTAAATGCAGCACTGTAGGGCATCTGAGCTTGTCCGTTCCACAAAATGCTCTTCAACAGTATACTTTCAAGTGTGTTCATGGGCTCTTTGGCTTGGAATTCGCGGGTATCAGAATAAATCTATAAGGAATTCTTGCTCCATTTACTTCAAGCCTTTTGCTGAAATTAATTATTCATTAAACCTTGTATGTCCTATTTTATTCGTATTCCATATCATCGTCTTTGGTAAATAGCACACACCCACACATAGAAATCCATTAGTGATACTATATATCAAGCTTCATATTACAAGTGTATGTTCCCCTAATAACGAAACATACACTTAAACTGTGTTCAATTATACTTTACTACAGAAACAATTTAACGACAGACATATTATATAAACATATATTACTTGCAATATTAGTCAATGTGTTCATTATCACGCCATATATATAAAGCTTTTAATCGATACTAACATCCAGTTCCAAGTCACTAATAGTATATATTGTGCTTTCTAGGGGTTTACCTTGCTTTTTATTTGTAAAGAAATATAATAAAAATAAATCGATTATTACTAATATGTGTATCATAAGGTCGACCCGACTATTTCTATTTAGAATTATGGAGACAACTTTAAAGAAATACTTGCTGCCGTTTATGCACATGTGCAAACTAAGAGAATTGATTTAACTTTTTTTCAAAATAGACAGCTCCTCTCTTTCTCTCTCAGTGCAATAATCAAATTTCGTAGCAGCCCGTACTTTGTGATTTGCTTACTCTTTAAATTTGTCTTTGTAGATTATAAAAGTATGCCTTAACAAATATAAGCTATATATAATTTTTGGTAGATATAATTTGACACTATCGTTTGACGATTACAATGTATTTATTTTATTCTTTCCGTCAATTATATCTACTGAAATGATCTAGGGTCATATTATATACGTTTAGATGATGTATATTATAATAACTACTTATAATATTGACTGGTATTATTATTCTTTTCACATATAAAGACGATTAGCTTTTTTTTGTTGAGTTTCATTTGAATTCCAAGCCTGATACTTATTTTAATGGTGATTGCTAAAACATTTAACCACAAAACAGTGTCCAAAATATGGGATTAGCGGAGTGTTGTCAATCTGAAGTAGACTCCTTGATCCAGGTACTATGTGAAATAATGATGATGTCGAGCAGAAATTTTATTGATGAAAGGAGATGAGGAATGTGAATAAAGTAAAGGGAAATCTAGTGTCTCTTGCGCTTGCCACCGGCCAACTCAGAACCCTTTTTCCGGCTGTGCAAAACCTTCTTTGTGTTCTCATCAGGCTTAACTCTGTTACGGTTCTTGTTCTTGACATTTGCAGTCTCATAGTAGTGAACACCAATCTTCTTCTTCTTGTTTCCATCAGTATCTTCCTTGACGGTTTCCTCCTTAACTATATCTTCTGATACTTCAACCACCTTTCTCTTCTTGCTGGGACCTGCCTCTTCTGTTGCTTCTTCTTCCTCCTCCTCTACTACTACTTCTGTCGACTCTTCAACAATTTCGGTATTTTCTTCTTGCTCTTCATCTTCCATATCGCTGACTTCCAATTCACTGTCCTGGTCGCTCTCGCCTTCAATGACAGGTGCCTTGACAGCAGGTCCATCTTCACCAACAACATCAGCGTAGACCTCGTCCCAGTCGGTAGATGAGTCCTTGACAGACTTCTCGAGCTTGGCAGCATCTTCCTCCTTCTTCTTAGCTACCTTTGCCCGCTCAGATGCAATCAAAGCGGCATTGTTAGCCAGATCGTCTTCCAAGAAGTCACTAGATACTGCAATCTTTCCGAACAATTGTTCGACATTGACCTTTTTCTTGCCCTCTGGTGATTCTCTGGGTTCGATAGACTCTGGTGGGGCAACATAGAAAGGAATGCGACCTCTGAGCCAGTCATTGAGGACCATGACTGATACGTTGTGAATATCAGGCTCACCACGCTTGACAAGCTTTCCGGTCTTGCGAGCCAACTGCTCCAAGAAGTCAGTAGGGTTCTCCCAGCCAGGAAGATCGTATGTGCGTTTAATATACTCTGGTCGGACACGTTCCAGAATTGTGGGAATAGTATCTTCGGGTGCTGCAATGTTCTCGGTACGAACAGAACCCTTGAGAATAATGTCGGTTTCACTGTCACCGATGTTGGGGGGAACAACACCAGGGCAATCGATGAGGTAAATACGCTTCATGAGTGTGATGTACTGCCAGACCTTGGTCTCTCCAGGAATAGGTGCAACAGTGCAGACCTTCTTGGACTTGAGTGTGTTAATGATGGAGGATTTACCGGTGTTGGGGTAACCGATGAAACCGACCGAGATCTGCTTCTTGTCGCTGTGGAGACCAGAGAACTGGCGGAGAAGTTGGATCAAAGAACCCTTACCGAAAGAGTTGTTAATCGAAGCGTGGAAAGCAAGAGTGGGTGCGTCCTGAGACAGTTTGGCGACCCAACGAGCAGTAGCCCAAGTAGGAACCAAATCACACTTGTTGAGAACAAAAATCAAGTGCTTATGGGGCTTTTCTCTGCGGATGTAGTTTTCGACATTAATACAGCGAGTACCGATGGGATCACGGGCATCGAGAACGTGGATAATGACATCGGAAGAATCAATAACCTTGTACAATTCGTTCCAGATACGCTTAGACTGACCAGCCTGGAGATACCAAGCTCTGGATTGATCTACCATATCAAAGATCTTGTTCGACAAAAGACTAGTATCCTTTGCGGATTTGTAGTTTTCTATAGTATTAATAATTATAATAAAAGAAACACCCAGAAAATTCGTCTCGATTAATATTTGGTTCGTTGATAATTGATGTCCATCCTGCTAATTCCATTTTTTTCATACCATGTGTGTCGTCGACTTTGGTCATCATCTCTTCCATTGTTCCCAGGTTAATCTTGGGCTTTTTACGCTGAGCACCTTTACCAAAGGTGTTCTTGAAAGATTCAGTCTCAAGGATGTGCATACGACCCTGAGCAGTAGGATCCTGCAAAAGGGACATGGGAAGCTTGTTCTGCTTCAGAAGAACCTGGTAAGGATCCTGGATTCTAGCACCTAGAGACTCACGGAAATCTTCCAATGCCTTTTGACCAATGACTCGGGTGTTACCTAGTGTAGATCGTTAATATCCACATATAACGAATCGTTTGAAACATTATCGCTTTATCTCTCTAAACATCTATATGAGTGTCTTACCGAACCACTTTCTGTTGGGAGCAACTCGGGCGGTGACGGCCTCTGAGCTCTGGAAGTCAGCAGCCTTGACGATTCTGCCCTGGGCATCACGAGTTGCCTTGCCACCCTTGAGCATCTTGACGTATTTAACCTTCTTGGCATCTCGGTAGAAGTTCTCTCCCTTCACACGAAGATTGGTAGCACGATCGTCACCGGCAGATTTGTCTCTGGAAACTCTAGCCTTTTCTTTCTTGAACTGTCCCATGGTGATGTGTGTTTTGGAAGATCAATCACAAATGTAGATCAGTCTGCCTTTTTTTTTTTACCAAAAATGCAATAAAAAAAAGATGGAAAAGAATTTCATGACTGCTTTTATTTTTACTTTATTTTTCCCTTTCAAGAGGCGCCTTTGTCAAGAAGCAGTAGAAACAGAGAAGTATACAGGCAGTTTTAGGTTAACAGAACAAATAAAAAAACACCATTTTTATAGAGAATAGGATAGCCATATTAAGGGTGGAGACTCAAATATCAGAATAATCGGTTTAACATGGATAAAACAACATAATTCAATCCTCGAAAATGAATGGCTGATATGCCAATAATATATACTACACACGCGAATTCCAGTGCGATAAAATAAGACTGGTAGCCATTAAAATACACACACACACACACCCTTTCTTCATACCTACTTATAAATATATATATCATTCTCATTCTTAAACCTATACTTCTTTACTGTGTAACACATACACACATACACACTCACACATACACATACACCTTACCAAATGTGCTCAAAAGGTAAGGCGTTGTTTTGTGTTACATGAGCATTGACAGCCGCCTACAGATGTCCTTTCCCAGATTGCAGATCTCCAGTCATTCATTGATGACTTTGACATGCATGGTGAGCCCTCACAACACACACTTTCTAGAGAGCCACGTACTAACTTTTCTGTAGAGTCACTCTCGGCTGCTGCGTTTGCAAGACACACTCTACAAGCAAGTGAAAAGACGCTGATTGAACCAAATGGCTCTGCTCTGCTGGACACTGTTGAGCTCCGCTTCTCTCATGATCTTTCCTCTCTTATGGATCAATTCAAGCTGACAGATGAAAAAACTCAAGTTGAACCATCAGTTCCACCCCCAATCAAACAAAATCCTATTGTGGAAAAAAATCATAAACCCGTGCAGAGAATTCGGCAGATGCAGCGACCTGCTGTTGTGCATAGACCCCCTGTAGTGCACCAACCCAGTGTAATCCAAAGACCTCCAGAAGCATCTACGCCAAGAAGCTCAAGAGACATCCAGAGACACAGCGGAAAAAAAATAATGAAAGGAACAATATCAAAAACAGAGATACCTGAATTGCTATGCACGCCACAAATCGCACTGACACCACAGATGGCCACCAAAGCAGGGGATGGTCCAAATAACGATCCTGAGCCGGTGATTACCCCACATCTGTTTGGGGAACACAGCAGCACCTTTACACTTTCCCACAGTACAAGTAAAATAGCAGTTGAAAACTGGTCTGCTCCCCGCTCGTCTACAAAGGCACGGCACAGGCGTCTTTCCGGTTCAAGTCGGCATTCATCTAGGTCTACCAAGTCTGTGCGGCGTCATATCGAAAGCGTTTCCAAGACAACTGTGCCTGAATACCACCCCAGATCATATGCAGAGATGATGCGGATTCCCAATGTGTACGAACGAATTGTTTTCTATGAAAAGACATTTGATCTCTGTATGCAGGCAAATTCTGCGCTCTCTGCATGGTCCACCAGAGTTCGTCAACAAGGCATCCCAATAGCCATGCGGCAAGGTAAGTAATAAGATTAATTATTATTGATATCTTTTTTTTAATAGAAATAAATCAATAAATAAATAATATTATGTTTTGTACATGTATATAAACATACGCAAAACAAAGGTTATCAGCCACCTCCACGTAGTAATGATGCCAATGATACCCTCAAGACGAATAACGGTCTTAGTGGATCGATATCAATGTTCTTGCGCAAGTCAAAACCACCAGTGTTGACATCTTATTCTCAAGCAAGCGAGAATCGTCAAAGTAATCAATTTTTCCCGCCTTCCATGAGTCGTCGATCACTTGCCAGATATGCCCAGTCGCGTTCTTCCCCTCAAGATAGTCCGAATCTATCATATTCGTTTGCACGACCACCACATCCTGTCAGTCTTTTTCAAAGACATACGGATATGCCAAGTCCTGGGCACAGATCCAGAGTAGGACATGCTAAACAAATGCCCTTTACCTCTATGCGCCGTTCTATAGAAAGACCCGTCGAAAAAGTCCGGAATGTTGAAACAAGTGATGCATTGCGGGAAATGTGTGATGTCCTTCCTCAGATGGATGAGTGTGTTTTGAATGACTATCTGAAAAAAGCGGGAGGAGATTCAGTTTTGGGCATTAGTTTGGCTGTGGGTCAGTTTAAACAGCATCTGGTTAGGTCCTTGCCTTTTGGTCAAGGTTGAAAAAAAAAAAAGAAAAAAATGTTACTTAAATAAATCAAAATGGAAAGTGACAACCTCCTACTCTTTCTTCCCCTGTCCTTCTTTATGTCAGATAATCCACAACTAACACCCTATCTTTCCTTTGTCGTATTCACCATTACTCTTGTAAGATATACTCACTTGTGCTTTAGTCAAACTGACTAGCATATATTTACAGGGTGCCTTTCAATATGGTTATCACAATGGCGAGCTGAACACTCCTCAACAAGTCATTTCAAAATGTGATTCTGATGACATAACCCTTCCTCGACTACCAATCTGCATACCGATGCCCGACAGCCAATACTCACTTGTAGTAGCAATGCTCACTGCTGGTGGCCTAATCGGTGCCCTTTCTGCCTCTTATTTTAGTGACCGGTATGGTCGCCGCCAGACACTATTTGGCACGAATGTTTTATTGGGTCTGGGATCCTTGATGATGTCCCTGGCTGTCACTCCTGGTAGTTTGATGGTCGGTAGATTTGTAGCTGGTCTTGGTAGTGGTGTAGTTACAGTGGTAGTTCCGGCCTATATTGCTGAATGTGTGCCTAAAGCCAGCCGCGGGTTCTTTGGCACATTAAATCAACTTGCTATCGTGCTTGGAATTCTGGTAGCGCAGGCTGTCAGTATGATCTGGTCTACCCCTAGCACATGGCGCTTTATCTTGCTTGTCGGATTTATTTTGGCTGTACTTCAGTTCTGTCTCCTACCCTGGTGTGTAGAGTCTCCACGACTGTTGTTTTCCAAGCCTAATGGATGGAATCGAGCAAAAGCCGCCCTTGTGCGTCTTCGTGGGGTGCCTGATGAAACAATTGAGGAAGAAATCAAAACATGGCGTAAGGAACAAGCACAAGAAGAGGATTCTCTCGTTAGTCCAGCACAGCCTGTTACTGTGTATCGTTTTATTACTCTTGCTCGTTACCGCTACCCTCTATTTCTTTTGCTATTGATTCAATTATCTCAACAGCTGTCTGGTATCAATGCAGTCATTTTTTATTCTACCTCTATCATGTCTACTGTTTTCCCAGAGTCATCTGACAAAATCACCCTCTTTATTTCTGTCGTTAATCTGGCTATGACACTTGTATCAGCCTATCTTATGGACCGTGCCGGACGCCGGACTCTGTTTCTGACCTCGTGTGGTCTTATGTCTTCCATGAGCCTTCTTTTAGGCTGGAGTATCGAAACAGGCCATGAAATCACATCTGCATGCGCCATCATTGGCTTTGTGGCTGCCTTTGCTATCGGCCTAGGTGCCATTCCGTTTCTCATGATTCCAGAAATTGTCGAGGCGCCAGCCGTTTCAAGCGCTGCTTCAGTTGCACTTTCAGTTAATATGATCTCCAATTTTGCTATCTCGGCTGGGTTCCTTCAGTGGAGAAGCGTTCTGGGTGAAGGGCAGGTATTTTATCTGTTTGGTGGTATCTTGATTGTACTTGGCTTCATAGCCTACTGTATTTTGCCAGAGACTAAGGGTAGAAGCGCAGAGGAGGTTGTTAGATCACACTGGTCTATCTATGCCCCCGCTTATCAGCCCATTATTGGCCATGAGGCCTAGCTTTCTCTTTCTTTTTTCTTTCTGTTTGATGACAATAAAATAATAATAATTAAAATGGTACTAATTGATCTTTCTGGATATGTTCAAGGAGAGGGGGTATTTGGTAGAAATGCGCCCAAAGTCTATTTCACCCCTTCCTCTCTAGATAGAATTATGTCTTTTTGCTTTGATGAGCAGGATCATGTGTTACTATGATTACCATACTAAAGAGCTCTGGCGTGGTGTTTGTTTAGATATAGCCCATTAGTTTGTAGGAATATTATTGCTTGCATAGATTTGCATGAAATATTGTCATTGATATGACAAGCTGGATACTCTAGCATTGCATAATCTCATCCTGGGATTTGGATTCCACCCCACAGAAAAGTAAAATTAGTCAAATCAACTATCAATAGCTCCATATGAATCTCTTAAAGACCAGGTATGACTCTTATCGGACGATAAACAGATCCTGCACTTCCTGAACCTTGCCTTGTTTAATAGATGATGATAAGCTTACCCCTTTAATGCAACCAGCAGCATTGTCTAGAATAACATCTTTCTTTCTATGTTTCTTTTTGTTCTATTCTTGAAGGCTATCAAACACAATACCTAATGCATGTTTTCTATCAAGCCAGTCTCCACACCCTTGTTTAATTGGCTTGGTCTTATGCACACAGCATATCATGCTCAATTTTTCATTCGAATATCTCATTGCATAGCTATCTACTAAATATAGATAGCAGATAGAAATCAAGACTTTGGGGGTATAAAAATTATTCAATTTAAAAAAAAGCGTTATATTTATATTGAAGAAAGATGCACGTTTTGTAGTTTTCAGGTACAAATTACATTTACTCAAGTCCCTTACAGTATATATTATAATGTGCAACTGAAGATATATGATATAGAAGAAAAGCTTATTTGTACACAATGAATTTGAGTCGGTAGATATTTTGTGTACTGGTACACTCTTTCCGGAAAGTAAGTTCGCCCAGGACGAGGACAAAATTCAGGCCGTACAAAACATAAATTCGTGCTGATGGAAAATCATTTCACTTGGTGATGAAAGCAAAATTCGTTGTTGCACGAAATGTAAATTCGTCTTGGCTGGCAAATCAAATGCCTTGTCAACTTCAGATATAAAAGAACACACCAAAGTTCTTTTTCACTAGAAATCACAGATTATGAACATTCAATTCTTGTTTGAAAAAGGGAAAGGTTCTGTCGTCGACGAGTATGGCAGCCCTGAACCAATTGATTATATTGTTGATGAGGAACAGTTTCGTCTTGAAACATTGAGCTCTCATACACAATATTTATCTCAACTGCCTCTGGAGAGCGAGAAAAGGATAGATACAATGCAGGTAGAAAAGGAGGCAAAGCCTAATGGTGATTTTACTATGAGGGAAACTTCAGTGAAACGAAACTATACACACTATTCTGATCAGGACAAAGTGAGGTTCTTCAAGCTGTTGTCTGAGAGGTGTTTGAGTGCGGCTTCTGCTGCAACGCAGCTTGGGATTCACGTTCGTACAACACAAAAATGAGCTAAACAATATGAAAAGGATCCTGACAGTATCTTTGAGAAACGGAGAAAGACCGGCCGTCCACGTATTCTCCATGACGAACACAAAAAAGCTATTCTCGAGTGAATTGATGAGAATCCTTCCATCGTCTTAGACGAAGTAATGAAGAAGTTAAAGCAAATCTTTACCGAATTAAAAGTATCTAAAACTACTTTGTTTGATTTTGTAAGACAACACTGCAATCTGTCTCTCAAGAAAGCTCGACTTCAACCCAAAGATCGGAAGAGCGAAGAAAAGATTCAAGAGCGGTTGGATTGGATTCGTAAACGAGTAAAAAACAGATATGGATTTTACGAGAAATCGTGTCTTTCTAGATGAATCTGTCTTTTATATTAATTTAAAACGTACTGTGGCATGGTCAAAGAAAGGTACACCGGCAGTTGTTACTGTTACCAAAACACGAGCCACAACAACAACCATTTTAGGCACGATTTCTGCTGAAGGCCTAATTAAATGCAGCCTTAGACTTCCTCAGCCCCCATCGAATAAAAAGAGAAAGAGGGGAGATGGCATTGAGTGTGTGAACAAAGGAACGGTTACAGGACACTATGTTAGCTTTCCGAAAGCCACAATGGATGAATTGAGAAAGAGTTATCAGCGTCACAGCAATCCCCGGCTTTTTTTTTTCTTACCATGAATTTGAAGCGCTATTGCTCCATCCAACTTGTTGACATCAATGGCATTTTTACAGAAAGTAATTAGGCGCAATGTAGCAATGCAAAGGCTGTACCGGGTGCCAGATCGTTTTTTCACCTTAGCTTCGCCAAAGCCAATGCTAGTTGTGAATTCCAAATAGGGCTTTTCGCTAATAACGGCATCTGGCCGAGCCTTGCCTTTTTCTATTGGCACCGAATTTGTCTAACGCAAATGTACGAGCTTGTCAGGGTCGCCCACAAGACAGGACAGAACAGGGTCATAGAATGTGCTCCAGAGCTCAGTTTCAGTGATTGCATCGTGATTGTTAGAGGGAGTATTGGGCAACTTCTGCAGTCTAAGAAAAAGCAAAAGGTGTTGTCAACCACAATTCCCAATGATGCTCAATGGTGCTTAGACCATGCTGACCACCTCTCCTTCAAGAGCTTTATCGAGACTTTTGACTTTTTGGATAGACATCGAGCTCAACAACGATATACCAGCATCGTCTCCAAGTATTTCAACTCCAATTCTGAACGAGACATGACGATTAATGCCAACTACAAAACATGGACAAATTCTGCTGATTACTTGCAGTTTTGGGTGGAAAAAAGGTTTCAAGCAGCATTATGAAGGCAGACCTAGCAGGTGCTGAATTGATTGAATCTGCCTTAAATCGTCGCTTGGCGATCTCCTCATGCTCAGCAAATGAAAATATTCATCCAACTATGATGGAAACCAATTCTGTTCATCAAACAAAGGCAACTGCCTTGGCGGACTCTGATGAAGCAGTAATCATCACTCATGACGCCCAAGACGATAGCAATACCAATGCAATCAAGCTGGTTATCAACGATGACGTGATTACCCTCCATGAAAATACTGGCAGCTGCAAGTCTGGTAGCCCATTGACGTTCAAGAGCACCAATGTTACCCAGCTGTTCAGGTCTTATCAAGTCATCATCCGCGGAATAATCCTTAAACATCAAACTCTTCCCATTGAATCATATATTCACGAATTGGCTGCCCACACACACACGCTTATCCTTTGCAAGAACCAGCATAGCCCTATTGCCGAGAGAGTCTTCTCAAAGTCCCTGTTGATTGCCCTGACTACTAATCTGGTATCCGAGCTTGTTGACTTCGATCTACCGTTCCCCGAAGAAGACCTGTTTACCCTGACTACTACCCTCTTCAGCCTTGCCCTTGGAACAACAACCCGGGAGCAGATCATGCTTGATCTTTACATTATGTCATCGAAAATAGAATATAGACCCAAGAGGATCGTACGAAGTGTCATCAACCTTTAAGTCGTTTTTGCCTCGGTGTTGTTCTGCACAATGGTTGACCTTTTTTTTAGACTGCAGAAGTTGCCCAATACTCCCTCGAACAACCACGATGCAATCACTGAAACTGAGCTCTGGAGCACATACTATGACCCTGTTCTGTCCTGTCTTGTGGGCGACCCTGACAAGCTCGTACATTTGCGTAAGATAAATTCGGTGCCAATAGAAAAAGGCAAGGCTCGGCCAGATGCTGTTATTAGTGAAAAGCCCTATTTGGAATTCACAACTAGCATTGGTTTTGGCGAAGCTAAGGTGAAAAAACGATCTGGCACCCGGTACAGCCTTTGCATTGCTACATTGCGCCTAATTACTTTCTGTAAAAATGCCATTGATGTCAACAAGTTGGATGGAGCAATAGCGCTTCAAATTCATGGTAAGGAAAAAAAAGCCGGGGATTGCTGTGACGCTGATAACTCTTTCTCGTTCCAGGTATGCACACCACGTTTTTCTTAATGCGATCTGTGGCCACTGGTTTGTACACATTTGTTGAAATTGCCCACCTACAATTTGCTGACAGCGTAGAAAAATTGCCTTCCTTTTGTACCCTGATGAATGTCAAAAAGCTACTGGCTGTCAACAATGTCTTTTGGCGCTACTGCAAGGAATCCGCCCAGCCAAAGAAAATCGAAGCCAGGTATGCGAAAACCTTGAAAACCTTGAAAGAACTGACTGATGAAAAGCAAGACAGTTCCCGTAGCTGCGTCTTGCTTTATGAATAATGAATACGCCTATATCAGTATCCCTTTCGACATACCCCTCCCACGTATTTAATGACTTTTTTTCTTATTTCCTTTAAAAATAAATTGGATACTGTAAACAAAGAAATACACTCAGCCTGCCACTAAAGTTCCAGATGTCTTGAAAGATCCTTTCTCAATATGTTATTGTAGAAACAAGAGAATGGCTTAGATAATAGAGTTTTATGAGCTATAAATACTCTTGATATAATCCTCTTTGCGGATACTTTAAAGAAAAGTCATTAAAACTTTGTAGTACACAGGAAGAGCACAATAAATATTTTGTAAAGTACTTTATATTTTTAACATATAATAAATTTTCTTGATAAACCAAAAAGAAAGAAATAAGAAATTGTCATGAATATACATATAATTTAAAAACTCAACTCGTAATCTAGAGTGAGCACAAAAATATAATAGTTTATAGTGATATTTGTAACTTTAGAATGCATACCATTATATATATATATATATTTAAAGAATTTTCTAAATAATAGGCTTGGTTACTGATGAGCTCTTTAGATAAATAGAATAAAAACAAAATATTATTCATTTACTGTCTATTTATTATTTAATCATCTAATAGGTAATTCCAGTGAGAGAGTAAAGCAGAGGATCTTTCTCTATTTCTCCACGAGTTTTCTGGTTAATTTAGAAAACTTATGCGTTGCAGTCAATCGAGCCCTTCCAAAGTTTGGATTCGTGCACCAAACTTATAGATGAGGAGCATTGTATACTTCAAATCCAGTTTTTAGTTTTTTTTTTAAAAAAAATCAATGGGTACTTGGATACCATGCTCATCCATAATAAAGGAATAAATCTTTGTATTTTGTAATAGTCCCTTGGAGCAGACACATATATACACACGAAATATTTACTAGAAATCTTGGTAATTTGTCTTTATAATTAGATAGATACGAGTAAATTTGGAACCCGTACATAGCCTTTTTTTTAAAATAATAATAATAATAATCGATGAAGTGGTCAATAAGGCATCTTCTGGGAAAAGGATTACTGGTGAATACTTAAGAAAAAGATAAGTACCGCGCGCGCGCGCGTGTGTGTGTGTGCGATATTTATAATAGGCTTGTTATGAGAAGCTTGTAAGGTATTACTAGCAAAGTTAGAGGATAATACACGTGTATTTTATAATACGATTCTTGCTACACCAAGCGATGAACATACAAGAAGGCTTAGATGAGAGTAATTGTGATTGAGCTTACACCCATAATGAGCTATAAAGCTTTCGGATAGATTTCCGGGCAGCTCTCAGACGTGTACCTGAAAGCTTGGTAATCAGTTTGTGTATGTCAAATATGTAAGCGAAATGTTCCAAAAGCTGTAACAAGCAAAAAAAAAGCCATCTTTTACATTGTTTCCAAGTAACTTTAGCTTTGATCTGATTTATCCCACAATACAGCAAGATACTATCCAGCTGTCGATAAATGTAATCGTTTAGATACATAGTTTCTATACCCACTCGAGAACTGATCATGTAATATTAATTAAGAGTTAAAGGACTACAAACAAACAAGGTAAAATGTTCTCGTGCGGAATTAGCTAATTAATTATTCCCATACAAAGTTCAATTATTCTTCTGAGGTTTTGTAAGCAAATATATGCACAGAGCTACCCAATATCTTGAGATATTTATGTATGAATAGTATTAAACTATATGACTGATACAAATGCTTAGAATTAATATATATATATAGTTTGAGAGTAGTTTAAGAAGATGTTCCAGATAGCTTCTATAGATCGTAAGAAAATAACTACATTTATTATTCTATACCTTAGTCCATCACTTGAAGGCTTTGCTTCGTATGACAGTGAGCACCATAAATCAATTTTATCTGAGGAGACAGAATCTCATCTCATTATTCTTATGTTTTTTTTTGTACTATTTCGAAATGTAAGACGGCTTTATTGGTACAAATCTTTGTCTAAGCCAAAAAAAAATATGTTCTTTAAAAAAAGTGGCCCTAAAAAATGGAATATAATATTTAGAATCTTCAAATGTGGTGCTTTATTTTGATTGATATCAATATCAGCTGTGAGAAATATATAGTGAGAGCAAAATAATTTGAAAATCAAAACAACAACAGCATATATCTTTCAAATTTTTGGCACTGCTTTAAGATTCTAGGTTAATTAAGCCTCACATGTGCATGGTCTTTAGCAGGATTTGCATGCTTTATATTTTGAACTCAACTATGGCTTTTTAGTAGAAATATCTTAATACGTTTGTAATATATGACGAATCGTTCTCATTTTTAGTGTTTTAATGTCTGTGGATTTGAACAAGGATATCTTTTTCAACAGTTGAAAGTTTGATGTAACTATGATGAGTTCTTTCTACTTTATTGCTTAGATGACCTAAGATGCTCTTCAGCGTACTCAGTAAAATCTTTCGGATTAAATAACAATACTACAAGCTTCAAACACATTATGAACCTTAAAGATTATGTCAGCCATAAATCAAAACATAGACTTCAAGTTAAAAAATAAATGAGAATACCGAACACAATTTATGGAAATAACTTATAGGCTTATGGTAGATGGAGGGGGTTCGTTGCGTCCTAGTTTCTTTTACTTTTTATTAAACGAGGAACATGACACTGTGTTCACCTTCCAAGGTGGCGCCAGCTGTAATACTGGCTCGTATACAACCTTATGAAAGAATTGTTAGCATATCAAGCGATTTAACTACTGGCCTTCCCAAAGTCCTTATTTCAACCCAATCAAACATTTATAAAAGGCCGTAAAAGATCGAGTTGCAAAGTAAAAACACATATATTAACAATTAGCAATCTTACGGGGACGACATTTCTATCTAACCAGACTAATCAATTGTGACTACATGTCGGGGCTGGTGTATTTCTCTAATCCATTAGGGGTAAATGGTGTGTCCTGAAAAAACCACAATATATTCATTGTATACATTAGCTTTACTACTCTGTGTTTATACATCTCTTTACAGGCACATAACTCTTATTATTTTAAGAGCCACAGTCTGTATTTAGGCAACTTAATAATAAAATACTATCTCATACGAAACATAAATCGTGTATATTCAACTAGTAGCCCTGACTCTAGACTTGGCAACAAAGGAATAATAATTAGCCGCATATGTACTATACCAATAGCCAGTTATCCAAAGGATTATAAGGAGTTGTTGTCAATAGATTGTGATGCAATCTTCTTTAATACCTTACTATTTACTTACCTGCTCACTCGTATCATGTCTTTGTCTTTCTTTCACCTACTTACATTCCCAGAGCTCGACATCACCAGCTGGTAACCAATCCTCATCCACTTCTTTTTTTTGAAAAACACAAAAAAAATCTTTATACGAATATTCTGTATCCTTAAGAGCCAGATAGAGTTATTCGATGGCGGGAAAAAGGTCAGGATTTTTAGTCTGGTAGAGTAAAAATGTCGCCCCCCACCAGGAAATGTCTTCCAGGCTATCGAGGCTGTCGCGCCAGGCTGTCCGTAAGGTTCTCCAAAAACAGCCCAGTCATTTGCAACCTGGTGTCGTAACCAGAAGTTGAATTTCTTACTTGCAAAAGAAAGGAAACCCCAGAGTCAACAGAGAGCTATATGTCTTGGAAGACATATATTATGGTAAATTAAGATGCGACAGAATTAAAATGCTCTCTAACGTATTTGATTGTAGACGGCCTTGTCAATTCAATTTGCACTCCCTTACCAAAATACCAAGAATCGTTGAAAACCATCAAGAAGAATGGATATGAAATCCTAGGCTATGCTCGAAAATCACCAACAGGTGAAGACGCTCCTTCTAGAACAAGACTATTGAAGTCCATGGTGTCAAATTTAAAAGAACGATCCTTTGCAACCAAGATATTCGTTTTACCTAGTAGCTGGGCATCTTCAACACTTGCATCGCGTGATTTAAAAGACAATTCACGAGCTATTGTAGACGAGCTACGTGTTGCCGGTAACACGTAAGGCTTGCTTGTCTATCTTAAGTCTGTTCATCATGATTTTTGCTTGGTTACCATTGACTTTGCTGGTATAACAACAAGAAGTGAAGATATTGTTCACTTGGTTGAGGCAAATTCCTCTTTAAAAAGGATTGCAGTTGAAACCTTTGCCCAGTGCAATTAATTGTTTATTTTTGACACTAAGAAAATTAGTTGAAGACAAAAACTTGTTACAGAAATTTGAAATTTGAAAATATTGTATTCAAAGTTCAAAATAAAGTAATAATTGGCAGAATATAGATGATAGGATTTAGGATCATTAAGGATTCGTTCCGTTGAGACCAAGATGGGTTGATTTGGTTCCGTGTTGTAGCAAATTTCAATGTCACCAAAATCTTCAAGCCGATTGATATATATATTAGGTTTTCTTCCGTATAGTCCACATAAAAAGAACATGCGTATTGCTAAATTCTTTGGGATTTTATATCAGTTTGATCAAGGTTTTTCTTTATCTAAAAAAAAACTGTTATATACTCAAGATGTCTACACTCGAGACCCCTTTGTAATTATAGTCAGATTGGATTATAAATTTTCCGTACTAGGTCAGATCAGAACCAGCTATAGAGTATATTGATGATAGTAAGGAGAGCAGTGCGTAAGATATTTCAGAATCGATATCAAAGAGTACGACAACTGCGTACTTAGCAAAGTTATGAATATTCTGCTTAACACCTAGATCTTAATAGAGATCTAAAAGGGAGCTATTTAGTGATGTATAACTGTACTATGCGTAAATCAAAACCAATGACAAGGAAAATCGAAAGTTGTGACTATAAACGAATGATGTTCTGCCTCAATATTTGCTTGAATTAAAGGTGCTCTTCACGCAACCAGACCCATCACCCAAACCATTCCCAAAACAATCTTGGAGTTATATGTTACTCAAGATATTTTTGGAGTACTTGATCTCTAGAATGCCATCATAGTGTGTGCATTTTTTGTATTATTTCTTGTGTTCTTTATTTTGCGATATTTTTATTAAAACATAACAGCAATGAACTACAACTACCTTATTGACATTGTTCTTGGAGAAGAAGTCGAAGAATTTTTACAAGCACTGTCTAATGTTTGCCCTTGTATTTCCTAATCGACAAATGACTTAGAAGAGCAAACAGATTCATTTAAAAGGCAATTCAAGAGAAGTAAAGAAATAAAATAACACGTTAACATAATTAACATTTTTATGAAAAGTAGCTATGTAACTATAGCTGTTTAGTATGCTGTATATGGGACGTTATTTCCCATTTTACGTCTTGTCGAAGGTGTATTTTTACCTTTGACACGTACAAGATTTTTTATCATTTTTTGGAAATTTTATGTTACATAATTACTATATATATCCTGAATCTTTGTGTGAGGTCTGGTTGCGTGAAGAGCACCTTAAGAGTGCCGAATCAAAGCTCTCTTTTAGGAAGGTGGCTTTCACGTTTAGCCTCAATCTGTGTTACGCTTCTAAATAAAATTCAAGCCGTATTTCATTTTTTTTTAGTGATATCTTAACCGCAAAGGCAGAATTGTAACCCCCTCCCTAGAATTGACAGGCTTGTTTGGGGGGTTTTTTTTTTAGGTTCAGCCTCCTCATAAAAAAAATTAAAGGCTGTACCAATATAATATCAGTCAAGTTACACAAGATATTTCAGTATTTCTTTATTGATCTTTTATTGGAGATTAGGATTTAGACATAGTGCACCTTTATTTATTTTCTTTATCTTTTATATTCTTTAAGTAAAACTATACAAGTATAAAAGCATTGATAATCGCTTTTTTCATCTTTTAAATCACCTAGACATATAATACTTCTATTAAAATGCCCAAAAGTACTTTTCTTATTTCCACTCTTGACAAGCCAATGGGCTCTATTATGAGGGCGCTTAACAGTATAACAAAGCAGTCAGAGACACCCATAAAATTCATAACGATTAATAGAATGATTCATCATGATGCGTCCAGAAAGGGTCAAAACCACTGTGGACAGAAAATCCGTACACAAATCCATTCAGCAGCCAAACTTGAAAATGAAGTCGAGTATCCTGTTCAAGTTCAAACAAACCATTGTAATCACGGGATAGATGAAAACCACATGGAAAATATCGGACACTTGATAAATGAATTGTCGGATGGATTCTTGCATGTCATGTATTTCATTGAAGACTACAACCCTGAAAAAGACAGCCCGACTATATTGCTACTTTGCCTCTTAAAGGATCTTCTATCGACCAGTGATCTCAACAAAGATAAAAACACGACCCAGCAAAGACTATTCAAGATACTATTTGGAGTTGTCCCAATGCCCGATAGCCTTGTTCCCAAATGGAAAGTAATCTGCGAGTGGGCACGCTACCTTCGATACACAAATGACTGGAACACTTGGATGCGGTTTGGACTCTCTGCATTTAACAAGGCCTGTATCGTACACAAAAGGTCTTCTCATGTTCATTTAAGATCTACACATCTTGATGGGCAGAACCTAAAGGCAGTTGATAGTGATTATGGAAAAAATATCAATGTAATTCAGCAAGGCATACTAGGGATAGATTTAAATAGTACATGAATTATATTATTTCATTTATTTGGCCTTTTGTTCGCTATATTTCTTATTTGTATCCTTAGATATTACATTATGCAATTATATGCCTTCAAAAACCATTTAAAATTCTTTAATTATGGTGTGTTTGAGCATAAACATCAAAGTTTTGAAATCTTTTCAATTTTACCCCAAGAAAATTCAGATAGTAAAATACACCACAGAAGAAGTAGAGGGCTATAGATTGGGGATATGATTACCATAAACCCAGCACATTCGCATATAATGTTAAGTTGGATATTAATATTATTAAAATTTTTTAATAACCAATCATTAGACTTTAGCTCCTTCCTCTTGCTCCTTTTAAAAATAAGATATTAAAATGACTTGTAACGTTATATATCCTTACTGATTTCTCTTTAATTTCAAATGTTGTTTCTATAGACATTGTCTGCGCAAATAAATACAAGAAAAAATGAGCTGCTCTTATTAAAAAAAAATACACGAGATTAATTTCATATCAAGTGCTATCAATATACCAGGCAATATAGATGCCAGTTTACACATGTATTTGTGTATGTATGTATCCTTGGAAATTTCTTGGTTATTCTAAAATGTATCCAAGTAATATTCTTTCATGTATAGCTATTACTATGATCCTTATTTTTATAATTATTATTTCAATTGGGCTTTTGGTTCTTCGACCTTGTCAACATAGTCTCTATATCTTTTGTACGGAAAAGGTTGGGCACGCTCAATTGAATCCTTTGGGAAAACAAATTCAAGAAATCTCCAAAACAGATAATCGAGTGCCATCACCATACAGAAGATCTTTCCAGCATACAGTCCACAACCGTAATAGCGTCTCAAACGCTCTATCAAAGGAGATGGCTGTGACTGAGATATAGAGTCATAGACCTGTCGTGATATATATATATATATATACATATAGATATATTCAAGCCAGAGATTAAGTGAGCATAAAAGTAAATATCGTGTAGTGCATGATTTACCTTTTCAGTACGTTCTGCAACATTTGACCAGCTGTACATGTCCTTGAGCTCATCGTTGAAACGGCTTGGATCAACTTCTCCAATCTTGATCATTTGAATTGCCTTGGACACAGCAATCATTAGATCTAGATATTTATGCAAGTTCAATACACACAGAGATACACGTGTTTATAGAATACAATATTATAAGCATTACACCCCTCGCAGAAAATATAGACTTTTTATTATTATTGTTTCCAAAAAGAAAAGGAAAGAAAAGAAAAATTCCAGCTAATTTATTATTTAATCGAGTTAAAATACCATCTTCTTCGGGCATCGCATAGTTTATCATATGGCTTGGCAAGACCTCGGGTACTCCTCCAACCTTTGTGCTTACTACCAGAAGCCTTATTTTTTTTGTATAGATATTTATAAAAAAAAATTCAAAATTTTCTTAGTATGTCCAAGAGCCTTGTAAAAAAAAGAAGAAAAAATTATAATAATAGCTTACCCTGCGCATGCTGCTTCTACAATAGCAATGCAAAATGCTTCTGTCAAACTTGTATTGAGGAATATATTGCCCTGAATCAAAATATTTCGAACTTGGTGGTGCTTTACAGGACCTAGCAGCTCTACTCTGTCGTGAAGTAGGTGCTTTTCCCGCATTTGTTCAAGGTCAATTCGTTTTGGTCCATCACCACCTTTGAAGCAATAAAACAATTAATATCTTTATTATTATTATTATTATTACTGTTATTTTTTAAAGTCTTAAATGAACTCACCAATAATGAACCTGACATTGTGATACATTGAACATATCCGTGGAATTACAGCTACCAATAAGTCCATGCCTTTACGATAGACTTGCCTACTAATTACCACAATTGTAACTATATATACATATATGCATTTAGGAACATATCTTATTAAATATGATTATTACTCACTCCAATTGGGATCGGCTGCAGATGGATCAGGTTGAAACTGAGAAGCAACCACTGCATTCGGAATTACAGAGACGTTTCTTGGTGATAAAGCCGCTCTTAGGACAGTATTCTCTTTACTAAGAGAAATAAGTTATATATATATTTATATATATATATATATGTGTGTGTGTGTGTGTGTGTGTGTGTGCGTGTGGGAGTGTATTTTAATGAATATTACTGTTCCGTTATATGCAAACCAATAATTTTGGTGTCGGTTTTGATTTTAATACACCCTTTTTTTGCCTTACCTTGTGTGAGACACACAAATAACATGATCAATATCACTTAACGTGAACTTTAACAGTTTGTTTGTTAATATCGAGCTTGCATCTGCAAATCCAAAAAGGGAATGATCTGTAAAACACGCCTTAAGTCCCATAGTTTTACTATGTAGGATTCCTTCGTGGCAAAGCGATGAAAATGCACCGTGGCCGTGGACAATGTTTATGGATTCTCGGATCAAAATGTTACGAAATAGGGGAAAGAAGCCATATATAGTGGGAAGTGTAGCTTCGTTATGAATAACCAGGGTTGGGACGTAGTACACCTTGAGCCCATTAGTCAGGTATCGTACTCCCGTACGATTACCATATGCATGCGTGATGATGATGACCTTTTGGGAATATGCATGTTAAGTACAATTGTAGAGTCAACTTGGTAAGCTGACATACTGACCTTGTGTCCCCTAAGAATGAGACACTGGGAAAGCAAATAAAGATGACTTTCCACTCCACCCATGTTAGGGTAGAAGAAGTCCGAAACCATACTAAACACATGAGACTCTTGATGACAGTTTGTTAATGCCTACCATATATTGTACAGCATGGAAATGAAGAAGAATAAAAAAGGAAAACGAAGAGAGAGAAAGAGAGAAAGAGAGGTGATGTGACGGCTAGAGTGCCAAACTTGTTTATTCTGTTGTATAAATGTCTGATTGCCAAAGAGCAATGCATCCTGTGAGATGTTTCTGGGTCACAAAGCCTGGTTGACTTAGGATCGATCGAATAGATGTCTAGAGAAGATCTAAGGACAATGCTGGGAATCAATTGCAGGATTACCTTTAACATGTATTCTTCATCATACATTGTCAGATATTTGGATATCATGTCAATCGTATCCTGTCCATCGACTGAAGTTTTCGACAGTATCTTTGAAGACTGGTTGATTTGGACTGCACGATCGTATTCTTGATACATTTCATCAAGCACCTTTTTATCTACCTCAAGGTCAATAGACATTCAATTCAAAATACTTGTGAACAAATTGGAATGTACTTTACAGTTTTCTAGGAGTGCTTCCATCTCTGGTGATTCTCCCAGCACAGAAATATGTTCAAGTTGGATAGCCAACAATACTTGAACAGCTTGTTCACTCAATTTCTTCCATGTTTCCATACTTTTATTATGTATTTAATTTAATATTGTTATTTATTTATTTATTCAGTTTTCAAATACAAAAAGGTAATGAGGCTTTTATTACTATTACTATTATTCACAAAAGTGGTGTGTGCATACCATTGCTTAAATCGTTGTAATGCTGCAGCCAAGGAATCGGACATTAGGAAGATCAATACAAAAAGTGTCAGCTTGCCAGTCACCAAGTATTAAAAGCTGTATAAAAAAGCTCACAATTGCCTCTCCGATACTTGTAAGAGTTAGGCGGCATGCTCTTTTATTTATCTTTTTGGAGCTAAAGAAGTGTAGCTTGTCAGACTATGTATTGCGGATCTTGAAAGCCAACCTTGCTACCTGAACGGGAGTGATATCAACCCCTTATTTACCCAAGACACAAAGACATCTCCCTTTTTTTGTGTTTGGTTACTATTAACATCATCTTCTCCCCTCTTCCTTTCGAACTTCTTCAACATGGATTTTCTGGTCGCAGTCACCCAGAATAACCTCGAAAGAGCCCGAGAATTACTTCAATCAGGTGTAGATGTCAATAGTTCAGTGCTATGGAACGCCAAAGACACTTTTTCGCCTGTCATACCACCAGATATTGTTGCCCAGCCCCACCTTTTACAGCAATTACAGAGTGACCAGGTCTACCAGACAAAACCACTCAATGTTGCTGTTCTCGGAGGGCATCCAGACATGGTTCGTCTATTGCTGAGTGCGGGTGCGGATATCAATAGCAAAGACGAGCGCGGAAGGTACATCAAAAAATCCTTTCTTAATAAGATATAAAAGGAAAATAACAAAATCAAAATAAAGTAAAATAAAATGAAATGAAATGAAATGAAATATGATACACTGCACAATAATACAATAAAAAGAAGTTGCTTATGGTCTCTCCGTCTACAGAACTGCGTTGATATGTGCCATCTATGGACTTGATCTCGATGCAGCAAACATCAATACAACAAACCTACCACTCATTTCTCAGACTCATCCAAGTCATTTGGAGATGATGAAGAGTATCCTCCTACGCCATCCCAATCTTCATGTCTCTACTCTTGATTCACCCCAGTACGAAATTAAAGGCATTACACCCCTTTGCCTGGCCAGTTACCTTGGAAAGGCAGACATCATCCAATTACTGTTGGATGACGGGCGAGTGAATGTCGACGGTGCAGACAGTAAACAAGCCACAGCCCTCATGTATGCCTGTAAGTAATGAAGCATTAATGTATTAATGAGAGACTAAATAAAGGCAGAACAGCACGAGATGGAAATGTGCCAATTGTGAAGATGCTTCTGAGTTATCATGCTTCGCCTGATGCCACTGATAATCACGGCTGGTCTGCTATTCAATACGCCGAACGCAGTCCAGATATTGTACAAGCGTGCGAAGAATCTCTTCGGTGCAGAAGACCTGATGTGGCAGTAAGGAAGATAAATAAATAATCTACAACATTCAAGTTCAAATTTATATTCATATTCATACACTCGATTGTTCCTCAACCAACAGCTACTTCATCCGCCTGCGAGTGCAAAATACCCTATTCATTACACCAAATTATCTGCGCTTATTGCCACTCTTCCTTCATACCCGTCTTCACTTTCGCACATTCAATTCGATGTGATGCGAGATATTGACCTCTTGGACCCCAATGCCCTCCCACTTATACAGATAATCCAAAATGCATTCTTACAGGCCATAAAGACCCATGACCACCTCTCTCTTCAAGCCCTTTTGCTGTGGACACCACCAATCCACAAAGAAGATCGACCCTCCTCGGGCCCATTACTCATAAACCATCACGACCCAAAGACCGGAATGACTTTTCTTCATCACGCAATGCGCACCAAGCCAGTTCCTTCTTTGGATACCCTGGCAATGCTTTATCAGGCTGGTGCCGATATTAACGCCCAGACGTACTACGGAAGAACAGCTCTCCATCACTTGGCACGGTTTGGATTGGATGCTGACGGAAAGACGTGGGGAATACAAAAGGCAGCCAAGCCAGATAACAAGCCTCGAACTGAGGAACTTTCAAGTCAGGCCAAACAGACTCATCGTCTATCTGTTCAAAGCGCATTGTCCTCTCGTTCCGATAATTCTGATCAATCCCGAGACCCGGATGGAAGATCGGAAAAGATTGTAGCTACTGCGACATTACCGCAGCATCTTGCTCTTTGTGCTTCTCTCCTCATTCGCTTGGGTGCTTTGGTGACAATTGCAGATGTAAATGGAAATACCGCTCTTCACTTCGCAACAGAATTCGGCGGTGTTCCTGAAGTTCTCAAAGTGCTGGTTCTAGAAGGTCATGCCGATTTCAGCGTGAAGAACAAAAAAGGGTTTACTCCTTTGGATTTGTGTAAAACAGAAGATATCAAGAGACAACTTCAGATATTAGAGCAGGAACGTAAAAAGTCTCTAAAAACTACCTCGACTACCTCAATTGGTGGAAGCATTCGCCCACTTGAGACAGCCAGCGACCGTTCTTCTCTTCATCGATCCCCTTCCCGGTCGACTCTTCAATCTGTTCAAGAAGCTTGGCCGGTCTCATCTTTCCTTGGCTCCTGCTCAGCTTCTGAGGTTGCTAGCCCCGCCAAGATTTCAGAAGTAGATGACGAATTTGACAAGATTCTCCACACATTCTTTCGTTACCAGACTACCTTTACTGATTCAATTGAACGTGCCTTGGCTTACATCACTGATACTATTTTGGGCGCATGGCAGAGTCCACAAGAGAACCACGCATCGGCGAACGAAGTAGAGAAAACGACTGTTAGACTGCGGTTTGAGCTGCGCGAAGCTCATGAAATGTTTGAAAGAACAGACGAAAGGGCAGAACGAATCATGCTTCACTACAGAGAAACCTTGGAAGCTATTGAACAAACACACCAAGTAGACTGGGACATATCTGAGCAACAGCACGACAAGATTGAGAAACTCTTTGATGTATTTGATAGAATTGACCGGCGATTCTATCAACTAGAGCTAGACCACGATGCGCTAATTAGCCACATAGAGCAGCTGCGCAAGGCACTTGTAAGGCACAGACCCCAACACACCATTGGCCCAATTCAAGATATTTCCGCAAATGGTCTTCAAACACTCAAAATAATCGAAAGTATTCCAATGGATCCAACAATATTCATGAGAGAAGACAGAAGTCGACTATGCAGTGATGTATCAGGCATGGTGAGATCCCTTATGGAGGCTATTCACCGAGATCCAGGAGATCACACCCAAATTAGTCAAGAAATTGATAAACGCTGGAAGGAAGTCGAAAGGATCCTTAGTTTGCCTGGAAATATCTCTCCTCCAGCCCTTACTAAATCTCACGGAGAACGACAGCGCGTAGTGCGAGTGTATGGAAACCAAAATCACACCTCTTTAAATCATCTCGAATTGACATTTGATATCTTGGCGTCCAATTTGCACGAAATCCAAAAGGATATGGATGCTCTTAATGCGCAACAAGAAGCAATGGTGATCAGCAAACAGCGCATGTATGACCGATGCTTAGAGTTGGAACATGCTATACTTAATACCCCCCGTAATTCAGATCCCAGTAATAAACAAACTAAAGAAGTACTCCAGGCGGAATTGGATCAAGTACTTGCTTGCACACAGGCTCTATTCGACCAGCAGCAAATAATGAATAGTGAAGGACGTCAGTTGAAAGCCGAAAAGATCCAACTAAAATCTGAATTCGAAGCGGTCCAGGCAGATCTACGCAAGGTCAGGCCTCCTATTCTTCTTCAGGGTCTTTTGGAGCGTCTTGAGACCGATGAGGGTGTACCTGTACAGATAGAGAAAGACTGGAAAGAGGATAGTGCCCTGATAAAAGTAGCCGAGACAAAGGAGGAAGATGAAATTGAGGAGTCAGGGATAATCAAGTTGGATACCATTCAGTCGGTTCAGGCGGCTCAATGTTTAATGACTCGCTTAGATGCCAGTCTCTATTGCCTCAAGATTGTTGCCAGCCACCATTTGAGTAAGTCACGTCAACGTTTGGTGGAAGTACAGGCTACTTTGGGACAAGCAAGTGCAGAGTTAGAAACAAACAGAACCCAAATGAGAGCTTTGTATGATGATGCTGCCGATGTAGCTCGACAAGTGTTTGCTTTGAAAACAGAACTTGAAACCATTGTACAGCATAGAAAGGATGAGATTATCAAGGTGTGGGAAGTTGTAGATGAAGTTTCTGAAGGTATCGACGCCTCACTTCACCAGCCAAATCGCCTTCCGCCTCAACAAAAACAGGACACCAAAGAGAGAGTTGAAGAGCAGGACAGACATCAGTGGATTATTCGAGAGTTAGAACAGCTGCAACATGTACACCAGGACCTTCAAGACACTATGGCGGACTTGAGCCGTGAACAGGCCGAGATTGGACAGGCATTAAGACAATGTGAAATTGAACGGGTAGAACCCCAGGTGGACGCATTAGTTGGACAGCACGACCAATCGTTACTGACAATTAGTGACCGTCTAACAGACCTTATGGCATATGTTCGTGAAGGCCAACTTGGTTTACAACATTGCATAAGTCTTGAAAGCAAGCCGGTGCAACGTACTTCAGCAACAATATTACCTTACAGAGCATCTCGATACTTGCCGGATCCAAGACGCCTATCTGTAGCTATGAACACACCCAACAAGAAACGACTATCTACTCTCTCTGTATCTAGCATGTCGTCTCTTTCATCATACCAACAGGAACGCATGCTTACGCGCGCATCCAATCTTAGTCAAGCATTATCGCAAACGCAACGAAAGCGCACAGTGGGCTAATTCTAGTCTATTGAGATGCTATACAATCTTCTTAATTATGCATATACAAAAAGTTAATAAAATAATAATTTGCAAAATGAGGATGTTTTTATTGACACAAAGGAAAGAAGCCTTTTTTTTTAAAAAAAAAAAGATGGGGGGGGGGGGGGGGGGGGTGGATAAGTTGTACATTATTTTAAAATTTTAAAGGTTGATCAGCATCTTGACGACCTTGACCTGAGTGTATTCATGGAGAGCATACTTGCCGAGCTCCTTTCCAAAACCAGACTGCTTGTAGCCACCGAAAGGTGTTGACTGGTCAAACACATCAAAGCAGTTTACCCAGACGGTACCAGCCTGTACCTCATTGGAAACACGGATAGCAGTATCGAGATCCTTTGTGTAGACACCGCCAGCCAAACCATACTCAGAATCATTGGCAATCTCGATGGCTTCGTCAACAGTCTTGAAGGTACCAATAGCTACGACGGGACCAAAGATCTCCTCTCTCATGATACGCATATTGTTCTTGCAGTTGATGAAAATAGTGGGCTCGATGTAGTAACCCTTAGTACCCCAACGCTTTCCGCCAAGGTGGATCTTGGCACCTTCCTTCTGACCAATATCAATATATCCCAAAATCTTATCAAACTGGCCCTTGCTAATCTGAGGTCCTTGGAAGGTATCAGACTCAAAGGGATCTCCCAACTTGATCTTCTTGGCTTCTTCTGTAAACAACTTCAAGAATTCATCGTGAACAGACTCGTGGACAATAATACGGGAACCAGCATTGCAGCTCTGACCGTGGTTGTTGAATATACCGCCACATGCCCAAACAGCGGCGTTTTTGAGGTCGGCGTCAGCACAGACGATCTGAGCGGATTTTCCGCCCAACTCGAGCTGGAGCTTCTTAAGGTTTGAGGTAGAGGAAGCCTCCATGATCTTGCGACCAGTAACTGTAGAGCCAGTGAAAGCCATCTTGCTGACAAGAGGGTGCGTAGACAAGGCAGTACCAGTGGTTTGGCCGTATCCAGTGATGATATTTACAACACCCTAAATCAAATATTAGTATCTATACATTCTTAGCACAAATAACTAGATCACTTACAGCGGGGAAACCAGCTTCCTTGACAAGTTCAGCGAACTTGTACAATGGCAAGGGTGTGATCTCAGAGGTCTTCATGACAACTATACGATAATTAGTATAAAGAAATATAACTACTATACACATCTATACACATCTATTGAGGCTTACTGCAGTTTCCGGCAGCCAATGCAGGGGCAAACTTCCACACAGCCATCATTGTGGGATAGTTCCAGGGAATCACGGCACCAACAACACCAAGAGCCTCGTGACGGGTGTAGCACATCTTGTCAAAAGTAGTGTCAATAGTCTTGCCGTGGATCTTGTCAGCCCAACCGGCAAAGTAACGGAAACATCCAATAGAGTCAGTGACATCGACGTCACGGGCAACAGAGAAAGCCTTTCCGTTATCGAGGGCATCGAGAGTAGCAATCTCATCAATGTCGCGCTCCATCAAGTCTGCCAACTTGTTCAAGAGACGACCCTTCTCAGAAGGAGCGACCTTGCGCCAGGTGTTCTTGAAGCTCTCGTGAGCTGCCTTGACAGCAGCATCGACATCAGCCTCGTTAGCTGAGTGAACAGAGCAGATAACTTCTTCATTGACAGGGTTAATTGTCTCGATCAAAGGACCATGACCAGGAACAAACTCGTTGTTAATGAAGAGATGGGTGTGAACTGGTCAAGACATGAGTGGACAAAACGAAAACACAAAACGCTAAAAATTCCAAGATAACGATTCATTACCCTTTGCGGTCTTTCCGTTGGAGAGCTTGACGGTCTTGATATCTTCTGAGCAGGACATGTTGGTAAGTTGAGGTAAGAAGAGGACAAGCCAGCAAAATCAAGGATCATTTATATCTTGTCTCGAGCGGAGTTTACGTGATATGACACCATCTCGTTGTCCTCCAACAGCTTACTGCCTTGTTGGTTTAGAGCTGCTATTATGTTATGATATAGTCGATCGTACTATTGTATAATTAAACACGCATTTAAACGTACTAATTACATTGATAAAGCAACTATTGCAAGCAAATATCAGACATTTGTATTGATTTGTATTTTGCACCTGTACTATACGCGTCAGATGCGAGGGAGTCTATTACCAATCTCTGTTACACTGACTAAAGTCATTTGCAGGATTAGCATGTTTCATCTAAAGCAAAATACTCCCTTTGTGCGTATAAGTAAATATGAAAAGTTTAATTATTGATATTTGTCACGCGTACAAGATGCTATACTTTGATTGTGGACCGACAAGAGTCGATATACCGTCTACTTCATAAGGTGTTTTTGGTGCGGATAATATTGTACCTGTTGTGGGCTTGTCAACTAAGTGTGATCAAGGATATTTAGTGACTGGTATTTGAATAGTTAAGAGATGTTTCACAATATTTGTCTTGTCATTATTACTTTCGATATACTTGTCTGTTGAATCTATGTATATACATATTGTTATTATTGAACCATTATTATATATTAAGGATTAAAGTGAGGCTTTAATAATCCTAGAAAGACCGTGGGACAGCCAGAGGCTGATCACTTTTTCGCCGATCAAAAAACTGTTGATTTCTCAGGTTCAAGTCTGCGCTTATAATTTACTCTCTAAAAAAAAATAACCGCTTTCTTGTCCTTCACTCTTGTTATCAAAATTCACGAAATACGAGTACAAAACCCATATCATGGCCTCTTCTTCTTCTATTTGCCTTCATCATACTCCCTATCTCTGTCCACTTAAATATCTCCGTATTTTTTATGGTCAGAGTACTACTGACCTTACTATCTCCAATGATAAGAGGAGATCGTTAGAAACTCCTCAAAAACTATACCAAGATAATCTATTAAGAACATCCTTTCTTGGTTGCATTACTATAACAGAACAAGAAGCTTCTTTCAATCCCCCCTCCCAACATGTATTCTAAAGAGAGAAGCATGATAATTATGGAGTTATGTATACCCCTCTGAAAAAGAATAATATTAGAGTTGCGCAAGGTAAACATGAACCAAGGTTTGTTTGTTCATTGAATACAATAGAAATGTTTATTCAATACAATACACACACACGCACATATATATATACCTTTTTCTTCAGAGCCATAGCCAAGGGAATATGTTACTATTTAAACATTATAATACACATCTATTTCAGCTGTATCAATATTAGTCTTGGCTAACAAACTAAGATTATATATAAAAATTATCAAGGTGGCACTGTGTACCATTGGCCATAAAAACATGTGTCCATTTACCCGCATAAAAACACTTAGTAGGATCTTTATAGAAGATGCATTTTATTTATTTATCCTAAAGACCTCAATGTCTTGAGCAAGTCATATATGTAGCAGTGCTTTCAACAAATATCTTTAACGAATAGTTTATAGCTATGACACATATACATACATATCCAGTATAAAGAAAAAGATGAAAGAAAAAAAAGAGGGCATGAACCCGAACTTCGGAGAAATGGTCACTTCAATCCCGCAAGATATTCACTTGCTGTCAGAATAACTGAATAAACAATGACTGTTATTTGCACTCTGTCCTTACACCATGTCATCTTCTTCAGTCCCAACAAAAGAAGCTCCTAAGCCAGTAGAGACTCGTATACTACTCATGAGCGCAATGGGTGCCTTTGGTGCTGGCCTGATGGGAGCTATCTGGCACACAAAGCGAAAACAGGCTCGAGACATTGCAATTGAAGAAGCAGCTGAGATCACTCAACCTCCTCGTACGCAGCAGGCTGGACCTGCCATTCGCAAACCAATGCCCCCTCGGCATATTGCTCATGCTCCAGTTGCAGCCTACAAACCACCTACAATGACAGCTGCTGAATATGCTATTGCCAAGCAAGATGCTGGTGTTTTTGCCTTCAAGACTCTGGCGTACGGTACTCTACTGGCATGGGGAACTGCTGGTGTTCTGGCGCTTTCAGTAGGCTATTTTCTCGAAGTTCGCAATGTAAGTTATCTCATATGCAAAAATAAAGCTAAACTAAACAATACATCCTTACTTATAATATCAATAGTTTAAAGAGTTTTCGGATAAGTTGCAAATCATTGTGCCTCGCCAGACATCTCGTCTGAGAAAGGCCTTGGGCGGCACTTCTTTTGAAATGAGAGAAGAAGAGACACAAGAGCTTGATGCATTGGTCTTGGAAGATTAAAAAAGACATTATTATATACAAAAAGAAACGTACAGAGAATAATCTAATTTGCATTATTCATTCAGTGTTTTATTCATTTATTTATCTCCTCGTTGCATGATTTTTTTTTGTCTAAGATCGTTTAGAAACCTGATCTGACACGCATATCTTCAATCTTCTTTTGTACTTCAGCTACAGATCGATCCAATTCTTCTGCAATAGCCCTCCTCTTATCTGGTGTCAATGTGTTATATTGCTCACACAGATCTCCATCTATCACAGAGCGAACAGGTGTATAAAAACTTCTGTAAGCCAAATGATCCCGGCCAGCCAAAGGAGGTGCCTCTGCGCGCATGTGCATTTCTAGCATTTGGAAGAAGTCGACATCTTCTTTAGAGACAAAGGGAACATAGATCGATATGGATCCCAATAGGGATGTTGCCAGAAGCACCTCACGGCCACCGGATATTAATGTAGTTCGGTGGATTGATGTGATAATATCCCCGGTGAAGTAGTGACAGAGATTGTCAATCTAAGTCGCAAAAGTACAAAAGAGAAAATTGAACAGTCTGTTTAAAAAAACCTCCTTTACTCTTCTTTACCTTATTGGGTGCACCGTGCAAGTATCCTTTTTCGTAAAAGATCCTGTTGCCGGTTGTATCTTCATCGATTTCTTGACTGAGCTGCTGTGGTAACCGGTCCACAAAGAAGTTTCCAAACTTGTCACCACCAGCTACGGTATCATAATCAATCATAGCTGTAGCTGTAGTCCAGCGTGGGGTTGTGTCATCTGCAAATACTGCAATGCGGTTATCTGTTCGCTTGTAGACAGCGTAATGGATTGACTCTTGGATATCAGAGACAATGATACGATCACCCTGGGTGTGTAGAGAGATAATACAATTTGGGATGCTCTATTGTATCAGCAAAATAGTTAACAAATGCCATATATTATGTCGTCAGTGGTTACTCTAGTATCTTACCTTGTTTTCACACTTTCGGAGCATCTTCTTCTTACCGATATCATAGATACGAAGAGCTTTTCCTACACCTGCTAACAGACGTCCCTGGAAGCCCAGCAGTGCCATGGGAATTTCGTCTATTGCTGTAGTATGGATGTGATCAAGCTGAAGACGGCCCTGGAGATCTTGAACAGGTCTGTAGACACGCAAAAAACCAGAAGAGCACGATCGTGGTGCCAAAACAACATCCTTAGCAGTACCTACAACTACAAATACTTCAGAAGCGTCTGCAGCATGAGGGTTGACACGGAACTGAACCATGGCTACACTAAATGCAGCCTCGTTTTCTTCCAACTCAATTTCATGTAATGTTTCTCCTTGGAAGGGTTCAATAAGTCGAATGCAACTGGCCCACTTGCCGTGCTCAGCACGAACGTGTCCAAATTGAACAGGGTCCAGGTTGACAATGTCTTCATCAATCTCAAACCCTTCGCTTTCCTTGATAGCAAGCCCCTTTTTCTTTTCGTCTGGAGAAAATGTGGCATTATCACTCTCTACTACCACAAAAGTCTTTGTGGGGGCATGAAGAGCAAAGCGTCTAGGAGTATACTTTAAGGGAATAGAAACCTGGTTGAATATAGTACCGAGCTTCTCCACAGTGAAAATTCTATACAAACATAATTGAGTTCAAATTATCTACTTGCCTTTTTATACACCTTACCTCAAGGTATTTCCGGCTACTGCGACTACGCCCTCAGCGCACTGTTCACTAATAAAGGCACTACCGAACTCCAATGCATCATAGCTGAGAGGTGTCAAGTAAAGTCTGTTTTGGAAGGTGTAGCTCACCCAAGGCTTAGTAGAAAGTGCCAATACAGCGGGTCTACCTTGAACAGAGATCTTAAAGAGGCGGACACTGCGTGCACCAATAAACCGAGTACGAGTGTCAGACAATTGTCCACTGACAGTGTCAAGAACAGTGCGGAGAAGAACACCATTAGTAAGACCAATGTTCAGATACTGTGTTCCATGGCCACGTTCGATTCCGGTGTCCAGCATCTCTACAATACACAAACTAGATGGTACACCTTGAACGGCCTGCATCGACACTGATTCAAGGCAAGCATCTGGATCCACACCCAAGATACGGACTGTTTGATCATCACATCCAACAGCCAAATAGCGGGATCTTTGACGCCCTTCAGGAACGTCTCCCAAGGCAAGACTGGTAACATTTGAAGTCATCTGCTTGCGTTCTTGGTTCTCGTTAAGTTGACCTTGGTTGTCCAATTCAAAATAAACAATTTCTCCGCCTGATAGCGCGATAACAATTTGACGGTTGTTGGTGGCGGCTTCGATAATTGATTGTCCACCTGGTACTCTCCATTCGTTCACTCGGCGATCGGCATGTGTGTGGCGAATACCTTGAGGATAGACTTGAACAAGGGCATCTTCACCCATCTGCTGTACTGCTAATGTTGGGGCTGTTGTCAAGAACCCGGTATCTGTAACTTCTTCTACAGTTTCACCAATTGATAGTACCAAGGTGGCATTGGCAAATGATACAATGATGTATGCATGGTAGGCATCATCACGACGCAATTTGGCTGTCCATACTGCACTAGGGTTGCCAGGCAACTCACTAACAGCCAATTCTGCGGCCTCAAGGCCTTGGTTGAGAATACGCAAAGATGAACGGGAGCCCTTGCCGCAAAGTCCATAAATACGAGGTGTTTCTTCGTCAGCCAAATTTAGGACCTTAGCGTCCATCAAAGGTGCCATTGAGTCCAACTCATCAACCAGTAATAAGTTCTTTAATGGACGAGGTTTGAAGTACACGAGAGGGGTTTCTTCCTGGCTGGCTTCTGCCTCCATGTAATCTGCTGAAGAGATTTCTGGGTCATCAGGATCGTCACCAAGACTTTCGAACGAATAGTGTTGACTATATAAAGTGATTAGATATACTTCCAGTTTTTCTCACTCGCTCTCTCTTCTTTTCTCTCTCTTAATCTTTCTTCTCTCTACTTTCCAATTGACTTACTGGTTACCAAACTCACTAGCAGCGAAGAGGAAACCACTTTTGAGAATACAGAGGGATGTGGCAACCGGAATAGTGTCAAAGTACTTAATAGTCATACCCTGAACAGATCCTTCTTCGTGATCCATAGTAACTTTGTAAAGATCACCTTCCTCTGACTGTAGTAAAAAGAAAAACTGGGTCTGTCTGTTGATCTTCATACGATGGACTGTGTAGGCTACAATGATAACACCTCTGGAAGAATCTTCGAGGGGCTGTGCACGGCGGGGGATTGGGATACGATGATCGGGCATATCCTGATGCTTGTATGTAATGAAGTTTTCAGTACAAACTAATACACCAGAGGGGCCATCATTACCACCAGGTACTAAATAAAAAATCACAATTAATTATTTCTTTCTTTTCAAAAGATTTCTTCTCCTCTCCCTTTCGATCCGCATCCTCATCCTTTTCCTGTAACTTCATTATTATTTTACCTGGGATCAACATATTCGACTTGATGTCTACTACTTCTGTCCACTTTCTAACTACATGGTTGAGACCAAGGTCAAGTTCATAATATGTCAAGACTTTCTCGATATTTTCCATTGCTTCGTTGGTCACATCTGAGTCAACGTCGGTGTAATCCACTTCCAAACATGCAAATACTGGATTCTCGAATCCAACATCTAATCCGACGATATGATGAATAAGGGTATGGCTTTTGTGAGCTTCCAGTGGAGAAGAGATGGTGAGCTTAGCGGCTGAGTCACGATTGAGAATATAAACCAATTTCTGCTTTTCGACTGCACCGACCATTACTGCACGACCTTTAGGATCGGTAGCAAGGTAATGTCCAGGTACAATACGACGACAGCCAGTCTTTCCATAAGTCTCTTGATGAACCTTGTCGAATGTGTTTTTTGCCGGGTTATACTCGAGAATGACAATGCGACCAGAATCAGACCCAACCACAATATAATCTACCTTTATCATCAGTTTTTATTTCTTCAAATGTGACTCTCATCATGTACCTTTACTGGCACCAGTCAAGCGGAAAGGAGCCAAACTACGGACTAATCCAAACACATCATGTGACAGAATTGTATGCACCTTTCCGGTAGTTGGATCAGGCTTCAATAGCTCAATACGCGTATTACGAGCGACGATGATCTCCTGCTGTTTTGTACCAGAGAAATTGCCATGGATGGCCTGATTGATGGCTGTTGTTGGACTAAGTGTGAGGTTGTAAAGAAACATAACTGTTTTTTTGTTTGATTCTCTTTTTTATATTAATAAAAATCAAGTCGGTTGAGGACGCGCGTTGAATTCCCAAGTGATCAGCAAGAGGCTTCTTTTAATAAAGAACGATATTCCGGATATAGTAACGGAGTAAAGAAAAAACAGAAAAAAATAAAGAAATAAAGGGACAGGTGGCAGACAACAGGCGGTACGCTTATCCACTGGCTCAAAGGTCAAAATGAAGTGTGTCTGCAAGTTGCTTCGTTCTCAGTCGGGGTTGTTGTTAACGTCATATATATTGATGCGGGTGGCTTGTTAAACGTATTTGCATTGGTGAACGAACCGTTTGTCAGTGCACCTTAACACAAATGTCCCAACAATCTATTAAAGTGTGAGCATAATTCGTCAACGATTTTCTTCAAAACGTCCCAGCTCTCATGCGATAATTGTGAAATTTAGTCTGGTAATTGGATCTGTAAACTCCCGGTTTGCGGAAACATTTAAAAAGGTCTCATCGATCAACAATAAGCATGGACCATTTGATGTCCTGCTGTGTACGGGCAACTTCTTTCAGTCAGAGAATGATGAATCTGAGTTGATCAGCCTCATGCAAGGAAACATTGAAGGTAAATCTACTCCCAATATATACTGTGATACTTATAATTATTCATAGTTCCGATCACAACATATTTCATCACTGGGGATCGTCCACTTCCTACTAGCATCGAGAAACGCATTAAAGAGACTGACGGTGAAGTCTGCACGAATTTGTTTTATCTTGGAAAGCAAGGCATTCTCACCACTGCTCAAGGGCTGAAGATCGCCTTTATGTCAGGTTCATTCAATAAAGACATTTATAACGGCACTGAATCGTCTACTGGAATGCACAACAATTATCTGTCTAGCGATATTAAGAGGCTGCAATCTACTCGTATGCCAATTACTACACCTTCTGGGGTAGATATCTTATTGACTTACGAATGGCCTAGCTTTATCACCAACGGCAGCAATTGCTCACTTGAAACCCCACTCACTAATTCGTCGACTCCTATTGCTGAATTGGCTGCTGCATTAAAGCCTCGCTATCACTTTGCGGCTTCAGAGAATGTTTTTTACGAGCGCGAGCCATATTCAAATATCACTGGTTTCGGACCAGCAGAAGAAAGACCAGCAGGACATGTGTCACGCTTCGTTGGTCTGGCTGATGTGTTGAACCCAAAAAAGCAGAGAGTAAGTTGGCATATTCCGAATACCTAAAACTCATGTCTTTTTATCCGTTATTTTAGTGGTTCTATGCATTTAACTTGATCCCGATGGGAACAATTGATGCGGAAAAATTGTGCATCGCACCAAACAACACAACCCCTTGTCCCTTTAACCTATTACTGACAGGAGATCAAGGTGTCAACGCTGGTCAGAAGCGTTCTCAGGATGATTCTCAGAACAATAATGGTTCTTTCTTCTGGGGAGACGAACAAAGAAATACTAAAAAGGCTGGTAAGCTTTAGTAGTAATGAAATCAAAGCTAGCTTTTATTCAAATGCTTTCTTGATCTACCTTAGTTCCCCCAAAAAATTATATCTGCAATCGCTGCAAAGTACCTGGACATTTTATCAAAGACTGTCCTGAGCGTGCGAATGAAGAGTCTGCTGTACCACCAGAAAACTACGTTTGTCGAATCTGTAATATTCCTGGTCACTTTTTGAACAAGTGCCCTCAAAAAGATACACACGATAAGAAGAGCAATGGGCGACATGTTATAGTCCCTGATAGCCGTAAGTGCACACAAACAGTATTTCTATTTCTTGACTTATAACTCTATAAATTAGTTGATGCTTGCTGGTTCTGTCTTGCAAACCCAAAGCTGGCAAAGCATCTGATCGCATCTATTGGCACACAAGTGTATGCTACCCTTGCTAAAGGACCACTTGTGATGCCCGGAATGCCTGAAGCCACAGTTCCTGGTGGCGGTCATATTCTATTGATCCCTATCACTCATTACCCCACTCTCAATAAAATTCCCGGCGAATCCCGAACTGAGGTTATTGATGAAATGGAGAAATACAAAATGGCCCTGAAATCCATGTATGACAAGTACAACCAGGACATGGTAGTGATTGAGATGTCTCGGGAATCCATTTCAGGTCTATCCCATGCTCACGTCCAAGTTGTGGCTGTACCCAAAAATAAGAGTGAAAATCTAGAGAATCTCATCAAAAATGAATTTGAACTTCGGAACATGGCATTTGTTGACCAGGTTCCTGTAAGTATAAAGTTAAAGCAGGCTTTTTATTCACTTTACTAAAAAAACTCTTAGAATGATCCAGAGGTATCTTACTTTAAGATCGATATTCCCAACGGGAAATCGTTCGTCTACATTATTCCAACAAGACTTAAGTTTAATATGCAATTTGGAAGGTAGGTGAATACATTAGTTAAATATTGGAGTATTTATATATTTCACAGACTATTGCTGGCAAAAGCCCTTGGCCACCCTGAACGTGAAGATTGGAAGGCATGCTCTCAAACAATTGACGAAGAAAGAAATGCAACTGAAGATTTCAAAAAAGCTTTTAAGTCGTTTGATTTTACTATATAATCACCGCACATGTGTATATTAAAAAAATTGTCCTGAACAACAATACCAACTTGATAAATTATTTGAACAAGAATAATATGCGTTTTTTGATTACTGTTATCATTTCCGTATACAAAGTGTAAAATAACCCATTTTTAAAATTAAATTAATTTATATATATTCCAGAGAGAGAGAAAAATAGAGATAGAGAGAATGTATGCGTGTGTATTGGTTTTGAAAACTACTTGATATATTTGTGTGTAAGACTCTAGGGCCTAATACGTAAAGGTAATGGCTTATAAAAATGGCTTGATGATGATTTACGTGCATTTTTGTGTATAGTTTTTGAAATTTTGCCAAAGCTAGTTTTTTTTTTCTTAACTCTTGGTTACTTCCCTTTCAATTTAATGCTAAATTTCCCATTGAATAACGCCATATAATCAATAGAGAAAATCCAGAGTTTTGTAATTTTTTAAAGTTTCTAATACACGTACTATTTTTATTCATAAATCCGAGAATTTTTCGGCTGAGATAAAGACCACTATAAATTCAATTAATTACCAATTAACATATTCATTGAACAACAAGAAGAGAAAGCTCCCCATGTCAGGTACTCCAAAATTTAGGTTAGAAAGATCTAGTAATATAGTCATAGATGAGACAATATTTTTCTTAATGTGAGGTGAAAAAAAAACTTTTGAGAACTATGGGTAACAGCAAGGAAACGTCTCTCTTGTTGGTGTAATCGTATCTAGGTAGATAATCATAAACTATTTCTATTTAAATGGCTTGACCAAGACTAAACTTCACATAAATAAATAAAGCCAGCGGTGGTAGGCGAAACATTAGCTCAATAGGTGAAGTTTGAAGTAAAGTGAGTTAATTATGTAATCTCACATGAGTCAAAAGAGTAACATACCATTAAAGCTATTTGATATTTACCTATATGAAATATAATATTCTGATTTCTATTTTTTTTTTCTTTTATTATTGTTGTAATTCAATGGTGTATATTAGCACGCATTTCTGTCTATATTATTTACTTTTGATTGCAATTATAAAAACTATTCTTAAAAGAATATTGGACTAGATTGTATACTTAAACTGTACTAGACTTTTTTTTAAAAATAATTACACGAATATATTAAAATACTGTATAGCACTAGTCAATTTAGATAATAGAATAATAAGCAGAGTTTCCGGATAAAATATCACAGGTAAGACTGTGAGAAAAAGTTTTATTGAATTCAACAGTTCAGACATAGGAATGGTCAATGCTCTGCAAATCCATTGTAGAATTCCCACCTGTTCACATGCATTGTTTATCAATTGACCTGATTGATATATTTACTACTAACAGGAATAAACACGAGAAAAATCATGCCCACTTTCACAGAAATAAAATTTCTGTCGAGATCATTTATCCAAGAAATATATAAAACGACTGACCAAACTGCATTCTTATATACTTAATCAGGCAACTCGCGGTGATGCGATAATATAGTATTTACTACGGATAAATGGAAAGATCTATAAAGAGTCATATACTTGATATAAAAAAAAGAGATAGCAAAAACACCCCGAAAAGAACAAGCGAGAGTTACCTTTCAGTTAAAAGGACCTGTAAGGCGTTGAGATGATCTCAAATTTACTTTACTTAATTAATTACCTTTTAATTGCTATATCGGGGCATATTTAAATTTCTTTTTTTTTCTTAATAATTTTAAGTTTATAATTTTTGTCTTTGTCGGTTCGGCCCACTTTTGGATCCAAGGACTCCGATAGGTACAAGAAGTGTTGTGGCGTCAAAAATAAATAATTATATATATATTTGTTTATTTAAAAATGATTTTAAATATATACACTCTGATCTAAATAATAGATACTTGGTTGGCCTTGTATCAAGACAAGCATTTATTAACAGAAAGAATATCATGTTAAGATAGAAAAGATGATACTCGTAGTGACCTCAGGGCGGAAATGTTCTGTGCTTAAACAAGTATGCCGAGGAGACTTTTAGTATCACTGTCGTACATTATTGGGAAAGAAAGTGAGATCGTAAGAAAAAAAGAGAAAATATTGGCAGGCCCCTTGTACAAAAGTTCCAAAGGTATGTATTTCATAATTCATCTATTTGGCTAGCCCTGAAAGGGAATCCCTCTTTAAACTCTTATTCTTGTTAAAATATATTCCCAATTCTGGTGCCGTCAGTACATCGTTACTTATTCTCGATCTTCTCAGGTCTTTTCTTATTTCTCCCAATGGTTTTTATATCGCCTTTGTTCTTACCTGGTCTATTTATTTATTTTCCTTCTCACAAGTCGTCTCTCCCCACCGAGAATTTTTTCCGTGCACTTTTTGCTTTCTCGCTGACTATTTATCTGTCCTACTGTGCCAAGCACTTTTTCTCTGCACATTTTTTTCATCCCCTCATATTTCGGGGGGTTTCCTTTATTTTTGTTTCAAGTACTATATCTCTCTCATTAGGTAGTCTATAATTACATAAGGTATCTCAGACCTTGACACACCTACCAATGAAATCATCCTACCAGAGTTAGTCCTGAAGGGCAACAAATGAATACAAAGTTTTCTTTATATATATAGAAATTCTATTCCACGGAGAGCTTTCGGTACCTGAAACAAATAATTCGATCACATTTAAATAGACAAGCGCTTTAAGCAAAGGTAATATGTACACGAGTAAATACGACGGTATAGTTTATGTAGTAATAGCGCTCGCACTATGATATAATTTTATTTTTATTTAAAAGATGAATGAGGTAATAAGGCTAGCTTATTGTTTTGTGAGCTTCCAGAGCAATTTGGTGTTGTTGGTATCAATCTTGCATTTTGTGAATTTGACGCCACCGGAGATGGTGTTAACACTAATACAATTTGGGGTCATATCGAAAAGATGAGATGCTGATACAATCTTGTAATAGCCTTTGTGGTGGCTATCAGGAATGGCGAGCCACATTTGCTTGGGAGGGTAAATAGGATCATAGCCGTAGTACTTAATATTTGGTGTATCTACTTCACATTGCCACATCTAACAGTAAAGTTAAGGTTAATACCTTTAAAAGAATATTCTTTTCAAATATAAATAAATTAAAATACAAACTTACAACAGCAGCATCAGGAAATCCTCCAGAACTGGCAAAAGACTAATTAACGGATTAGAATCGATCTTGTGTACATATTTTTCTCCCAATCATTTACCCATCGAGTAGAGATACACTTGGGAAGGCCAGCCTTGTTGTTAGCACGTATAGTGAAATATTTTGATCCACTGTGCTGCTTAACTGCCCATTCATTTTGACCCGAGGTTCTTGGAGCCAAAAGGTTTCCGGTACTAATGAGGGTCAATGTTTTCTTTGAATTATAGGCCTGAAAAACGTAATTGCCATTGGGAATTTTCTTGGCTGCTGATAGTAATGCATTTCCATCCTTCTTGCCAGTTTTGCTCACACCTTGAGCTGTGACTGGAGAGCAAATGATAGATAGACAGATTGCAATGACAACCATCAAGGTTGCAAAAGAGAAAAGACTGGAAGACTTTCCTGCCATTGATGATACAGTAAAGAAAGGAATACGGAGAAAAAGAAAGAAGAGATACAGTAATTAAATTGAATAGGCCAGCGTATTTAAGCGTCTTGATGAAAAAAAAAAGAACTTGAAGTGTGACAAAAATGGTATTTATTCTCAAAGTATAATAGTACATCAAATCAACAAGGTGTCTTGGTATATTTGCCCTTTTTGGGACTAAACCGATAAAGGCACGTTTTAAGTGATTGGTACATTATCTACTATATATATTTCCAATAATTGGGTTTTTATTTTACACTTTATTTTACACATGGTAAACCGTTTATATATATTTCAAAAAACCGACTTGCAATTTTGTTAAAGTTAAATTCACGCTTCCCAAAATATTGATGTTGGCATCTTATTACACAGCACAAAAACAGCTTTATATACACAATACAGTGTATAAGCCTTTAAGCTTTATCTTTCTTGTTCTTATTTATACAAATTCGCATACTCAAATTACTACAATGTAAAATGAACCCACGGATATACCCTAAATTTTCAAAAAGAGTTTTTACACGCTATTGGTAAATATACCAGGTCTAAGGTCATAAATGTTGGGACGGTACGGTACAGTTTAAAGTTGAGAAAGCTACCCGGCCTTGATCTGTAGGCAGGAACAGGAAGCGTTATTAAGATTTATGTACCTCGATTTGGAACACAAATTAGAAAAGGTACATAACAGGTTAGATATATACATATGAGAAAATAAAGAAATATTGTTTAATGGTGGGCCACAAGATTGTCCAATATATATATCCTTTTCAAATATATTGAGTACCCGTGTGGCATATTTCCTATTGCTTGTACCAAATGTTTTTCCTATTAATCAACATGCACTGTCTGTCGAAATAAAAAGAGGAGCTAACTACTGGAATCAACAGATACACCAAACAACTTAAGGTTGACGCATTCTGAATGGTTTGTCGCTCTGTATTATCATTAGTTTCCTAAACGTTGTAATTGATAATAGTCTTTTACGTACCCCTGTTTATCAATCTCATTCATCACAGCTTATTTCAAGGTGAACTCGTTAGATCCGATGGTAGTTCGCAAATAACTGTCTTTTCTGCGTTCTTTTTTTCTTTTTAAGAATAAAATACTCTCTTAAATATAAAGAGGGAATATAGATGTATATATATACTCTAACAGATGTATTTCAACTTTTGTGGCCTGTTTTTATACATCTTAAATATTTATTCCAGGCTTCGCTATGTTTGATCCAATTGTAGTCACACATTTAAACTTAGAAATCATTTACTATACTTTGGTCCGAGTAGAGTATATATACTCTTTCTGAAAAACATATTAGATCGTGTGGAATTTTACAGTCTCGATATTCTCAGTTTATGTAACAAGTAAACTACTGTTGTGTTTACTTGGTATAACTCACATATAATATATATCCATTCCAAATAACTGTCCCAAGGACAAAAGTTTCTTTCGTAATATAACTTTATTATTTTAGATCGGACATATTCATTTACAACCTATGCTAATTCTATTTGAATATATATATATATATATATTATAGATTTTAGGCTGTTTTTATGGTATAAGAATCTAGGGATGTGTACTGGTATGAATATGAACAACAATAGAAAAATAATTAATGCCTTTCATCCCATACAGTTTGTTTTGCACGAGACTGGGTCTGTGTTTTGAGAAGTCTTCCAAGCTCTCGTACATTCATGCTTTTGAAGAGGTACGTTTAATTTAATAAAAGTGCAAATCCAATACCAACTGGAGATAATACTCAATGGATAAAATGAGATTCCTATAAATAAGACACCTATTTGTTGGGTTCATTGGTTAGAAATACAATGTTTTTGCTTAAAATTCATATTTATGGTACTTACTGGATCGATACATTGGCCGGTACATAAAAGCTGCTTGTAAAGGCTGTCAATAGATAGAACACGTAAATAAAAACCATTAAAAATATAAGTTTTATAAAGGTCAAGATAAAAGTCGTGATTCAAACGCTGCAGAAAATATTCGCGACATTTCTGCCAGCTTGCTCTTCGAAGGTGACCGCCATTTTCCTTTTTGCTGTTTTTTTTTTTAGAATCAAATTCGTACAGTATACACAGTTTCCTTTGGTTTCGACCAAAGGATTGGGATCTTTACAGGTAACATCTAAATATTGATTTTGCTTAATCCAAAAAAATCTAAAATTGTCTAAGTACAGTGTTTTTACTTGAGATTGAGACAAATTAGGAATTGTTTTAGACGAATTAAATTTATTTTTGAGACACATTTCGAAAAAGAAATTAGACGGGTCTACATTTTTTTAGAGGAAATCGTATTACCAATTGAAACAGTCAAGATTTTTTTGAGACAGTTGTACTTTGTATAATAGATTGCTCTAATACTACTCCTTTATTATACTTCAATACAATAAGTCTCTGGACTTTCTGTTCAATATGTAGCTCAGTTCTGTAGGTAAGATACTATCAATAGCTGCCAATATTGGATTAAAACAACTTGTTTTTCAAAGTACAATCTTCTCAATTTTTTCGTATTTGTCTCAATTGGTGATAGGATTTCGTCTAAAAAAATGTAGTCCCGCCTAAATTTCATTTCCAAAAGTGTCTCAAAAGTAAATATAATTCGTCTAAATCAATTCTTAATTTGCCTCAATCTCAAGTAAAAACACTGTAAAAAGACTGTAGCTACTATAATCATTTATAGGGCTACACTCCGATATTTGACAAATCCCTATTTTAAATATTTTTATCGGACACACACCCATAAGAAATACGTATTGAACATTCTGTTTTTCTCTTTCTAATTCTAATTCTAATGATTTCATACGCAGTTCAGGAGCAAGCTACTACAAACCAATATCTTAATTACACACCATTAAAGAACTTTTTAAGTAAACTTCATCATAGCAAAGTAGTTTACAGAAGCAGCTTAAGAAACACTTTTATGTGAATCAAAAGCAGTATGACACGTGAGAATATATGTCTTAACAGAAAAAAAAAAACTCACGTCTGTAAGTATATTAAAGTGCAAATTCATCAAAGTGAACCATTCGTTTGGCCCTGAGTGCCTTGAAATAAACAACAACAAAAAGAAAAGACGAAGAATTCTATCTTTGGAAATCTAATTCTGATGTTTACGCGCCGCTTGTTTTCTTGACCGAAAGACTGCTACTTATTTTTATAAATAGTTTATTATTGGCACATTGTTCAAACTAAGAAAAGAGCGGATGATTTGGCTATTTTTGTGGAATCGACTAAGCACCTTGTATTTTTTTTTCTTCTTCTCTATTTCCCCCCTCCTTTTCCTTTTCCCTTCCCTTCTCTCTTTTCTTTATTTCTTTGTCAAACACGTTTTGAATCGTATTTCTGCTCGGGATTACCACAAGCCCACAGTTCCCGAAACTTCTTGTCTTTAGAGAACGAGACGTCTGCCTGACCTTTATTTCCTGGAATCCTTTACCAAAATCACATTTTCTTTGTACCTTGGAAATACATCTTAATTCATTACCATGGTTACCATCACATACCGTTTCGACGCCTTTAGTTTTGACGGAATTTGCCAGACAATTGCACTGAGTGTGTGTCCACTTATTGGACAAGCAGAGGGTATCGAACCTGTCTGTTACTCGCGTAATGTGGATTTGGGTGGCAACTTGATTTTTCAGCCAGGTATACATACATAAAATGGTGGTTAACTTTTATATATAAATATGAATATAAATATGAAAAGCCCCATTTCGGTTACCCGTCTCTGAGGAAGACAATACCAAGCCATTTTACTGATACTTAAAACACTGAACCTTATGTAGCCACTTTGATTATTGACTGTGTGGCTATTATTATGACTGCCATCATGATTTACCATATTCGATCAAAATACACTGCCGTCGGTTCGTATTTTAGACTTGCAGAATATACTGCATAGCCTTTATATCTAATAATAATAATAACAAAAATATATAGGTCGCAAGGAAATCGTCATGTTCTTTTATTTATATATGCTTACTATCTTTATTGAAATGCTTCTTGTCACTGGTATCATCCCCACTTCATCTCCCGTATATCCTGTATGTTAAACTACTTATATTTATGAAGATTGACTGACAAGTTTGATTGCACGATTTAGTGGTTTACTGCTGTTCATGTTGGTTTAATAAGCGCCACATTTTGGTGCCTGTTACTCAATGGCTTTGTCGGTTTCCAATTTGCTGAGGATGGTACCCCTCTTTCTCTCTGGGTGAGTACAATAAAAATTAGACTGACAAGAAATGAATTCTAATTTAATTGTTTTTTCTTTTCTTTTCTTCCATTAAGTCTATCCGCATTAGTTCGCTTCTGTACTTCATTCTTGTCGGCGCCATTGCTATTTGTACTTTCAAGAATATCGGTCCCTTCTCATACACAAGCCCTGGTGCCCTTTGGGTCTTTTACTTTATCATTAATGGAATCGCATTCCTTGTTTATGTTGTATCTCAAATTGTCTTGGTTGTCAACACACTTGATGATCGATGGCCATTGGGTGACATTCTCTTTGGTACTGCTTTCTTCATCATCGGTCAAGTTCTCATGCATGTTTTCTCTGTTGTCATCTGCGACGAAGTGAAGCACTATGTGGACGGTTTATTCTTTGGAACCATCTGCTCCTTGTTGGCTGTAATGATGGTTTACAAATACTGGGACTCTATCACCAAGGAGGATCTCGAATTTTCTGTGGGCAGCAAGCAAAACGTCTGGGAAGTCAAAGAGCTCTTGGGCGAAGATGAACTTGCACAAAACTACAGTGCAGGTTACGCTCAACAGAACCAACAATCTCAACCCCAACAATACGGTCAACAGTACCAACAGTATGAGCAGCACCCGTATTAAAATCTGTTCACTCGACTTTATAACTCTTTTTCTCCCTCTCACTCATCTTATAATTTCCATAATGCATTATCTCTTATGGTGTGATTTCCCTCTATAAACAGGCCAATTTCTTTGAAACCATCAAAAAATTCCCCCCGAAGATATTTGACTGTGTAAACTTGTTTTTTCTAGAATCAAATATATCATCAATCTCAATTCAATTTAAATATTTTAGTGCCACATTAAAGCGTGGCCAAAGCATTATTCACGATTTAAAGTGCTTTTATGAATATAGAAAGAAAGAATTAAAAGATCCTTAAACACAAAATCACACAAAGTTGATATCTCCTTATTATCATGAACCACTTACCAACCTGTCCCCTCAGTAAATATTACCCATCTTCTTACCTTGAACAAGAGTTAGATATAGTCATAGCAAAGCTACAAGGTATATCTAAATTTACTGCTAATACAGCTAATAAAGCTAATAAATGACGTAAACATTTATATATATATATCTGATTTTGTTTCTATACTGTGTGCCAACTTTTTGTTTGTAAGGACCGAATACCAAGATGTTTTTCAAGCAAAGGGACTCGGTTATCCGTGTGACTATTTATTTCTAGAAGGGGACATTTGCACAACCAAGAAACACCAAGCTCGGGCATTTTTCAGTCGGTTTGGATCCCCTCTACTCAGCCTTTGAAGACGCCCCGTCTTTTATGCCTACCAAAGCCATGGAATCTGCTAAAGAGACATCGAGCGATTTTCAAACACAATTAGAAGATCATTCACATCTCTACCACACTCTAGAATCTGGAGCTGATGGAAAACCTGGAGGCATCCTCATTACTAGCGTCGCGCAAGAGGTTCTTCCTGGAATTTGGATCGGTGGCTACACTGCACTTGAATCCCAAAAATTCCTGAAGAAGAATGACATTACGCATATTCTATCTATGGGACATTTTGAATATTCTTATCCTTCAGCAGAGTATGACAACAAGGTAAGGGAGAAACTTTTGAAACAATCTAGTCATTAAGAAATAATACTAAATAAACTGATTTTCCACAACAGATCATCCGAATTTCGGACAATCCTGGTGCTAATATTATCCAGTTTTTCCCCGAGACGTATGAATATATCAACAATGCAGTCTCCAATGAAAGGCATATTTTGGTTCACTGTTTGGCTGGAGTCTCACGTAGCCCAACTGTCGTGACCGCTTATCTTATGAAGAAACGGAGACTACGACCAAAAGAAGCGCTCGCGATCATTGCTCAAAGCCGACCTTTTATTAACCCAAACAAAGGTTTCATGGATCAATTAAAGCTTTATCGAGAAATGGACTATACTTTTGATCCTAAACACCCGGCTTATTTAGCTTACATAGCAAAACATCCGCTCAATGGTATTCATACTGGGCACGATGAGTACAAAGACTCTACCTAAGGATCTTATAGAGGCTTATTTGTGCGATCCTTTTTTATTTTTTGCTGCTTTTGTTAATTCTCGCTTTACTCTCTTGACCAAACATTGTCATTTTTAATTATTTAATTTTTTGTATACTATATCTCCTTGTCGTTCTCATTGACAATGTCATTATTTTATTTTTGTCTAGTACGAAACAACCTTTTTGAGGGATAAAGATGTGTGCACCAAAACATATATTTATGTAGAGCATGTATCCCCCCATTGACATCTTATATTTACAGCAACTCTAAAAGAAATCAGTTTCGAAAATATCTGACGCTAGTTATATTTATCAAGCATATTTATTTGAATGGCTGTCACAAACAGCTACATAAATACATTATTGATCGCTAATTCTTCTTCATATATCTAATATACAATCATGCAAAACATTTTGATACTTGGCGTAAGGTTGTAATATGAGTCATTTTTAAACATAATCCAACTACTACCATTTTAATCCTTATAATAGAATTCGCCTTAAGATCTCGCAAATGTTGCCTGGAAAAATATGAATACAAAGCATATTTTACATGGTTTTACTGTCACATTATGTACGTCTTCCATCGATTATGGATTAACGAAGCATTGTATATGTGGTACTCCATCAATAAGAGCCATAAGTTATGCGCAAGATATAGAATATAGGTATGTATCCAGTTTCTAGGAGTTTCGTCTAGTATATAATAAGAAATCGAGCAAAAATATCTTAATTTTTGAAATTTAAAGCGCTAAAAAAAAGGATTTTCATATCTGTTTCATCCTTTGATTGTTAAGTATATAATTTTTCATAAAATGTTCCAATGTTTAGAGTTTTTGCGACATATTAAGACATTATCTATCGTATGTAAACAGATACTTTTTGCGAAGACTTGTGGTTGCGAATAATTTTAACTAGTAGACAATTAAGTTGCGTGCTTTAATGAAATATGGTAAAAAAAACCGGCTTTAGTAGGAGATTCTTACAAGAGTACACCCCTAAATACACATTTTTCCCCATAGTGATATTTGTGCAAAGGTTATAATATAAATATGTACTTGTTTAGTCTGTTTCTACAGAATATATTAATAGTAAGTATTTTTTATATATTAGATAAAGATGGTAGATGTGCGACTATCTTTAGTGTAAAGTTTTATATATAACCATTCGCAAGCAATTGAAATGTATTTCCACAACAGTTCATTCGAGAATACAATTTGGACAAGTGGTTTTTAATACTGTTTTAGGATCGTTATACTCATTCATTTTTAGTTTACAATGAAGAGTATAATCAATGTTCAAAGCTTTCTCTAACCAGGTGAATTAGAATACATGTTTTCTATGTTTGATAGTTGATGTGAATACCCACTTCAAGTCTATCATATAGAAAAGAAAGTACTGGTTTTTGCTCTTCTAAAGATCATTGTGTCCCTATTTAAAGTCATTTGCCCGATAATCTTGCCATCTTAGATCATCTTCACTTTGGGCAATTTCTTTTAAAGAAGTGTATTTAAACTTTGTTTTACTCATAGATTGGTATTTACAGCGAGTAGTCGGCTATTCATCGTACTCATCATCTTCGTAGTCGTCTTCTTCTTCTTCCTCTTCTTCCTCTTCAGGTTCATCATTAAAGTTTTGCCGTTCGTTTGTTTTGATGCTCCAGTCTTCGGCAATAATAGGTTTTTGTATGGGTCTGGGTAGCGGATTATGAACAGCCACAGGTTGGCTCATAGGAAGCATACCACCTGGGCAGAGAGAGTCCAATGTATGGTCGAATATTTTCTATAAATTATGTTTTAAGCAATCGCTAATTTACGTATAATATATCATGCGTCTCAAGACGTACCTGCATTTCGTCCGCATCTTGATATACAACAGAACCCTCTTCATTGAATGTACGAGCATTGTCAAACATAAGATGGAAGTCTGCGCGGAACTGAGCAATTGTTTTATAATATGGTGAATGAATGCGCTTTTTAATCATTTTCATCGCAATAGGACTTTTGATCATGGTGTAATACAATGGATAGTCTCGTTTACTGACAAGATCCATAAAGAGACTACACCGCTGTCGGTAAGAGCTACAAAATAGTGCATGTTAAAAAAACATCTTTTTAACGTATTTTTCCCTACTGTTCATCTTCTTCTGTAGCTTGTTCTACTGCTTTGTAACACCTATCAAATATCTCCGTCATTTGCTGCCGGATTGGTGGTGGTAAAGGATCTCTTCCAATCAGTTCGGCTCCTTTTTTAAGCCTCTTTTGCTATATGTCAGGTGTTAATGTCTAGATCATCCAATTGTGTATAAAAATAAACTATTGTCTACCTCTGGCTCCCATTTCTTCGGTCTTCCGCGTTTTTTCGGCATCCCGTCCATTTCTTCGAAACGAGCTATTTGGGCAGCCAGCTTACGGCGTCCACGTCGACTGCTTGTTTCTCCTATTTCCTCTACAAAGCCTATTTGACCTGGACCATCCGGATGTCTTTTTTCTCCCTGAACGAGCAAGTCATTCATATCTACATTCTCGTCCTCCAATGCCTAGTACAGAATGTCAGGAATGCGAACTATATTTATAACCAAGCCATGCAATTACCTCCACCCATTGTTCTTCCGTTAGTCCATCGTCGTATCGAATACTTTCTTTCACTCGTTGGCCACGACCGTATTCTAACAGCCCATTAATGTTTTCATGTACTAGATCTTCTTCCTGATTGTAAATGTCAGGAAGTTCATCGTCTTGAATCAATCGTTCTGGTTTCTTTCCACGGCCACCCATTCTTCTATAAAGATCCATTTCTGCACGTGCTCTTTCAGCATCAATTCGTTTAAAGATCACAAGTTCTTGATCAGAACGCTTTAACATCTCGTTCAGTTCCTCGTCATCCATCTCCTCATCAGCCTCGAGTTCAGGGTCTTCGTCGTTCTTGTCTTCGAGTAAGGATCTCTGCATTCGATAAGAAATTAATACAAAATACCCCTACTGTGATTATAGACACTTATCAAATAGCTTACCAAAAATGCTTCACGATCTTCATCTGTACTACGGTTATCAAATTTACCAGCTTGGATAACCTTACCATCAATATCTAGCTTGTAGTTTGCCCTAGCCAAGATGTTTTCTTCGATAGAATTGGCACAAATTAAACGAAAGATTCGAACTTCCTTGGTTTGACCAATACGATGCGCACGATCCTGAGCTTGGAGATCTTGATGAGGATTCCTATTTGATAATTTCAGCATTTTGTTTTCGTTGTTATGTATGTGTGAATATTTATCAAGGCTATTTATTTAGAAATATACTTACCAGTCAGAATCGAAGATAACAACTGTATCTGCTGTTTGTAAGTTTAGACCAAGACCACCTGCACGTGTACTCAGCAAGAAGATAAAATAAGGTGAATCAGGAGCGTTAAATAGCTGTAATAGTTGAGAACGATCGTCGGACTTTGTGGAACCATCAAGACGTAAATAAGGAAATCCTCTAAGGTTCATAAAATCCTCCATAATACTCATAATACGGGTCATTTGGAAGAAGATCAATACCTAAAAACATGAAAGCATTAATCAGTACAAAAATACCGCGAAGGGATTTTTTCTTACACGATGTCCTGTCTGCCTTAATTTGGGCAGCATACGATCAAGCAGCTCAAACTTTCCAGAAGTACGGTAAAGAAGTTCGTTGGACTGACGAATAGGGTTTATTGTGTTTTCAATTTCCTCGAACACGAAGGGATGGTTACAGATCTTTCGTAACTGCATCAATGTGTTACTAAGACCCTTGATTCCTGTCTTTCTATAATGGGATTTAGTAAGTCGTGACAGTATATAAGCAAAGAATGTATTACCCTTCACGCGATGCTTTATACATTGTTCCGTTCTTCTTCATTTGGGAATACAATTTGGCCTGAAGTGCAGAGAATTTGCACTTAATAACATGCTCTACTTTGTCTGGTAGCTCGGACTCGACATCTTTTTTCAACCGACGCAACAAAAATGGTCTAAGCACTTTGTGGAGACGTTTAATAATCAGAAGTTGTTCTTCTTCATTGAGATCGATTTTGTCTTGTACACCTTGAGTGGAAAAGGGTGTATTGAACCATTCTTCAAAACTCTTAACACTCTTGAAAATTTTCGGTAGAATAAAGTTCAGCAATGCCCACAGCTCAGGTAAGTTGTTCTGAAGCGGTGTACCAGTTAAGATGAGACGGTAACGAGTATGGTAATATTGTCGTAGGGTAAGGGTTAGTTTGGAATTGGTGTTCTTCATACGATGTCCTTCATCTACAATCATGTGAAGCCATTTGACTTTACTCAAAGCAGGCCGGTCTTTGATAATGTATTCGAAAGTTGTTAGCAGTACTTGGAAATCACCACGTCGGATATCCATTTGAAGGTTGCGGCGTACAAGTGGCATGCCCTTGTAAACAATCTTACTCACTGAGGGAGCCCATTTATCGAATTCAAGGTGCCAATTGGTTAAGGTCGACAAAGGCACAATAATCAAGAACGGACCATTTTGTTTCTTGCGCTCAATCAGGTAGGTGATCAAACTGATAGTCTGGATGGTTTTTCCGAGACCCATCTCGTCAGCGAGAATACCATTCAAATGATTGTTGTATAAAGAAACCATCCACTGCAAACCCTTGACCTGGTATTCCTTGAGTGTACCTCCTACCAGCATTGATGGCTGGGACACTTCTTCCTTTACTCTGTGCGTCACCTGGAAATAATCTACCTTTGCGTCTGGATCCTATGAATACACAATACACGTATACACAAAACCGTAGGAAAGATCAATTATTGATTATATTTTAATGTCTGTAATAGCACTTACGGGTGCCCCTTCATCTTTTATCGGCTCCTGTTCAAATCCATGCTTGCTAATCGAGTCATTCTGTTGATCTACAACTGCCTTTGTTAAAGAGCTTAGGAAAGTACCAGTCTGTTTCAGTAGTTGTGTGAGGCGAGTATCCTTGGCTTCGTCGATGAGTTTCATATACGCCTCTTCATCGTCATTCTTGAGTGCTCTGATACGTTCTTTGGTGATTCTTTCTGCCTTCTTTTGTTCCTCCTTTTCGATGTGTTGGTGGAACTGGACAACAGCTCTACCTAACTTTGACTGTCGCGCTTGCCATGCCTTATGCGTACCGACCATATCACGACCATGGTCACAAATTGTCTGGAGATAGTCCATATGTTTCTGCTTTTCGCGCTGTTCTCTATCAATACGCTGCTGTCGTTCGATTTTTTCGGTCATACGAGCGTCTCGAAGTGAGACTTTCTTCATGCGTCTGTAAGCAATTCTATCAGAGGATACAGCAAGAATAGTTGATCTAGCCATTCCAGATGTCATTTCCTCCCGAAGCTATTTAGAGTAAGCAATATGTGCGTACAGTATGAGATCTATATCCTCAATTATTTTCTTTCATTTTCTTTCTGTTATTGTACCTTTCTTTGTTTCTGCATCAATCGCAATGTTTTTAATTCAATCAAAGCTTTTAGTTTAGGGCGATTGCTATCAGCAGATTTAATTTCTTCGGTTAAAGCAGCTATCCTTGTCTCAACAGGGCCCAGCTTTTCTTCCAGAAGAGACATCTGGTATGTGACTCTTTTCTTTACACCCTCCTCTCGTTCCTCCATCAACGCTTGAGTGTCAATTCCAACAGGAGTAATACTGGGAATCAAAAGACGTTGCTGACGGGAGGCATGGGTGTATGAAGAAATTGGTTTTTTTAACAAGTTGTATGGCGAAGCATAAGCATTGTACTGAGGCTTCTTTACTGGCGGCGATTCAGTCGGAACGGGTTTCGGTGTGGCAGAAAGTGCAGGAGACTGTACGGCAGCTGGGCTTTGTTGGCTTGAAGTTTCTTGTGGTCGTTGCAAGCCAAGATCTTTAGTCAAATCGAGTGAGCTCGGGGACAGAACTGCTTGTTGAAGTGTAGGTGGCAATGGTATGTTTTTTGATATGTGTTTGTACGCAAGAATTTGGTATTTCAGCGCAGCCAGTTGATTTTGTGTAAATGTCGAATGGGGTCCAGGAACTACGATACGTACATACAAAAGTTCAAAACTACTAATACCTAGAAAAAATAACATATATATAATAATGCAGTAACCACATACCTGGTATGCTACCTGATATATCCATTGACGGGGATTGCTGCTGCAATTGCTGTTGTAATTGCTGTTGAATCTGTTGGTTTTGCTTTTGATGTGATTGTTGTTGTAATTGTTGGATTTGATGTGCTTGTTGTGTTTGCTGCGCTTGTTGTGCTTGTTGTGTTTGCTGTGCTTGTTGTGCTTGTTGCGTTTGCTGTGCTTGCTGCGTTTGTTGCGTTTGCTGTGCTTGTTGAGCTTGTTGTGTTTGTTGTGCTTGTTGAGCTTTTTGTGTTTGTGCTTGCTGAGCTTGTTGCTGGATTGGTTGTTGAGGTTGTTGCTGTGTTTGTTGCTGCTGCTGCTTTTGCTGCTGTTGGTTTTGTTGGGCCTGTTGCTGTTGGGCCTGTTGCTGTTGGGCCTGTTGCTGCTGTTGTTGCTGTTGTTGTTGCTGTTGTTGCTGCTGCTGCTTCTGTTGTTGTTGTTGTTGTTGTTGTTGTTGTTGTTGTTGTTGTTGTGTCTGCTGTTGTTGCTGTTGTGCCTGATGTTGCTGTTGTTGAGCTTGCTGTTGAGCTTGTTGCATAAGTAGCTGTGGCTGTGTTGGTTGAACAGGGGATGTTTGTGAGACATTTGCTGATCCAAAAAGTGACATTGGCTGGCGCTGTTGTTGCATTTTTTGATGCATCTGTAGATTCTTTAAAAACTGCATGATCTGGGCGAATTCAGCATTGTTGTCTTCTTTTGCACCAGTAGATTGTAAAAAGCGTGCTCGCTATAGATGATCTTAATATGACATCCCACGCGTCCAATTATGTCGGTTACCTGAAGTAGGCTATTGAGTTTTTCTTTTGAAAATGTACTTGGCAGTGAGTTCATTGGTGCCACCATGGACCCATGTGGCTGTACGCTACTCATGCAAATGGGATATGTTCAGCGCTGGTTTGGCTGAGTATCAATGAAGCGCGAAATAATGTGGGTTGTACGTAAGGAATATCCTGAGGAAAAGAGATGGTACAATTGTGTGTGAGAAATTAAGAGAAAGAAAGATAGAAAGAAAATATATAATTAACGGCAAGAAGAAGGCACTCGATATGGTTGACAGAAGAAAGAAAGAACAAAAGATAACCTGGAGAACAGGTTGAGCGACAGTACAATCAAAAGCCACGAGAACAATATATAAAGAGATAATGTCACATACGCCCATAAACACCAGAAAAACTGACCTTGTTTTTTCACCACAGGAGACAAAACGAACGGGAAAGGAGAAGAGGAAAATGAGTGGGCGATTAAATTCACGTGACATGCAGTGTCTACGTCAGACGTGACGTAGTCAAGCTTTTCTATATGTGAGTTCACGAAGCACTTCATTGACAGACATATACACTCCCAAAACTGAAATCACCGACAAAATCTTTGATTTCTACCCCCGAATAAACCATACATCAACTTCATTATGCTATATCTTCTCAAGAAGTTGACAAAATAAAACCAAACATTGTGTTGTTATAGAGAAATGTATATATATTATAGAATAAAAATAAAAAAATGAGGTTTAATATACGGTATGATCACCACGAGCTTTTATGACTGCTTTAACTCTGTCAGGCATACTTGCCACAAGAGTTTGCAGAACTCCAGGGTCAAGCAACTCCCATTCCTGAAGAATACAGGCCTTCAGCTCTTGCACATTATTAATAGAGGCCTTTCTCTCTTGAACCTTGGCCTTTAGGGCATGCCAGACATGCTCAATTGGGTTCAAATCTGGACTTTGCGACGGCCAGTAGTCAAATCGTTTAATCTCCCAACGGTTTTTCCACCACGTCGTGTAGGACCCAGTATGACAGCTAGCACCATCTTCTTGGAATGTGAACATGGTGTCATGTTCTTCATTCAATTGTTTGTACCAGGGATTGAAGTCCTTAGACAGACAATTGACGTATGCATCTTGGTCTACAGATCCTTCGATAAACGATAATGGCCCAATGCCACCAGCCCAGAAACAACCCCATACCATCACGGAACCTTTTCCATACTTTTCTGTTGTTAGTGTATGGCGTTCCTGGTGCCTCTCCCCTCGTTTACGAATTACGGATGGGTCAGAATCATTGCCTTTCACCATGAACCTCGACTCATCTGACCACACCACTCTGCTCCAGTCTTCGATGCTAAAACTGGCCCTAGCTCTAGCCCAACGCAACCGATTCTTTTTCTGCTCACGGGTTAACTTTGGTTGAGATACAGGGGTGTAAGAACCGAAGCCTTTTGCTCGTAGGTATCGGATAACTGTCTGTCTACAGACAATAACGCCAACAGCTCCCAAATTTGCCTGGTGGTATCCATAACTCTCAAAAGGATTACGTCTCACACTCAAACAAAGACTTGTAACGTCTGTTACACTAAGTTTCTTTGGTCTCCCAGGTCTGGTCTTTGTCTTGGCTGTTCCAGTAGTCTCCCAGCGCTTTATTGTATCGAAAACTGTAGTTCTAGGAATGTTCATACGGTTTGCGATGTCAGTTGGAGTATGATCGGCTTTTGAGAGCCAAACAATGCCTCCACGCTCAAAATCTGACAGCTCGCGTCTGGAGGGAGTAGTTTTAATTCTTTTATTACTTTTCGACATTGGTGGTTAAGTTTGAGGTAAAGGTGTGAGGAAGAGAAAGGTAAAGAATGTTATAAAAAAAGCAGCATGAAAAATGTGGTTCATCGATGATTTTTATTGTCGGAGTGTATATACAGGAAGAAGTGTATAATTAAATTTGTTCATAGGAATCTATAATTAAGTAGAAAGTGCTATTTTATTGTACATTAATTCTTATTACTATACTTCTTTATATAATTACTTGCTTAATATAAACACTTTCTTACAAAATATCGCCATAGTTGTTCTGTTAATCATAAGGAGCAGACGTTTTATAATGGGACCAGACATTTTTTGAAAGGATACAATGTTCCAACTTCATCAAGCTCCTCAAACGTGACTTAATTTCTGGAAGGCAAAAGTATTATATAGTCTGTAACGAACTATAAATTTTCTACAAATTAAAATCATTTACATATAACAGGATGATGTTTTTCATTTAATATAACAAACGTTCTTATGTGTCTATAATACAAACTGTTTTTGTTGCTTCTGTTGAATGGAATACTCGGCTTTTGAAGAAAATTAAAAGAGAATTAATAAAAAAAAAGAGAAATGTTTGAAAAGGAAAGAAATGTAGAGTATTTACTTAATGGTGGGTTCATACCACTTTGTATAGCATATCCTACCTTTAACCATAAAATATTTTAAGAGAATAGTGTTGTTAAAAGCATTAAACTAATGCTTAAGCCATATATTCTGCTTCACGACTAACATATTTACAATCTGAAGATGGCTAAATGGATACAATTGTCAAGTACAAATTTGGTAGAGGGATCACCCATAAAGATATGACATTGTTAGTAGTAAATTTCGGAATTTAGGCAAAAAAATTGCACCTAGTAAAGTATAGAGTATTAAGAAGACAAGACATGCTCGTAGTATACTTTTTTTCTTCGTCGGTATATTTAAAGAAGATGTGAAGTATTGTAAGAGTTTAGGATATGCCATAAAGAGGTTACATATATATGGTTTTAAAAGCTTGAATATAAAAGGGACAGTGTGCATACGTATCCAATCTCCTTTAAGTTAACTTGGTAGGTTTAAGTATAATCAATGCTTTAAATTAGACTAATGGGGTGTATATAAGAGCACCCACAGCGGTTTGTGTAAACTTGCCAATATGTAAATTTAAATAGAAAATTTAGATTTTTTTCATCCACAGTGGTTTGTAAATAAATGTTTTAGCCATTTTTTAGACAGTTATTTAACAGATATCTAAATTTGGCGCTTCACTAAAACATTCAAGCAATAAAAAGATGCGACTTCAGATTTAGATAAACTGCTGTGGATGGTCTAAGCTATTCCATTTAAATGTGTATTTTTGGTTTGACTTGGCTATTTTAATTACATAAACCGCTGTATATGCACTGGTTTAAAATTATGGTCTTTGTTTCATCTTTGATTAATTGTTTTTTCACCTGTCCACATTAACTGTATTATTTTGTTAAGCGGAAAAACAAGAAGAGTTTCTAGTAACTATCAAAAAGCGATGTGAAGCACAATAATCGCACAATAATCGCCAATGTAATAGCTACGATCTGTTGAAACGTAAGAGAATTTCCTCTTAACCCGTCCTTTGAAATATGAGGTATCCATAAGAGCAACTTCAGCAGTGAGAGAACTTTTAATTTATCTAAAGTTAAACACCGCTACTTTAGCTAAAGAAAAGGTCAATTTTCCCAGCAGTTCGATTTATATTTTTCTTTAAATAAATTTTGAGAGCGTTTTCATCAATAAATTTTATCTTCCTATTAAATTGAATAGGAAGATAAAGAAAAGGGACTGTCTTTTATATTTAAAGTGAATTTAATCGAACTGCTGGGAGGACAAACTTTAGCTAAAGGTGCTCTCGGAATTGTTTTTCGATAAAGAATTTTTTATCAAAAAACAATAATGCTCCTATTTTAGAAGTATCTTTTTTTCAAAAAAGGAACAATATTTTTAAAGACCGTACTTTTTATACCTGCTCTCCAGCAGGGATAAATTTTTTTTAATATCCAAATATAGAAGTATATTTTTACTACTATCAGAACATCATTTGACAATCGCTTTTATCTTACTGTTATATATTATTTTCAGGGTCTTATTTGCTATACAAACCGGTAATTTCTACTCAAAATAATATATGGTATGCTATCTTGCACCAAGTGCTTTGCTTGAAGTCGAATATTACATGCTTCCTCATAGTGATAAAGCCACAAGAAAAAGTATTCCTTTAATATGCTTTCAAATAAGTTTATATCTTTGGAGTATAGTACTGGCTATAACACCGACGTATTATTAATTACACAACATCTATATGTGGCACATATTAATCTTCTAAAAAAGGAACATTATTGTTTTTCGATAAAGAATTATTTATCGAAAAACAATTCCGAGAGCACCTTAAATCTTTAAATTTAATGTAAAAGTGGAGATAAAGTGGACTGCTGAAGATGCTCTAAGCATTTAATTAGAGTTCTTTGGTGCTGTTTTCCCGCCTTTGGTACTGTCCACTGCCTTACAGCCCTTCAATTTCCCACATAAAATGTACCCTCCATCCCTGCTGCTTCATGGTTTGGTTTTACAATTATTATCATCTGGGATCATCACTAACTTTTTCACTTCCATTCTGTTTCTCTTCAACCGTCTTCCACCCTCAACATTGTTTGTAAAGTCTTCTCTTGCCAACCGCGTGATAACGTACTTGGAGAAAAATTAAAACACAAAATCATCATACAATTCATATAACCCTCAAACAAATCATCCAATTTCTCTTTTGTCCTACTTATGTAGAGACTCTTAACAAATATGAGCCTATCAACAGCACCTACAATAAACGAAAAAAAAAGAAACATGTTATTGTTTCTATAGCTGTAATCTTAATTTTCCATGAGTATTACGTACCGCCTTTAGCAGAATGCATTTTATGAGTCTGGGTCTGACCTATTCCCAGCTTGGCACCGCTTTTACAATTGTGGATATTCATGACAGCTAAGAATACAAGGTGGCCAACAAATACGGCGCCAAGACAGCAGGTTGTATTATGAAAACCGTCATCATTTACACATTATTTAAATGTCTCTGTTCTGGGAAATTTAAAGCAAAAATTATTGTAATTGTATCGTTTCTCTCGTCAGATAACTTGCTTTTGACAGTTGCCGCCAATGTAGAAATAGAAACAGTCATAGATATATCGGTTTTTTTTTTCATTGTTCACTTATTACTATGTTGACCAACAATATTTTGTCTGTACCAAAGAATATATAAAGCAAAATTAATTTTAAAGGGAAGTTGATTGAATTGTACAGCAAACGACGACTGAAAATACCGGTAATTATTTAAGAGTTCCATCGGTGATAATACGCTGCATTTTGTGGTTTACTGTTTTTTTTTTCTCCCTTGTGGTTTGTATATTTATTTATATTTATTCAATGCATCATAAAAACAACTATGAAAGTAGTAGGAATACACACACACACACGTATATATTAAGAAAAAAGTAACCAATAAAAAAATGCGACTTTCTGTGGCAGCACAAATTCTCCAAATGTGATATTCAGAAATCATTACTCAAATTTTGATTGTGAGTGCGTTGAATGAATGTAGTGAATCGCCATGAAGAGTTCAGGGGTCATTACTTGGACTTGAACAATGCACCATCGCATCAATGCCCTCACACAAACACATTCAAGAAACATTAACAAGTGTTAATGCTCTAGTTAAATCATAATTGGGAACTTTAGTCAGGTTTCAAAAACAAGTTTCTTTTAGTAAAAAAAAACTCCCCATTTTTTGAAGAAACATAGACATTATAAATTCAAGATGCTTACGATCGTATTCTTTTTATGATCTACGTGACTTTTACAGAGATTTTCTTCTTAAATATAATTGTTCGAACTGTTAAACTCCTTTAAACTGTTAGTCTTTTTTTTTAAAAAAAAAAATGTATATAATCTCTTGATAGCTACTGCCATGATTAATTCTTGTAGCAATACGTATATATATATTGCACATATCGGTCAAAGCAGGAACGATGACAAGAGTCAATGTTACGCAAAATTTTATCTTGAGAATGCACCAATGTTTTCTAGTTAAAAGGTGTATACAGAGAAATAGCTTAGTTTATCAAGTACATTAACAAGGTAGTAGAGTCAAATATGACACAAGCGATATACAGAGGCTATTTTGTTAAAAAAGACAAGAAACAATAATAAGAATAGTTGTTCTGTCTTTCAGCCACTCGACATTTTCTATTCGTTCTCCTCATTTTTTTTAATCCACCCAAACTTCAATTAGACACACAGCTTATAAATTTGACGTCTTTTTTTTTACATGGTAATCACTTCAAAGTTTACTCTTTGCGTTTAATGACCGCCTGTATCCAAAGGTGAGGTGTATGCACACGCTCACAGTGAAGGTAAAAATGTCACTTTTCATTTTTCTTGTGCTCCCTTTAGTTGGACCAATCTGTTCTCGTCCAAGGCTGAATGATGACGTAACGACCACACCAGAGATGAGCGGGTCTCCCACTGGCCGCGCCCATCCTATCGTTGAGTGCCCTAAAAGAGACTGAGAGACTCCCCATTTTTCCTTTTCTTTGTCCTTTTCCCTTCTCAATTTATTGGCCATCTTCCTTTGTGCCATCCACAAGGCAGACGTCATCTAAAGAATCTTGACTGAATTCTTACTTCATTCTCACGAGTAAGCGTCATCTACAGCTCCACTCTTGACCATCATGACCTCTGTAAGCTCAGTTGCCGACGTCGATGCCTGGATTTCTCAGCTCCAGGATTGTAAGCAGTTAACTGAAATCGATATTAAAAGACTCTGTGAAAAGGTAAGATCATCTCTACTCATCAAACCAAGAGGTAAGACTGACGATATTTCAGGCACGCGAAATCCTGTTGGAAGAATCCAACGTTCAACCTGTACGATGCCCGGTGACTGTATGCGGTAAGATTTTGAAGACGAGCTTGAAGAAACAAAAAAAAGATATGGCCAATGGCTTATTGTGTTCGACTCTATAATCTGTCGATATAGGTGATATCCACGGCCAGTTTCATGATCTTCAAGAACTGTTCCGTATCGGAGGCAACTCACCCGACACCAACTACTTGTTCATGGGTGATTATGTGGACCGTGGTTATTATTCAGTCGAAACAGTTACATTGTTGGTGGCCCTCAAAGTGCGTTACAAGGACCGTGTGACTATCCTTAGAGGAAACCATGAGTCCCGTCAGATTACTCAGGTCTATGGCTTCTATGATGAGTGTTTGCGTAAATATGGCAATGCAAATGTCTGGAAGATGTTTACCGATTTGTTTGATTACTTGCCCTTGACTGCACTTATTGAAGATCAAGTAAGCCGATACTCTTACTTATTGAGGAAAGGTTTACTGATAATGGTATCCTAGATATTCTGTCTTCATGGTGGTCTTTCTCCTTCTATTGACACATTGGACCAAATTCGCTCTTTGGACCGTATTCAAGAAGTACCCCACGAGGGACCAATGTGTGATCTTCTTTGGTCTGACCCCGACGATCGTTGTGGTTGGGGCATCTCTCCAAGAGGTGCTGGTTATACATTTGGGCAGGATATTTCAGAAACATTTAACCACAACAATGGTCTGACATTGGTTGCCAGAGCACATCAGTTGGTCATGGAGGTATGTACCGAGTGTACAATGATTATATGTTCAAAAACTAATAAAGAACAACTGTACTAATTGTAGGGCTACAACTGGTCGCACGATCGTAATGTTGTTACCATCTTCAGTGCACCTAACTATTGTTACAGATGTGGTAATCAAGCTGCCATTATGGAAATTGATGAACATCTCAAGTATACGTTGTAAGTAAATAGCCTCTTAGTAACTTGTGAGATGCTTATTATGTATCCTTGAATTTTTCTATAGCCTTCAATTTGACCCTGCGCCAAGGAAGGGTGAACCTCATGTTACCAGACGTACGCCCGATTACTTCCTCTAAAGAAAAGATCGAGCAGAACAATAGATCCTTCATCACAGCCAAACAAACAACCAAAACAGACAAACAAATCCTAAAAAAAGGCTATATAGAGAAGGAGAACCTTGCTTAACCAAAAAAGAAAAGTTTGGTCTCTTTAACACTTCTCGTTCCCCTTGCCGATCTTCTCTTCTATCTTACCTTATATATGTATATACACATATACACCTACATATATATATCCTCTTTATCTCTCTATCTTTAACCTGTCCATTTTATCTACATTAACTATATTGCACGGCTATGAAATATTTAAATGGCTGTGGGCGATCATATTCCAAAGTATAGTTGTAGTTTTATAAAAAAAATCTTATGTCAGTAAAAGTATTTTCAATGTCGGACCTGATATCAACTTTTCGCTTATTCCATTTATGGAAAGTACAAGTCGCGCTTTTATGATCTTACACGCACCTGCCCATCCAAAGATTCCCTCCTTTTCTACTCATCTTTAACCATGAGGTAAACATCCATCCAACCCATCCACATCACAACATAGTTCATCCATCTCACACACTGTCGATTGCACAGCAAAGTTAGCGGTTCTGCCGTCAGAGAGACCGTCCGTGCCATCAAGGCCGGATGCGAAGAGAAGAAGCGTAACTTCACTGAGACCATCGAGCTCCAGATTGGTTTGAAGAACTACGATCCCCAGAGAGATAAGCGTTTCTCTGGCTCTATCAAGCTCCCCAACATCCCCCGTCCCAACCTTTCCGTCTGCGTTCTCGGTGATGCTTTCCACTGTGACCAGGCCAAGGCTGCCGGCATGGAGTTCCAGTCCGTTGACGATTTGAAGAAGTTGAACAAGAACAAGAAGCAGATCAAGAAGCTCGCCAAGAAGTACGATGCTTTCGTCGCTTCCGAGGCTTTGATCAAGCAGATTCCTCGTCTCTTGGGTCCCGGTCTCCACAAGGTCGGTAAGTTCCCTACCCCCGTCTCCCACGCTGATTCCTTGACCGATAAGGCCAACGAGATCCGTGCCACCATCAAGTTCCAGTTGAAGAAGGTTCTCTGTCTCGGTGTTGCTGTCGGTCACGTCCAGATGACTGAGGATGAGTTGCTCGCCAACATTATGTTGTCCATCAACTTCTTGGTCTCTCTCTTGAAGAAGAACTGGCAGAACGTCAAGTCTTTGTACTTGAAGTCCTCCATGGGTAAGCCCCAGCGCCTCTTCTAAATCCATCCAGTTGTTTGATCTATTTTATCTTTCATACAATAAAACATTACTTCTTTATGGTGAAAAATATACTTCAAATTACTTTATTTTATTTTGAGCTGTCAAGAGATGTAATTATGAGCTTACATATTTTCTTGGGATTACGGTCGTACAAGCCTGAAGTGTTTTTCCCTGCACAAACTATAGTTTTCTGGGATTATAGACTTCTATTTTAAGCTCTTACGTTTTGAGATGAAGAATCAATCTCGTTACGTAAATGGGCAGGTTAATGCCGTTAATTGGAAGTATACGCTATTGAATCTATAATTATCACACTAAAGATTTGTGCTGTGTGAATTTTCATCACGACTCTGATTGTGTTGCCACTTATGTCTTTAAACAACAATGTACATACATTCGCATTAGAAAAATGAACCTAAGCATTCTAACATCATGACCTACGCGGACTCAATTGAAGTATATTTGAGCTGCTGTTTTTTTTGTCTTAGAAAGGTTTGTATTTGGTTGTTACTGTAAAGCGACCAGGATATTATGCTTTTTCAGTCTGATTATATGTTTTAAGATCTAAAGGTGCGTTTGACAACTTTTATTTTAATTTTTAATAAAAAAAAGTTAAATATTACAAACACAGAGCACCTGCTTAATTTCAACGAATTAGAAAAGTAAATTAAATATGTGAAGGGTATAGTATTTCAGAAACAAGGTGGATTAAAGGTAATGCCATGATATGAAGCTGTTTTGGAACGAATGTTTGTGGGCATTGGAATTTCCCGAAGGCAGTGTAAACTAAATCTCATATATCGCCACTTTGTCACAAAAACTCTTATTATGAATTAGATATCTGACAGAGCAACATCAGAAAAAATCCAGGCTCAAAAATGGTGATTCCGGCTATCATACTGGCATCTATGTAAAATAGTAAAAAAAAATAGCCATAATATTAATGTTTTGAGTACTGGTCTGCTAAAAGTCCAGATCTCAATTCTATGGAGCATGTTTAATAAGCTCTTGAAGTTTTACGAAAAGGTTTATGGGCATTTATACAAAACGCAAATGATTTAAAGCCTGTAATCCAACGAGAATGGAATAAAACAGACCTCAAACTTGCTTCATACCTGGTGACGAGTATGTTATCAAGATGCAGGCAGTAATTGATATCAAATCTGGTCATACTTACTAGAGAGCTTGTTAATGGAGTCGATTAAGCTTGTACTTTGACTTAGGCTTATCGGAGTATATTTTTTATACTGATTACAGCTTCCTTTTTTGATAGGCCTAAATTTTCTACTTCGACTTAATCCAGTCAAGTAGCGAGAACCTTATCCTACAAATTCATCATGATATATACAATAACTAATTTTCAATAATTCTTTGCATAAAATTTATTATGAGAGTTTTAGCTAACATATATAAAAATATCAAGATGAACTATTAATTAATTCTCTCTAAAAGTCATTATGTTTGTCATGTAATGAAATAGTAGCATAAAATTCCAAAGTCTTGGATATAAAACTCATAATAAATCGACTTTTTTTCTATTTCATACAACAACTTTTTTACAAACCGCAATATTTATCTTTGTTATACCTTTATTAATATCTAACCAGCCATGTTACCAAAGAAATCAAGCAACACTACAAGAAGAAACAGAAAGAGCTTGGTTATTCACCAGTACACACCGCCACCTACAAGACCAAAAGATCAAGAAAGTGAAAAATCTGTCTCTACAGCCAGTTCATCTGGTTCTATAGGTATCTGGACATACTACAAAGAACTGGTACTTCTTCAAGGGAATCACACTTAGTTAAAGAGCCTATAGTGTACTTATTAAAGGTAAAATAAAGTTCAAAAAGACATAAAATCGATGTTTAATATGCTTTATTTATTATTGATGTTATTAAAATATATATAAAGCAACTCTTTAATAAAATTAGTCTCTTTACTTGTAAGCATCATGCATAAATACACTTAAAAAGAGCACGAGAAAGCTCAATAACAACAGAAAACCTATACACTTCTTTATAAATCTTCTGACATTAATTTGTCAAATTAATGTATATCTTAAGTATGAACTTCTAACGATATCCAAATAATTTATGAAAAAAGTGAACAAAAATTGCCACAATAATAGAGAAGGGGACAACGTAAGGAACTTTCATGGCTGCTAAAAATGGGAAAAAATTAAAACCAGCATCGGAATGCACGTCTCCGGTTAAAATAAGGGACGCTTTTGAGGACGTTATAGAAATTATATTTATACTTCTTTCCTCTTCATTTATCTAATTTAACAGAAAAACGCCATGTTTACTATCGCTCTTGTTATATATGGCTATTATTTGGGTCCTAAAAGCACTCGATATACCACTCCTAAGAAGAGAGATACCTATGAGTGCCTTCATCTGACAGCTCTTTTTGATAATACATACAAGGAAGAGTTCCAGTTTACTCTTTCTGAGGTTGCTATTTTATTAAGCCACTGATTGATTCATTAGAAAAAAATTATCACAGATAGACTTTTAACTTTATATAAGCTAGATTATGTCGACTAATATTATTCTGTTGGAATGGTAAAGTATAGAGCTTGAAAAGATCAGTTTTTTATTTTAGAGCCTTGATTTTTTAATGGATCAAGACTCCATTGATAGATGATTAGTTTATAGCGTGTATATTCTACTAGCTTCAATGGTTTAGTGGTTACTTGAGAAAAATATATATTATCCTATTTATCGGATCACTTTCAGGCTCCAGAGACATTGTTTTTGCATATACTATATTCATCTAAAATGGCTTTCTGATTTAAAAGCAAAACAATCATATTTGAACATCAGCCGTCGGATACTAAAGTAAGCTTAGCACATACTAAACTTAGTAAGCGCGTGTCGAACATTTCAAAGTTACGAGTTTTGGCAGAAAGTTGCGAGTATCCAAATTTACTCGTAATTTATTCTCTACAGTGAGAGTATAACATTCACGTGACCGAACTTTAGATACCCTCTAATTTATAGATTTGTTTTTGGTATTTCTGTTTCTATTTTCTTTTCTATTCTAATGAAGTCATGAGCATGCAGGCCTTTCATGCCCATCGCATCCTAGTACACCAACAAGCTCGCCGAGAAATTATGCATTCTTCTCGTCGTATACCATTTACAAACACTTTGACCAAAGCTCGCTTTACCCACTTACATGATCGACCATCGACTTACACTACTCGACATTTATCATATGCTGCACCTCTCGTTGCAAATGCCCCATTACTTCCGATTAAGCTCTTCTCCATTCCGCGAGCGACTATTTCAGCCTTGCGTTTCCCTGTAGTTGCAGTAGGTACAACAGCTGCGGGCGTGACAATCGCCAATAACACAATCCAAGGTAAGTTTTTTTTCCAGATTAGGATAATAGTTTGTTAATGTAAAATAGATTGGACTCGTCAGGGCACTAAATGGATACAAGACGGGACGCTTGAGGTGCAACCGATACTCGATAAAATACAAGAAGGGGTACATCATGTGTCGTTTAGCATGTCACACATTCAACTCAGTCTACCAACAGCTATCAAAGATCTTTGGAATTCATCAAGTACAGGAGGATTCGACAGTAATTCTAAGAATCATCGTAGCAATGAAGAAAATAAACGGACAGAAGGGAAAGAACCTGGTCAAGGAGGAGGAGGAGGAGGAGTAGAGACTGCAGCTGCAGCTGCTGTTTTGGGTGCTTATATTTCTAATGATGGAGAAGATAGAGAAGATGAAGGCGAAGAAGAAGAAGAGGAAGAAGAGGAAGATATACCTAAACAGCGCAAGAACTCTAAGCGACAGACCAAAGCAGCTCCTCATGACGAACAATTGATGATGCTAACTAAAAAACTTATCGAAATTCGAACAATTCTTATGTCAATTGATCACAATGAAACATTGAAGCTTCCGAGTATTGTGGTTATTGGGTCACAAAGTTCAGGCAAAAGTTCAGTTCTGGAAGCAATTGTAGGCCATGAGTTTTTACCAAAGTATGTCTATTATGCACAATCATAGGACTCTGTTTGCTTAAATGAATATCTTTTTGTTTTTTTTTTAAAAAAAATTACCAGGGGTACGAACATGGTGACTCGACGTCCGATAGAATTGACCTTAATTCATACTCCAAATCAAGAGGAAGAATACGGCGAATTTCCTCAGCTTGGACTGGGAAAGATGCACGACTTTAAAAAAATACAAAAAACGTTGGTTGACATGAACATGGCTGTACCTGACTCGGAGTGCGTATCGGACAAGCCGATTGAGCTCCGGGTATATTCTCCCAATGTGCCCGATTTGACTCTTATTGATCTTCCTGGGTATATACAAATTTCTAATGCCAATCAGCCGGAATCACTTAAGAGCAATATTGAGGCTTTATGCGAAAAATATATCCGTACCCCCAACATAATTCTTGCCGTATGTGCAGCAAATGTTGATCTTGCAAATTCACCGGCTCTTCGCGCTAGTCGCAAGGCGGATCCACTTGGACTACGCACTATTGGAGTCATTACGAAGATGGACCTTGTCTCTCCCGAACAAGGTGTTTCAATTTTACGCAACGCTGACTATCCTCTTCGGTTAGGCTATATTGGCGTTGTCTGTAAAGCACCTGAACGTGTTCAGGGCAATATGACCAAGGCACTCATTCGTAACGAGACTTCGTTTTTCAGAGAACATTTGATGTACAATCAGCGTGATATTCAGGTTGGAACTTCTACACTACGCTTTAAACTGATGAGTGTACTTGAACAAAGCATGGGAAAGTCGCTCTACAGCATTGTCGATGCAGTCCAGCGTGAACTTGAGGAAGCACGTTACCAGTTTAAGGTTCAGTACAATGACAGGCGCGTTACAGCTGAATCATATGTTGCCGAAACAATGGATTCTCTTAAACATAACTTCAAAGATTTTGCCAATAACTTTGGAAAGCCTCAAGTACGCCACGAAGTCCGTACAATGCTTGAGGAACGTGTGTTGGATATTTGTGCGGAACAGTATTGGGAAGATCCCAAGATTGCAGATCTAGCAAAGAGCTCACCTGATGATCTCTATTGGCTGTACAAGATTGACCTTGCAGCTGCCGCTTTGACCAAGAGTGGTATTGGGCGTTCTACAACTCAACTAGTAGTCGATGTACTTTTAAGTAACATGGAAAGACTGGCAAAGGCTGAACCTTTTAGCTTTCATCCCGAGACACGCAAACAGATTATGAACTTTACAAGCGAAATCTTGAGAACCAAGTTCCTTACTACAAGCGATCAAGTGGAAAATACAATTAAACCTTACAAATATGAGGCATGTATATGGTTCAAGTATACTAAATTATATATAACTAATTTATGGATATTATTAGGTGGAGGTCAGCGAGACAGAATGGGCCGAGGGAGTGAAAAGATCGATTGGATTGCTTGAAAAAGAATTAAAGATGTGCGATGAAATGTCTTTAGCTATTAAGAACTCAGTTGGTAAAAAGAAACTTAAAAGTGCTATCAATTATTTGCTCGACAACGAGAGAGAGGATACTCGCCGTCAATCTGAAATTCGTCGTATGGAGGAAGATGGTATGGCATCGCATGAAGAACTGTTTGCCCCTGGAGACGACGAAGATACCGTCAAATCATTTTACAACCCAAGATTGATCGAGAAAGCTAAAGAAGCATTGTTCTTGAGAGATCGAGCAATGATTTTGAAATACCGTATTGCAGCACTGAAGAGCCGCCAGTGCAAATCCCCCGACAATAAACAACAGTGCCCGGAAGCATTTTTGAATGTGATTGCAGAAAAGTTAACTTATACGGTAAGTTGGATATACTTTTTTGGGCATGCTATGAAATTTTGATAGTAACTTTTGTTGTATTAGGCTGTAATGTTTATTCAGGTTGAACTCTTGAATGAATTTTTCTTCCAATTTCCTCGTGAGGTAGACAACCGATTGGTATATGAAATGAATCGTAAGCAGATTCAGCAATTTGCCCGTGAGAACCCTCCGATCCAGAAGCATCTGCAATTGCAAGAGCGAAAGATAAAATTAGAGGAAGTTATGGATAAACTTAACTATCTTGTAAAGCGGCAGGCTGACCGACAGAACCGAAACCAGTGAAAAAAAAAACATTTATTATTCTTTATATATAATAGCTATCTTATTAAAACATAAAGCAAGAGAGGTAAACAAATAGTCAGCTATTTACATTTAAGATACAGTACAACATATAAGCTTGGTGAAATTATTGTAGTTGTAATTCCCGTAGTCTCGGTATGGGATGGAAATGGTTGAAAATGAAACTAACGTCACTGAGGGATTTAATTAATTTGTGTATGCGTGACACTTATAATTTTCTTGGGGTGAGCACGACGACGGATACAAGGTAACCAACCCTAGGACTGTTACACCTAATAAGACTACAGTCGACCATTTAACTCAATTCATACATCTTATTGTACGCCACAAACCCGTGTGTATGTGTGTGTGCTTGTGTTTTACATATATAAAAAAACCTGGTGATTTTTTTGGTAACAACTACTGAATAATGATACATCAACACGGATAATCGTATCCTTAACCCAAATAAGGCGTAATTTTCCAGTTTCTAAAGTAAAGCTAACAGTGTAGCATTATTTTCTAAATATATTTGCTGGGCCTTCGTTGGATCTTTTGTTATTAAACAATATTTTAGAGAAATAACCGAAGACCATCAACAGGACTACTTTTTGACTATGGGCATTTATTTTATGTTAATTCTAAAGATAATAAGTATATAACAATAGGGCCTTCAAACACATTATATATTAGTAGTAGGAGTAGTAGTTGTGATGGAATACTGGCCGAAATCGACCGAATAAGACATGTACTTTAAATTAAACACCTTAGGCCTACGGCGTTTTATATCAATTCTGAAATATTTGGTCACCCAAATAGACACAGCAAAACTTTGATAAATCGAAAGGAAGTTTCTAATGGTCCTAGTCAGTTTTTTGATAGTAAACATTTGAATGATTATACTTTTATATGTCTTAATCTTTAACTAAGTTTTATATGTGTATTTGTATAATAACTACTTTAACTGATAAGTGTATTCTCGATTGACGTCACCAGTAAAATAAAACGATCTTTGGCATATCATACATAAGCAACCCTTTATTCCAGTCACAATTGAGAGTATTGTCTCATTTGGGTTCTAGCCTAATAAGACTATGAGGATGATCATTGTTCGGTGGCATGTGGATAAGATTTTTTTTGGAATGTAAATCTTTAGGCGTTTTATTCAGTATATTCGCCCAAATCCATCGTAGACAATCTTTCTGTCATATGCTACAATATACAACTGTCCTGACTGTAAAGCAGCCTCCATTGCATTTCTAACAAAGTAATACCAGTATGTAAGGTGTGACTAGAGGGTTCGGGATCGGCATGATGAGATCAGATGAGAGTTACTTTTTCAAAGTCAATGTTGCATTTTGCGTTGCAGCCTTAAAAGGACATATATTTCCCGGAGGGGACAAAAACCGGCCAATCAGCTTAGTAACTTTGCCATCGACTTGCAGTCACCATTTTCAAGTGTAAGACAAAGTATTTGTTGTGGTTGAAGGTCCACTTCCTTCTTGTTCGTTTTCAACCATGGGCTTTTTTCAGTCAATATTCCAGCCTCACCGGGAAGACAAGGGTTGCAAACCAGCATCCATAGATAGCCGCCCGAAAGAAAGCTCAGTAACATCCAGCCCTGTTTCAAGTCGTCCACAATCACCAAACTCTGTCCATAGTTCTTCCATTCCAAAGTCTCAGCATCCTCATAATACCCCCCGCTTCCAAATTAACAGTGATGGAAGTCATTCTCATCATCTCTCATTCCACCCTTCTCGAATCTCGTTGAATGGCCTCACAAACTTCCTAGGAAGAAACCCTAGCAAACCCTTTCATCTACCGCTTCTGGGCGATAAAAAAATGTCCCCTGACGAAGTACGAGAAGAACGAGCTGCCGTCGATGCTACTTTAAATCGTATTGCTTCTAGCTCCTGCTTGGCTCAAAAGTGGGGTACATGTCATGAAGTGATTGGTAAAGGAGCATTTGGTATTGTTCGAGTAGCACACAAGACAGATCCTAGCTCTCCTGGCGGAAAGAATGAACAGCTTTATGCTGTCAAGGTTGGTATCGTTACTTTATTTATTTTTTTATTTTTTTTAAAAAAAAAAAAGCACATCAAAATATACATTTTGACTCAAATTTGTGGAAATTATTTTTGTAGGAGTTTCGAAAGAGAAGCTCAGAAACTACCAAAGATTACGTTAAGCGACTGACATCCGAGTTTTGCATTTCCTCGTCACTCCATCAACGAAATGTGATTGAGACACTTGATCTGGTACCACTTAGTGAAACATCACTAGTTTATTGTCAAGTAATGGAGTACTGTGGTGGAGGAGATCTTTTCAACTTGATATATGATACTTCTCATGGGTTGGAGACAGCAGAGACATACTGCTTCTTTAAGCAGCTGGTGCGGGGTATCCAATATATTCACAGTATGGGTATCGCACATCGTGACATTAAGCCAGAAAATCTCATTCTTACATCCACTGGATGCCTCAAGATAACGGATTTCGGAAATGCGGAATGTTTCCGCGCAACCACTCTAAAGAACGACGAGCAAGGAGAACACGAATGTACTGTATATTATTACAGTAAAGGACTTTGTGGTTCAGAGCCGTACATAGCACCTGAAGAATTCGAGAAAAAGGAATATGATCCCAGATGTGTGGATGTCTGGAGTGCAGCTGTTACTTTTATGGCCATGAAGACGAGTAATCACATGTGGAATATGGCAAAAAAAGATGATGAAAACTTTGAGCGATACCTCAAATTTAGACGTCTTTTAGATGAGGAACGTGAGCGCGCGCGTCAGGAACAAACAATGGCACCACCTATCCAACGTCTCAATTCTACACCCGCAGAGCAGGCCCAGTTGCGAGAAGAAAAGCTGAGAAAGGTGCGAGAATCGATACGAAAACAGGCCAAGGAAGGAGGTCTAGATGTATTTGAAGGCTTGGAGATTGGTGCCAAGAGACTCATGTATCGCATGCTCGATCCAAATCCTAACAAACGCATTACCATTGACGAGGTGGCGAAGAGCGATTGGTTCTCAGGAATTACATGCTGTCAGCAACCATAGATTAAGAAAAAGAAGAGGAGAGAAGAGAAGAAGAAAACGGATGAATAGATTAGCATTATCATCATGTAATTATAGTATACATTTTCTACAGGCAGGCTTGTACACTTCATTAAATCCGCCATTTTACCCCCATGGATTGCATTGAACTGTACTATAGCCAATCAAAATGATTCCCAAAGTCCGCACATTGATCAAGATCTTCTCAGCTAACCCTTCTTGTTCTTCTGAACAATCCCTCAGTAGAGAAAGTATGTGATCAATGAACTTTCTGATAGATAAATGGATAGATGGATAGATTGGTAGATGGATGAGAACTGATCTTGACACTCCGTTATCAAGATGCAAATCTTTGTCAAAACACTGACAGGCAAGACTATCACCTTGGAGGTGGAGTCATCGGATTCGATTGACAATGTTAAGCAAAAAATTCAAGATAAAGAAGGTAATGTGCCCATCTCAGAATTTCCCATTTGTGGATGCACATTAGAGGAGCTGGAGAGAAAAAGAAACTTCTTTTTGCACGGCAGGCTTAAAAGGACAGGCGTCTAGGCATTCCTCCGGATCAGCAACGTTTAATTTTCGCCGGTAAGCAGCTTGAGGACGGACGTACACTCTCAGACTACAACATCCAAAAGGAGTCTACACTCCACTTGGTCCTCCGTCTTCGTGGTGGTATTATTGAGCCTTCCCTTAAGGCTCTTGCTTCCAAGTACAACTGTGAGAAGATGATTTGCCGCAAGTGTTACGCTCGCCTTCCCCCCCGTGCTACCAATTGTCGCAAGAGAAAGTGTGGCCATACTAACCAGCTCCGTCCCAAGAAGAAGCTTAAGTAAACTTGATTTTTCTTGAAGGCTTTTTGAAACAGCAAATCCTGCGCACCCAAGAAATTACATATAAACGTGTAGAAACACTAATAAAAACATATACATCAAACAAATTGTAAATCTAAACGATAATTGGCTATTAAGAATGTGTGTCCGTGGGCAGGTTTAACAAAGGAGTAAGAGATGAAGAAGGGACCGATCTAAGCCATTGCATTCGGGGACCATAAGGAGAGTGGGCATGGACCCGGAAGCCAAAAATCTTTGCAGTGTATACATTTGGAATCTCCGGGATAAATATATCAGGAAAAGCTTGGACAAATAAGTGAGGGAAAGAAGATCCAAAGTGGGCACCTAAAAAGAAGGAGAGAGAGAGACCGGGCCAAATGGTTGCGTATGATTATTATACATGCAATTGTTTGTTGATTAATCATATCGTTTGTTACCATCCACATTATTAAACTTTGAGCTTGTGGGTGTGTATATGTCTTTGCAATTTGGGCAATACAGTCGTACATTGCCTAGCTTTGGGAGATCATGCTGCCCACACGGCAATACTTTATATTTCTCGCAATAGACACGAGGACAGTACCCAAATTCACCTGCTTCATACTTCTTCAGCTGATCACTCAAAGGTTAAGACACATGGAAACACATTCTATATACTTATATACTTATATATATATATATTCACTTACCATTTGAAGAAGCCCTGGCCTTGTAGTAATGTATCTTTGATGAATCATTCCATACAGCATCTCTGCATGTGGTTCGAGGATACTCAAGTCTGGGATGCGTGTGTATGTATCATCTTCTGGCTCAAGATCCATGATCATCTCAAATGCTTCCTGGTACAACGGTACATGAGCAGACAGTCCAGTGAGATTAAAACTGTCTTCGATAAAATCATCAGAAACTTCTGCGTAATATTCATGCCCTGGCATAGAGCAGAACCAACTAATCCACTATATAAATTCACAGCAAAAATTAGTTCAAGTAAAATAATGATAATATACGCAGAATAAAGTCTGTGCATTTTTTTCAAAAAGATTATAATCACCTTTTGGAGTGACTATAACCAACAGTAATAATAATAATATTGAAGCAAATTCTTACCGATAATGCATCATTGCTATTAGAGCTAGTCATTGAAATCTGATCTGAATCTAATGACAATTAACAGATATTTGTCTTGGCTTATTAGAAGAAGAAAAGACCTCATTTTGATACCAATATTATTGTGCTTGAACTTACTTTGTGATCGGTTGGTAATTCTATCCATATTGATGTTGAGTGAAAAGATGGACATTAGAAATGGCACAGTAACTTTGATACACTTCTTGTCGACGTCACAAGATATCTAGAGTCTGCATGTCTATTCGTTGCATGCTTCATTTACATTAATAATTACGTACCTGTAATATATTAATCTTTGGAAATTCTTTCCTAAATCTAAGTATACCTCTCTCTATATATTCTCTCGCTCTCTTTCTTTCTCTGAAATAGCGATATTGACTAGTTGGTTTGTGTATATGATATTTTGGGGTTTCTGTTGAACATCACTTGCCGATCCGACTGTTATAAACCAAGAAAGTCAACTTGAACTTTGGCTTATAGCTGATTTTCCGTTTACTGTCAACATCGGAGCCCGCTTTTTCTACCTTGTAGCTTGAACCTTCTGTATTAGATAGTGTCGTTAAATGTTCTAATCTCACTAGAAAAATGGAGACATTTATAAGCTGCTATATTTGGCAGCTGGAATCTCAAACAGGCCTATAATTTCTTTTTTCAGAACAATATTTTTCAAATTTTGGGAACGTTGTTCAACTTTTATTGTCTTTATTTCTTTTTTGGGAGCAATAAGTTAGAACTTTTAACGACACGACCTAATAAGGCGTATTTTTTGGATAAAACTTTTTAAAACTTTTTTATATTTAAACTAAAAGTTAGGCATACATTATGTAAAGAAATAGTGCCATGATGTTTACTATAATCCTTAATAGCCTAATAATACTCTTCTGTGCTGTTTATTTTAAAATAAAATCTAATCATAGTGGTTAATAACTCTTAAAGATGCGCCTTGTATAGTGTGTTTTACTGTATTTATATATCAACAAAGAATTCTTCTTTGATATAGAACTTCATGACCAACTTAAGACGAATGAAAAAATTGTTTTTTTTTAAAAAAAAACAAAATGAGATAAGTATAGACACATGTTCAAAGACTTACACTGTATATTGAGTTAGTTAGTGCAGCGATAGCTACATAGTATTGCTTGGAAGTTTTTTTAGTGGTTCTACTGCTACTGGCTTAAATTTCCTTTCTTTTGAGGGTAGTGAATGAGCATATACTCAATCTGTAGAATATTAATAGCCGTATTCTGCTTCTGTGCAAGCCAAAAACAATATGTCTAAATTTTAGAGTAACAGTCAAATCACGGTTCCAAAGGTTGTGTAGAAAAGACTGAGTAGTGTCCTCATTAGATCCGGTAATGTACTTTAAACATTATTGGTTCTTGCATCTGAGTAAAGAATGTTGTAGCTTAACAGTTTATTCCTATATATACATACAGCGTAAACACCACATACAACGCATATAAAGAGAAAAAGAAAGGGATTAAATATATTTAAGGTTTTAGAATTGACTTCATTATTATTATATATAGTACAAATAAATCGATTAATCAATATATATGGTGTGGACAAACTAAAAGTTCAAAAAAAGTTCAAAATACATATTAGATAAAATTGTCCATATAATCCCGTCTCTGTCATTAAGTGAGAACCTTTTATTGCGAGTTTTTCCAGAACTCTCATTATATGGCACATCTTCTCCATAAAAAATGCTTCTCTTCTCAATCCTAGTGGCCATGGAAGAAGACTAACTAATTAGAGTCGATTAAAAATTTTGCTCTTTTTTTGAACTTTTAGTCTGTCCATACCAATAGATGAAGCCATCAAAGCCTTATACTCTTCATTTTGTTATTTAATTTATTATTGACAATCAGATCTCCCGAAAAGTGCATTTTATTATTTAGCGGGAAATTTAGGTATTGATCTGGACAAGGGCAAGGACAGAAGATAGATAAATTCCTTTGTTAAAGATACTGTTGATTTGATTTTTCTACGGTCAAGCTCTACTGGTGCTTATACATATATTTCTGCCTGTAATGTGTGAGAAGTAATTATATGATTGTTTTTATGAGAATTCTTCCCAAATAAATAAATATAACGATGGAATTGGCCTAAGAGCAATATGACCGGAACTGGTTATGATTGGTCCAAAGAGTAAAACTAATTGAATGTTCCTTACAATTTCTATATTCCACCAAGTCAACCAAGAGTAAAACTTCTTTAACACCTTTATTTTAGCTTGTATAATTTTTACTTGACAGCACTATTAAAAATGTATTTAATATAAACAGTTAAATATTATGATATGAAAGATTATTTGATAGAGAGTATCATTTTGATCCAAAAGGAAAATGAAATACAGAAAATTAGCTATATATGCAAATCGGTCAAGTAAAGTTTTTCTATAAATGTAAGTAGCATGGTAAGGCACTACAAGATCCAACATATAAAGGCTATTTGACAGCTTTTGCTCAAATATTGATCAAATCATCTTTTTTTTTCACTCTAAGAAACATTTATTAATGAAAAATCGGATATTTGCACCAAAAAGTCCATTTTTGATACCCACTTTTCCTCAGGACAACATTTGAAAAAAAATTGAATTTTTTGTTTTTTGTTTTATTAAGCAAAGTTGTGTAGAAAGCAAAGCTCTATTGGTCGGTGCTTATTTTACCAGTAACAGACAAGTATTCGTGAAGATATCGATATATTTGAAAATGCCAATATCGCTATTTCCACCACTTAAGCAAGCTATTTAAATGTCCGACAGTAAAAGCATGTGTCCCAAAAAATTGGTCTCACTGTGTAATGGCAGACTTTGTAATACAGTGTATTCTGGTTTTTTAATCCAAAAGGCCATCTTAGAGGAAGATTGTACATTGGACTGCTTACAGGTTGCAAAATTGGATAAAGAGACAAACATGGTCTACAAGATTACTTGTATTTTTAATCTGAACTTTAACAAGTCTTTTCCACCAGAAAGTAATGACTTTTGTCAACACAGAAAAGGTAGAAAGTAGTACATAGCAATATATGTATGTATATTTTATAGCAAATTTATAGCTTAAACTCTTACTAAATATCATATAAATCAATACTTCTTCTATTATTTTGATCAATAAAAACCATAAAATTCCAATATAAAACATCATGCATTTGTTAGACGAATTATAAGAAGAATAAAGATATCTAAAAAAGGTAAAGATCTACTATATTTAAATTATTTGATTGGAGTAGATGGAAAAATAGTCTGAAATCCCGTAAATACTATTCGTTATAAATCATTTTGATTAGCTAAAAGGTGACATGCTATTGGCTGAAGAATATACGAGCTCGTATATGAGATACGCGCTCGTATATTTTCTACGAGTTCGGATATAAATCCTCCCATTTTCTATAGGGTAGGTCTATTTGATTCCAAAATTTTCCATATTTTTTTTTTTGGTGCGTCAGAAAAACGCTTTAGTTTATATTCTATTTATATTCTATATTTTATATTTGAAGCTATTTTTCTTTTTAATTTAATTTTTTGTACTTTCTATTTTTCATGCATCATTAGCAGTCCCATGACGTTTATATGATATAATTTGATGAGATTTCACTGACATTCTTGTCTGTCAGGCACGGGCACAAACATATAGATATTATTATTATTATTTTTTGGAATATATAAAAAGCTCCCAATTTTTTGATTTGGCTTTTTTTTTTACCTGCATAGATATCAAATTATCTTTAAATTACTTTGAAACCAAAAGAAATAACACAAAAATCACTTCAATTATGTCCGGATCAACCAACGAAAACTCTGCCAAGATCATCCTCAAGGCCAATGACCAAGAATTCTTTGTAATCGCCTCCCCTCACATGGCCGCAAAGTGGAGAAATGATAAGACGATTCCTTTGATTGACGTTGTCCAGAGTAAGTGTTTAAATTGAACATAATCGTGTTTAGAAAACATCAATTAATTGAATCATTATAGACTTTGATGTATTTACGACCCCAAGTGGAAGCATTACTGGTGAATTCATCCGTCCCTCCAAGGGTACTCTGGAAAGCGCTTTTGGAACCGATAGCGTAGATACCATTGTCAAGAAGATTGTATCTGAAGGCACAGAGCAACCCATGTAGTATAAATCAAAGTAATAATACGTACATATATGACACAAAATAGTTAATACAGTTTTGATAACTGCTTTTGTATCCTGTAAATTTGTAAAGAAAATAAACATACAAGCTTTCTATATTATATTATATTCAAAATGGTTGATTTAAAGCAATTATTTAATTTTATTCATTTTTATGATTATGATCTTCAAAGCGTTGTTTGGCTATTTGTGATAATATTTGATAACGCGCACGCTTAAGCTCTGCTTCTAAAGAGGGTGTATCAAATTCCTTGGCTAGTCTATCAATTATTTCCAGATCTATCACACCCTCAAAATTCTGATGTAATGATTCCAACTTGAGTTTAGAAGACGGGCCATCAGCCGATTTTGACAGCTCCAAAGGGAAAACAACGTCATGAGATGATGCCAGTTTTACCCCACTCAAAATCTCGTCAATTTGAGGATTGCTCGAATATCTGAGGCAATTGTGGTATGAAAGAAATTCTAGGTGTTGTGCTCCCTTGTAGGCTACAGATAAAAGGCAAAAGAAAGAAAGAAAGGTATAATAAATGACAAACATCCTAAGCACAATAAACACAGAAACAGAAACAGAAACAAGCAAACCTTTGTAATGACTGTAGAGACGAAATAAATTGTAGAAAAGAGGTATATTTGGTACCAGAGGCACAACAACAAAAGTACAAGACAACGGAACCCAATACGCTGAATAATACATATACTTCTTGTGATACGGTTCCTTTTCCTTCAGTAGTGCATCCAGATTGTCTTGGATTTGAGAGTCAGTCAGGCTGGAGGGATGAAGTACCTTTGCCTGTAAAGAAGGTGTCAGGAACAATATCAAAACCTCAATTCTCTCCAAAAAGTTTACTAACCACCCTCAAAGGTTGTTCAAGATGTTCTTTAACAGGCACGCTTTTAAGGAACCATTCCTGATAGTCAAGCTGGTTCATAAGTCCGGTACCTTGGTCATAAAGCTTTCTCTTCCACGAGTCTGGCTTGGCTTCTCCTAACCCTTCCCACTTTTTACTTGACCAATCGACGGCCTTTGTGAGTCGTGATGTTGACGGCAGAGTCGAATGACAGTAGTAGGCCCAACGATTTCGGAGGATTGGAATGGCAAAGATTCTCATTGTAGTAACAAAAAATAATATTTAAAAAAATAAAATAAAAACAGAAAAGGTTGCGTTGCTAAGCGATCGTCAAGACTTCCAAAAATAGTACAAGCATTATCTAATGACATCATTAGAGAACACAGATAGTCACAGCCTTTCCAAGCTTAGAGTCAAAGCTCATCCTTACTCCTTTGTTCATAGTTAACCAAGTAAAGCATGGTTCAAATACCAAATTATCTAGTATTAACCAAAGCCAAACAAATCCCCGCTTTAGAAATAAAATAAAATAAAAACAGCCCAAGGCCACTAAATATTTCAATATATATATTTAGAGAACAATATAAATAAATTGCAAAAGTCAGTAGACAAAGTTCGTGTCTGGATTATATTGGTATCAAACTACATTTGAAAATTACAGTCTAATAACTGGTAATTATTGGTAATGTGAATGTGAAGAATATGCGATTTGTAAATGGTATACTAGTAAATGGTATAAAAGTCGATTTTAGAGTAGACCATTAATAGTAGTATATCGTACATATCACTTTGTTCGCTGTAGATAGTCACCGAAAATGGGTTCTTTATATTAGGTAGTATTCATTTTAACATCCACAGCAGAATTTTTTGTTTTATTTTATTTGTTAATAAAATTGAAACATATTTATTCACACACACTCATATATATATATATATATTATTTTATGTCTATAATGTTCCTGTCACAAATTTGTTCCAATTACCCGGTTTCGGAATCTAATGTGCATGGAAATAGGATTCACAAAAGTATATAGAGACCGATTGCTTAACATTAACATTTGCTCTTTTGATAGCTACATATTATTTCTATATTATCAATTAAAATATAAGCACCAAGCGAGATACGTATATTGTGGGTGTATCCCATAGCCAGACAAACCTAAATATTAGATTTTCATTTGGCCAGTGTGCCTTGAAACATATCATTTAACACATACTGACTTGAGGACCGTGCCCATGTTAATTAATCCCAAGGGAATAATTATTTGTACCATAGTTGAGAACCTGACCAAACCTTGCTTACTATCTACACTGGTCTTTTTAAGAATTCGAGTTCTCGACCCTTTTTTCTTTCTTTCTTTCTTTCTTTCTTTCTTTCTTTCTTTCTTTCGCTTTCTCTCTTTATTTTATATTATATATATATTGAATATGAACACAAGTGTAACCCCTTGTGTGTTCCTTAATTAAGGTCATTGGAACTATACGCGGTACATTGTTGCCTAACAAAAAGAAAGAAAAAAAGTTGTCTGATATTATTGTTAAAATAAAATACAATACACACATTTTTGTTACCATTGAATTTGATGACTATGAAAACAAATCTCCAAGAACCTCTGTTAAATAAAGAACTTTTTTGAGTTATGCCGTGTAACCTTTGTTTTGGCTTAGTTATACTCGTCTAGTTTGACTTCCTTTTTTAAGATCAAACAGAAGCACAAAGTATCTGGTTGGCTTCATATATATATACGTGTGTTTTTATTTTAAATATATGGAAGTAAAGCACTGAAATTCAGTCTACGTCACATCAATTAACTTACAAAAAAAAAAGAAAAAGGATATCCTCACACCATCATCTCTTTCACTAGAAATGGCCTCTAATAATTCAACAATTGTGAATGAAACCAAGTCAATTGACACAGTGCCTATTGTGAATAATATCGATTCAACCCTTCATTCAGCCGAGATTTCGTCTCTTAAAACCGATCTGAATCCCAAGATGGCCCCAATACCAAACTCTGACCCACCCACTGGTCTAGATGGAGAAAGAGACAGTAAAAAGCAATGCACAGATGTTGCAAGCAACACCCCTGAAAGTGTAGGTGTTCCTGAAGTGAATAAAAATACTGTTGTGGACGACCACCTAGCCCTATTGGCACAAATCGAACAACTCAAGCAAGAATTGGCCGCCGCGTTGGAAAGAGAGAAAGCTGAGACTGTCAAGAGGGAAAAAATCCAGGAAGAGCACGAAACAGACCAAGCTATCCAAATCAAAAATATGACAAACATAATCGAGAATAACAATACACTCTCCAATGATATCAAAAACGAAAAGACTAAGGTCCATGCACAAAAAGAAACAATCGAAGGTCTGGAGTCTACTGTCAAATCACAAAAGCAAAAGATTGATGATCTGGAGTCTATTGTCGCGAATCATGAAAGGGATATCCATGAACTCAAAAAGCAGATCGATTACTCAGACCACAGACAGAAAGAACTTGAGAATAACATGCAAGAGTTTGAGTATGAATATAAGAAGCTTGATTCTAAGAATGCAGATCTCAAGCATGTACTGGATACCTGCAAAGCAGATCTTGAAGCAAAGCGTGCAAGCTACAAGAGCATGGAGGCTAATTTTTACTCTTATCTGCGCTCTATTCGAGCTACTGATGATGACCACTCGACAATCCAGACAGAAGTAAAGCAAATATGCAGTAAACTCAATAACCTTACCATGAGTTTGCGCGGTCATGCAGATATTGTGGGCGGGACATCATTTGTCCTCAAGCATTGGCCCGAGAGAGAAGCCGAAATCCGCGAATTGCTGATGACAGACGAAACAACAAAGGAAAAAAAGGACACCCTTGACCTGGGCTTTATTGCATTGTTTTTTGAAAAGTACATTGTTGATGTATTTACCAGTCGTATATTCAACCAGCCAGTGCATATTGGCGTTTCTATCAACGAAACATACAAGCAACTAGATGAGTGGATGGTCGAGAGAAATGAGGACTGGGCTGGACGATTGAGACAGCAGATGTGTGCTTTGGTGAACAAGCACCCTGGAAAAGAACAGGCTAACATTGAGGGTGCCAAAAATGATGTTGTTACAGAAATCATGGTGCAGATGAAGTTAGTTTACCCTAATGCAGATATGGACAACACCCAAAAGAAGATTGCAATGCTTGTTGGTAGAGCTACAAAAGTCAGCATGGCAATGAACAGTCAGGAAGTACGGGTTCGGGTAGGCAAGTTTGATGACGGAAAGACTGAATACGATGAGGACAAGATGCTTGCCGTAAACAAAGGAAAAGCAGGGGGCACTGTCTTTCTCACCATAATCCCTCCATTTGTTGCGCTTGATGGTTGTAAAGACAATGTGCTTGTAGCAGGAAAGGTTCTGTGCCTATAACTTAGGATTCTTTTTAATTATACAAAGAGAGGGAGCATCTTTAGAGTAATTATTGTATTTAGAGCATCTGTAGCAGTTTCTTTATATATATATAAACTTGTAATTATTCTGCCTGCTATTCATTCTACTATCAATTATTATTTTCTCTATTGGTAAAATATAGCCTTATATATATATATTAAAATGAATTATGATTTTTAAAAGCAATTTTGGGTTTACTTTACATGTAAAATAAACGCTAAAATGATGGAAATGCTCTTACATTATCTACAGTGTTCTATTGACTTAAGCCTGTAATGGTTGATGGCCGAAAAGACTGACATATACCGAGTTAACTATTTTCAAGCAATACAGTTTACCATATAATGCACCTTATTAATTGTAATCAATGAATGAAAACACAATCGGTCCCGTTTCCACTTGCTTTTTCTTCCTTTTTTTGAAAGTCATTTTTATTTTTGTGCTCATCATTAATGTATTTGAAATCGAAAAGAGTCATAGACAGATATATAACTTAATAGTTCAGAGGGTCAATAACTAATATGAGGTAAAAGTAATAGGAATTTTATTGTGTTCTCACAATCAATCCACACCGTAAATCTTACAGTACAGTACAACAAAATACAATCGAAATACAATCAAAATATGTAATGATGAAAGTTCCACTTTTTCATATGAGTTACAATCATATGCTTAAATTACATCATGTTAATTTTATTTAATCATGCTATAAATATATCTGTACCAAGAGTTCAAATATATATATATATATTTCTTGTATTGTGAGAATTCCAACCTTCCAATAAGTATGGCAATTTTTTGTATTTAAATTAATTAGTGAATATCAATTTATAATTCAGTTGGTATGGACAGACTAAGAGGCTTAAATAACAATAGAGAACTTGTTAACAGAGTCGATTAAGCTTATACTTCGACTTAGGCTTATCGGAGTATATATTTTCTTATACCGACTACAACTTCCATTTTTGATAAGCCTAAGTTCTCTACTTCGACTTAATTTAGTCGAATAGCGAGAACCTTATCCTACAAATTCATGAAGACATATACAATAATTAATTTTCAATACTCCTTGCATAAAATCAATTATAAGACTCTTAGCTAAAATATACTAAAATATCAGGGTGAAATATCAATTAATTCTCTCTAAAAGTCATTATGTTTGTCATGTAATAAAATAATAACATAACATTCCAAGTCTTGGGTATAAAACTCATAATAAATCAACTTTTTTCTATTTCATACATCAACTTTTTTTTACAAATCACAATCTTTATTACTGTCATACATTTATAAATATCTAACCAGCTATGGTACCAAATAAATCAAACAAAACTACAAGAAGAAACAGAAAGAACTTGGTCATTCACCAGTACATACCGTCACCTCCAAGTACAAAAGATCAAGAAGGTGAGAAATTTGTCCCTACGGTCAGCTCGTCGGGTTCTCTAGATAGCTTAACATACTACAAAAAAACTAGTACTACTTCAAGAGGATCATACTTAGTTAAAAAGGTTATAGTGTAATTTTTAAAGGTAAAATAAAGTTCAAAAAGACATAAAATCGATGTTTAATCTACTTTATATATTATTGATGGTATTGAAATACGCATAAGACAGCTCTAATAAAATTAGCCTCTTTACTGTAGATATAATTCATAAATACACTCAAAAAGAGCACGGAAAAACTCAATAACAACAGAGAACACTTATACTTCTTTATAAATATTCTGACATTAATCTGACAAATTAATGTATATTCTCACTATAAATTTCTAATAATATCCAAATAATTTATGAAAAAAGTGGACAAATAATTGCCACAATCATACCCTAGTCCTAAGTCTATGAAATAATTCCAGCGGCGAAAATAAACGACTGCTAATTTTGGCAAGAAGAAGTTCGACTCTATTAACAAGCTATATCTAATAATAATAAAAAGATCAAAAATATAAGCCGTATTATTGGCTTGAAATTTTAAAATAAAAAATCTAATCTAATGTTCATTTGAACTAATTTTGAACTTTTTGTTTTGTCTTAAGTCTGTCCATACCAATTAATTGTGCAATTTTATTATTGTACCTTTTGGACATCAATGGATTTAATACGCCAAAGGTACATGCACTTTTTCTTTGAAGTTTTGTTCTTTATATTCAATATTGACTGTGTAGGTTTGCAGCTCCTGTAAGACCAAGTACCTAAGATATTTCCTAAATGCCAACGACAGACCTATCCTTTCAATATTAGTTTGCAACAGCTATAATGTTTTCTGGAATAGAGATATCATGGCTGGAAAAAACATGTACTATATTGTGCAGGAAATTTGGAGTGGAAATTATAGGCTAGAAATATTCATTCCTCAACCAAGATCAAGAACAACAGCAACAAGAACAACAGCAACACAAAGCGTCACAATGAACGTGGTTGTTCCTCACTCTAGTGGGCGAACTTAAAGATGCTTACAGGTAAAGAACACTTTAGTTATTTTATTCTTTTGTGTCTCAATTCTCTTTTTTGTTTGTTCAAAAAAGGTAGGCAAATTATTTAAAAATTAATTTTCATTCGTCCAAAAAAGAATTAACATTGCCTTAATCTCAAGTAGAAACACTGTATTAACAAAATACAAACCCAGGGGAGGTTGCAATCCAGGCATGTGGAAAATCTTGGCAGTAACAAATTGAGGGAATTCGTAGAACGCTTATTGCTGTAGCTAACTGTGGATATGGTTTGTTCCCTTTCTTGATACGCTTATAAAGTAGTTGTTATTTCTATTCGGGATCTTATTTGCCTAGAAATAATGGGATTGAACAAAGAATCTTTAGCAAAGTATGCAGTTAAGCATGCATTGGAGCCATTCAATGTTCTAAATGAGGCTCATGCGACCAAAGAAATTCCGAAACCTGTTCAGCAAGAGCAGCAATCACGTAAATGGTGGACAAGCAGGGTACCAAAACCAGAAAGTATATTGTCTACAAAAGAACAAAATATCCTGAAAAAAGTCAAGTCAAGAGCATATTTCCTTGACCGAGGCATAAGCTGCTGTTGTATTCAAATTGGATTTGACGGTCTTGTTGGTAAAATAAAATAAAGTTTCTTTGAATGAATTACAAATTTTATGATATCCTAACACAGCTTATACTCTTTTTTTCTTTTTTACATACCTATTGTTTTTATTATTATTTTGGTGGGAAAATGTGCATGTGTGTGATGAATAGGCTTTGTTCCGGTCATTGGGGACTTCATAGGACTTGTACTCGCATTTCAATTGGTCGAAATGTGTATGAGGGCTGGACTACCAAAGAGTATCTTGTCCCAAATGATGTTCAATATCGGGATTGACTTTGCTGTAAGCAATATTTATAACGTTTATATTGAAGGTGTTTAAAAGCATTTCTCTCTGACGAACTTTTTTCTTTTTCTATCTCTTTATGTAGATTGGGCTAGTACCAATTGTAGGAGATATTTTGGATATATTTTACAAGTGTAATACCCGTAATGCCATACTTCTGGAGCGGTATCTGCTTCAAAGACGACAAGAAGAATTAGCATCTGGCCCAAGCTCGTCTAGTAAAACACCTTTGCTTAACTCATCAGAATCTGCACCAATAATAATGGAAACCATTCACACTCCTGGATCCTTTCAGCCACATCATAATAATCATCATTAGTATAGAAATTGTTTACAATGAATCAGTAAAAGGATCAAACTGTTTAGACTGATAATATTGTGATTTTGTTTTTCTTGAATATATATATATATATATATATGTTGCTATAGTTTTACTGGTATTGTTATTGATATTATGCTAGTGAACATCCTGGCTTAAGCCCAGTATGCATGTGAATAACAGCCATCCTGTTTGTTCATTGGGAATACCAGAATGGTGCTAACTATGTATATTCACTTTTTTTTAAAAAAGAAAAAAAACTATGAGAAAAGAAAACTAAGATCGCACATACACACTAATATGGTACATGGAACACTGTAAATACATGGATAGATAAAGAGGGTTTTGTACAAGAAATCCTTGTTGTTCAATACCTTGGAATTATTATATCTCTTGTTACTAGATCAACAAAGTGCGTATACCGAAAAGCTTCAATAATCTTCAATATAAAACTATCAAGTACATATATATATATATTGTGTATTTCAGCGATTTTTGTTCTATCCTAACCTATCAACGAACTCCCTTGGATCTTATTGTTCCTATTTTAGGTCAGATAAATAATGTATTAATTGTTTGATACAAAGTGCTCATGTCAATACGCTTTTGTACTTTTTCCCTTTAATATGCGCTGACTACCTCGTGAAGCCTCACTATAAATAGATGCTTACATACCATGAGTAGGAATTGTAGCTTGATCTTATCGGCTCAGAGACTAAATGGCATATCTACTAGTATCCTAGCTTGGGTATAGTATTCTTATTCTTATAATCATGCTTACAGAATACGGTTTGTGATAATGGCAGAATTAAGCTGTAATAACGAGACTATATTGACTGATGAAATCGTTCTCTTTATTTATTCTCTTTAAAATAAACCTGCTTCAAATCCAAGCAACAGTGTTTTGAAAGATCAGCTATTTTGCTGCTGCAGGCTGCAAATCAGTTTGTCCCACACACAAACCCCTCTGTGCTTCACATGCAATAAAAAAAACAAAATAAAATAAAATAGAATAGAAAAAAAGAAGCTCAGATGATTAGGTAGCATCTTATTTGATATTCGTTCCATTGAGGAAGCACTGCTTTCTTTCATATTCTTTTCATTCTTTTTCCCCAAAAACTATTTACAATGTCTTTTCTTTGGTCTTCAGGGCATATTATTCTTGACTCCACAAAACAAATATGTCAACTGGCTTCCTCCTTAGCCGACAGAGAGACGGCGGCACTGAATTCTACCCAAGAAGTTACCAAAAACATACTACCTTCACTATCTGACGACTACGAGCCTGAACTTACCTACAAAGACGAACTAGCAGCACTAATGATTTTCGTCAGTGACGATTCACCCTGCAATAATATCAATAATTTTGTTGATACGGTACCTCAACAACAGATGATTTCTTACAGCCATCTCCCAGCCTTAAAACCACCACCAAAATCCAAAAATTCACGAATACGTCTCACACACCATATAAAAGATGTTCTGGAACAGATTGTCATGGACTCTACTGTTTCACATACTTCATCGCACGATATTTTAACATCAAGCCACACAAACCAAATAATCTATCAAGCAGCCTCTCAATCTCAGCCTTGTCGGCAATCGAATCCCTCGTCAAATCTTCCGGAAACACACAAACCACACTCAGATCCAATACACATCAGCAATAAACATATCGTCCCAAAACACAGAGAGCCTAGCATAAGCACATATCGATTCTTTATGACAAACTTACTTGGCTTTAATAATATATCAGAAACCGTACCTACAAAACCAATAGTCGAGCTTATTCCAGGTCTCCGATCGGGATGTTCTGGGAGAGCTTTGTCGTTAGCCAAGCTTGCATTGGAAGTCGAACGCCTAGGAAACCACAAGTCTGCAATTGATATGATTATATCTAGTGTGACATCTATGATGGAAGCATTACCAGGTATTATTATTATTAGTATTATTATTATTATCATGATTTTAAAGAAAGAATAGCAATGATGATAGTAGTGACGCCCATTCTTAATCAATTCACTTTCACGTAAAAAAAATAGTTGATAAAAGTCCAGAAAATACAAAGAGAATGATGAATCGCAGAATTAAGACTATAGAAGAGCAGCACCGATTAGATATATCCTCTAAACCGCGTAAGCTCCAACAGCCACAGCAACAGAATATAGGTTCTCTTATAGGCGAAATTGCTAGAGTAGTGAGTGTGATGAGCGGGTACCCTCAAGCTAGTACATCTGGTATGTATACCTACCCCAGTAACTTAAACTTTGTGCAGATACATATATACACAGTTGTGCAAAGAAAAGAAAAACTAACCCGTACTTTATCATTATCTTTCGAAAGTAGACCCTGTAGCGTTCACCAATCGGCTAGTAGACAACTTCTCAAGTCTGGACTCAAATCAGAGTATAGGCACTCGTGTAATCTCAACTGTGTATCAAGGCATAGCACATGCGCTTAATTATGATTCTCCATATCCGACAAACCAAACATTCCTTTCATGGTTTGCCACTCATTTTAATACCCTCGCTGAAGAGACAATCCCTTGAGATCTCTATATATATATATATACATATATACATTTCTATGTTAATAATTATCTACAACATGACACTATATTTATATGATTCTTTTTTCTGTTTCTATCACTCCTTCCTATACTGTATTGCTGCGGGCAGCCTTAATTATATAGAAATATTGTATGTACATTCAATTATATTAAAACTAATACATGATTTCATTTTTTTTCTCATTTTTATACATGTACTTATATGACAGCTAGATAATTATCCTAAGAACTTATCTGGGGGCAAGTAAACCTCTGTACTTCTTTAAGACACAGGATATTATGCAAAAGTTTATAGTATAAGATGTAATTATAGGTGTGAAAAAAGAAGATCGATTTTTTTTATTGTTATCTTATTCTGTTCATTTACAGTCAATTTATTGTGTCCCAAATATCTGGACCAATTTCGAAATATTACAGTGAATTTATGAGCTTGGACTTTGAGTAGCTTACTATACACAAAATAAGAAGAATAATAAAAGGATATATATATATATATATACTTCTCTTTATTCATTCAAGAAATTACAGCGTGTTAGGTACGTGGTAAGCACATATGAAAAAGTATATAATCCAAATATTTTATGTGGTGTAAAAGATACTAATGTCCCTTCCGTAGCCAATATTACCAAAAGAAAGAAAAAGAAGGAGAGATTCGATCAGTGCACTTACCTCAAAATTACAAAATATATCTTGGAAGAGATCGTTCGCACATGTTAATCTAATTATTATTTTTTACCTTATAAATATATATATGTATGTATAAAAGAGGGGCTGTCATCTTCATGATGTTCTTTCCAGTTACTCGGTACTGTGTGTTTTCAGATTACGAAAGAGTATTTGTATCTATCTATGTATGAATAAGAGCTTTCATATGATGGGCTCACTATAGAAACCATTAGTGTAATTATTGCCAGATCTTGTTCAAGCAAAAATCAAATCAAATAAATACTCAAGGTTGTAAGGCGAGATTTATAATTGTACTGTACAAAATATAAAATATAAAATTATAGTGTGATTCCAACAGTTTTTTCCTTTCGTTTTTCTTTTTCCGTTAAATTATTATAAGTACACGAAATAAATCGCACCCTAATTATAATAGTGTCTTGATACTATTTGAAGTTAAACGACACCTATAGTGTGGTTTGACTCAGTCTAACTAAGTTATGGTGCATGTAAGGACCAGGGCCCATTTTAAAGATACATATATAGAGCTTATTTAATTTCAGCAGATGTTACAGTGAGGCTTACACTCTTTCAAAAAAAGTTAGACGAGTAACACCATCGGGTTTTCCATATTCTTATAAATAGCAAGAATCGAAAAAGATATCCACAAAAGGCTAAATCATAGTCTTTATGTAAAAAAAGGAAGAAGTTAATGATATATAGGTGTCTTGAAGTTGATCATATTTGGGTACATTATAGTACATTATAGTACATTATAGTACATTATAGTACATAAGAATATACTTATTTATTTATTTGTATTTATTCATTACCCACCTTGCCTTGGACTCATTATTAAGGATCTTGGATCCAAATAGTCGTACAACCGGAAAAACAATTAATAAATAGCTTATGAAATATGAGTTTTCGCTGATATGAGATTGTGCACAAATACCTTTCTATATCAACAATTAACTCTCACAAAAAAAATTAAATCTGTTGGATAGTTCTATTAATAGATGAAAATTACTAGATACAAAAAAAAAGTACACAAGAATAAAGTGGGTAGTATAATTTAATTAATTAGAGCAAAATATAGTGTATACATAGTGTGTATATTTGGAGTCGTTGTTCTGATGATGGGAATATTATAGAGTTACAACAGTAATAATGATTGACTACGGAAAATAGAGATATAAAGAGAGCAAAAGAGAGTTTTGAAAGACTTAAAGCGTGTAGGTGTAAGCGAAGAAGCAATAATAATACACATGCAGAACTATAATGATGTAAAGCTGCAAAATAACGAGAGGTGATAAGGAAAGGGGTATAGGATATAACCTACAGTTGTTGTTTTTTGTTGTTTGTGTTTTTGGCACTGTTTTATGAGAACACTTCTGACGCTTGGTTGATTATAAACTCAATTGTCGCATTTTTGTAATTCATGTCAAGTAAATCCCTAGACGCATCTCTGTCTTGCATCAGAGTCGGTCCAAACACCATCGCCAGATTCTTTGTAGTCATCAGGTTCTCAGAGTTTCGCTCTTGGACACTGTAAAATCAAAATCATATTTATATATACATATACATATATATGAGCCATAGTCTTTAAACATGATAATAACCAAAAAGAAAAAGAAAAGGAGTTGGTTACCGATGCAAATGTCGGCACAGAATCTTGAGTGTTTCGTAGTTCGCTGCTGGAAGTTGAGAAAGTAATTCAAAGAACTTGTCTATTTTTGCAAGACCAAAATTCATAGCTAAAGGAAATACCACATTAATTTATAGCTTTTTTTTAAAAAAGAAAAAAAATAGAACACATTATTCATCTATACTTACAAACAGCATCAATGAACTTTGGATAGAGCTCATATGTCAGCAGAGGATCAGGAAGCTCGCGGAAATAGTGTTTTAGTACACTTGTAACAGCACATATATCATTGAATTCCTCATCGTCTTCTAGGTTTACAGTTTTTCCTTGATCAAACGCCAGTTGAATCGCTCGTATTTGAGCTGCTCCTCCCGATTTTCTGTAAATCCCTTCATAGTCCATGCCTCGGGCCTCAACGGCAGTGATACATGTTTCTACAAGTATGGGTACTGGTCGCTCCTCTTGATCTACCTGCGCAATTAAGCTGTTTCCAAACATACTTACTAATAAAAAAGCAAGCGAAATGACATATACGTTATTATCGTTTGTGAGTAGCTAGCGACTGTTGTATATATGTGCCTTACCAGGTTGACGAAGATCTAGTTCAGATGCACCAAAAAGGTCGAGAGTGCTGGTTGTACTGGCATGGCATAGTTGAGGAACATGGCTCAAGCATTTTGCATGAGTAATATACCCACAGCCTTTTGTTTGTTATCATTTGTTATTGTTTTAAAATAAGCGCATTAATAAGCATAATTAAATAAGTTTCTCTAAAATTTTACACTACTTGATGAGTATCCTAATGACTTACATTGGCAACGAAGCTCAGAAAGCCCCCACATTTTCTCTCCACAAGCATCACATTTAGTAGGTCTCAGGAACGAGGTCGGCTGAAATGCGTGTCCATCTTGCTGTAAGCTTTGAAGAAGCGGATGCTGGGTTGTTGGCAGTTGTGAGGTTTGAATCTTTGCTCCTGTTCGTCCATCATTACGATTAGAAACGTACTGATTTCCATTCGGATTAGAGACGGTATTCACTCCACTGCGTGCTTCACCATAGATGGTTACTGCAGGATCTGTCTTATTGTTCTTTCCGCCGCGTTTTCCAAAAATTGTTCCACCGTTCTTCTTCTTTATCTTGAACATCTTTGGTGCCTGCGTTCCATTGAAACTATCGCGAGCAGCTACTTTACGTTCAACAGTAGTATCTGAATATTTGCGCTGCATAGGAACAGGAGAATGTAACTCTGTAGACCGACTTGGTGAAGGTGAATGAAGAAACGAAGTGCCAGCCATTATGGCTGCTGCCTCTCTCTCTCTTTCTGTCATCCTTCTGGACAAATCGTTGTTCATCGTACTCAGCTCAGCGTTTTTGGTATTGAGCATTACCATTTCGTGTATAACGTCGTCGCGGGCTTTGCTTAATGTTCGTGTCTCGTTCTTCAATGCATCTCTTTCATGGTTTAAAGATCTAATCTCTGCAAGAAGTGCTTTTTGCTGTTCATTCAAATACATAGTTGCCTTTTCGGATGCCCTACAATAACCAAACAGAAAAAAAAAGAAATAGTCTTAAGTGTTAATCTATTGTTTACGGGGGGATATTACATCCAAAACTCTTACATAGGCGTAGGGGCTTGTGCTTTTAGCAGTAGCTCCTCAATATCGTTTGAGAGTGTGGTGCGACATTCCTTGAGTTCATTACAGCTCTTATCTAGTTCAATGCGAACACGCACAATTCGTTCGATATCCTCTTTTACAACTCCAACAAACTGATCCCGATTTAACGATTGAGCTTGTTGAATGATCACTAATTGCTGTTGTAACTGGGATGCTGTATTCTCGTATTGCTGTCGAAGGGTTGTTTCTTTTGCGAATTCTTCCTTGGCACGGGTGAATTCTTCCAACGCAGATTTGCTAGCATCCTACAAAACAATAAAATGTGATATGCAATTTTCAATAAGCATCTAAATATTCGTATATATATACTCGCTCACTGGGTATCACGTACCTTGATTCGATTGAAATTGGTTTCCATGACCGTTAGTTTGGAGTTGGAAGATTTCAAATCTGACTGGAGCTTAAGTACATAAGCTCTGTCAGTAGATACACTTTCATCAAAATCTTCGGAACTTATTCTTGGCAGAGGAGAAGTAGGAACCTTGTCATAGGTTGAGAGATTTAAAGAGGTACGCAAGAGTTCGGAAGCTTTGTTGATGTTAACTGAACTCCTTGAGTCCAGTGTTGACTTGAATCCCAAGTCGTTGTTATCCTTTGAAAAAGAGAAACTAGCGCCGAGTGTTTTGGTCAAGTTGAGTAGGTCTGATGAATCGTCGTCAAAGAAGGACAGGTTGAGGGAAGATATTTCTGGTAAAGAAAACTCGAGAGGTGAGGCAGGCATGAGTTGGACTTCTGTAGTTGACTCGGCATTCATACGATATATGGTGTCTGGAACACTCTTGCTCTTCTCCATTGGGCTTATTTGGAGAGGGGCAGGCATAGATGAAAATCTTTGACGAGTATTTGAGATTGGTAGCAGGCTTTTTGAAGGAGGAGGATGTGTCTTGCTGCCTGAAATCACATCTGACCGAGACGGTGTGGGTGTTGGTGCTGCATTGTGTGAGGAAGGGTGGTTAGGGCCGAGAAGGTTATTGAGTCGTGTCTTGGTGATTATGTCAACAGAACTACTTCGAGAGCGAGCGGGGGTTGGGGGAGATCTTTCGGGTGTTAGAAGACTATCTTGGCGTACTCGATGGTCCTGATCGTTCCGCATGCGGGCTTCAAGAGGGACTCGCATGCGTTGCTGGGTTTGCATGCTATCGGCTACTGTCTGAGGGTCAAAAATACGGCTCGCATGTCGATTGGGTAGATTGGAGGGAGAAAGGCCTCCAAAACGTGGTTGTCGCTGTGTTGGATGAGAGCCGTGAAGAGATGACTGGTATTGGGTAAGAATCCAATGAGTTGGACTTTCAATATATTCAAATTACCTGGGTATCCTGAGATAACTGCCTGCTCTGATTCTTTTGTTTCTCCCTTTCTTCTCGACGCCGTAATTTTTCTGCTCTTCTTTTCTCATGACAAGGTGTACAATATATACCCTATCATGTTTCCGACAAAATTTTCTTTAGTTAATGGGTATAGCCGAACGTAGATAAAGAACGGTATAATGCACATTATGTACACACCTTGCTTGTTTGAGTGTATACCAAATCGTCGATCTTTTTACGACAGTTGATGCACTTGAAACAATCTGCGTGGTATGCTTCTTCGCCTGTAGGAGTAAATACCACGTGGTTAAAAGGCGGGATATTCACATGGATTGGCTATTCAGAGTCTTTTTTTTTTACCAGTCATTACGGCTTCATCGCGAATAGTTTCTTTACAGGCTGAACAGTTATAGGCACAGTTTTCGCACACAGGACGGCCGTCTGTGAGGAGGAGGAGATTGGAGTTGTAGTCGACCGAGGTTTGGCATTTTGCACATATGAAACTAGATAAAGCAAGATAGTTTCTTAGAAAAGAGAAGAAGAGGATTTCATCAATTACCAGTCCAAATGGAACAGAGAGTCTCCAAATGCAATGACCGAGCCTTCTTCGATCATGTTTGAGCATCCTGTGCAGGTAGGACCAATTGATTCTTCCATAGTTGTTTGATATTAAAGAGTGAGGTTTTTAAAGAACAAGGGTTATTGTATTAGATAAAGAGTGGACTGGGATGAACGAACGAGCTTGGTCATTCGTTTGCCTCGTATTTTCTGTGAAAGGGAAAAGAGAAGGGAAGGAATGGAGCGTAAATGCGAAAGAGTAAAGAGTGAAAATGTGGCACGGCGTGAACCAAATAGAGCTTGTGTTTAAACTAAATTTGGATTGTCCAACTCAAAGACAAAATGCGATGGTTTGTACAACAGAGGGTCATTGCTACTCAACCTAAAAAGGAAGGTGTGCGTCTGATGAAAAAAAAAAAGAAAAAAGAAGAGGGTTCAAAAGGATTCTTATTAGAAAACTAATTGCATTGATATTCACTCACTCACTCACACACACACTCTCTCTCTTTACATACATATATATATATGCTACCAGCTAATAATTAAGATAAAAATAAATATTTTAATGAATAATATATTAAATATACATGCATTTAGATGTACAAATAACTTGGTTTATTTAATCATTATCACACACACACACACACATATATATATATATACTTGTAAAATCTGTTTGCTTTTGTGGCTTCTTTGTATATTTAAAGAGGTGATTTTCTGGGCTCAATGATATTAAATAGTTGAGGTAAAATACTACTACTACTACTAATAATAATAATAATAATAATAATAATAATAATAATAATAGTAGTAGTAGTAGTATTTAAACTATGTTCAATTAATTCAATCACCTGGTTATCTGGCTATCTTGTGCCTCAAACATTTTTGATCGCACTGATCTTATAAAGTATGGTGTGTTAAACCAATATTTAAGAACATGTCTTTAGGAACAAATCATATTAATGAATATTCTGGACACTTTGCATTATAAATTAGCTCGAGAATCCAAACTTTACAGGCTTGCACTTTAAACCCTTCCAGTTGCACAGGTTGATCCATTGCTATTTTGTTTTTTCGTTCATAGTCAATTTATTATCCCGCTAATTAAATCAAGCGGAGACAATATTATATAATATTGTATATATATCATCTTTTGCAGTGAAAGAGAAAAATGGTAAGAAAGTAGCCAATAAATATTAGATGTATTGCTTATAATTTTAATAAGATTCTTTAAATTAATTAATATTAATATTAATATTAATATTAATATCAATATTGGATCAAATATATATATATATATATAATATACATTACTGATAATATAGTCTTTATTAACTTTGTACCCAATTCAATTCATGTAGTGCAAACAGTAATGTCGATGGAAATTATATCTTTATTTGATTCAATCTTAAATCTTAAAAAGAATTGTATCAATATTATGGATCCCAGAATATTTAAAGTACAATTTAAATATATATGTATTTTGATCTAATGGAAAAGATCAAATATTTGACCAGCTTTATTTGATTGCTTAATATATACACATACCTATACAGATACTCTTGAATTTATTCAAATAATACTTAAACTTATTTAATTAACACCTTGCTATAAACATAAATTTTTAAAGTCAAAAGTGTACGATTTTTCATATCGACAAACAAACATCAAATTAATGTACTATCGGATTCTTACTTTCGCTAAGAATATCTTGTTTAACAAATTTTGCAAGAAACGAATAGAGCGAAATAAAGGTGTCTAAATTTAACTCGGCAACAATCTTCAATTTTTGACCCAAAACTTTGATCTCGTCTTCAAGCCCTGTCATCCCCGTGAGAATCATCCCGTTCTCTATCTCTTCTTTTTCCGGACGACCATAACGAGCGTAATTCTTGAGATATTTACAAATCCGTCTGTACATTAACATATATATCGGTGACCCTGGCCGTAAATTGTGGCTCAACCATTCTCCCCAAAACGATGTCAGGGATGGAAGCTGTGATAGATCGAGATTAGGCGTACTCTTGGTCGCGTCATCTAATCCATTATCCAGATGGGTTTGTATTGCTGTATTACAGGCATGAAGAGCTAAGCTGTGACATGATACAATCGTCCCGTCTTTGATACCTTGTGCAGCCTGCTCATATGCATTTTCTGCGTCAGGGGACGTTAGGATAAAAGCACCCTGAAGAAGATAATTGAACAGACGTTTAAGTTTGACAATATCTTTCATATTCTCATAACTTCCTGCAAGATAACGGTAGGGTATCAACAAGATCGAAGTTACAATGATATTCTGGAATTCATAGCGAAACAGATGTGTCAGCCGTTTTTTGTCAAACCGAAGTGTCACCGGAAATGGAGCAGGTGGAAACCCTAGAGCCATGGATGTCTCGGTATCATCTGTTACCAGGTGAATTAAACCTAGATAGCTCTGTCGGTGAATAAGAAAAAAAACGTAGGTGTGGTTAGGATAACTTACCTTCATAGTATACATCCAGAAATTCGGCGTCTAGACCCTGTCTCTCCCAAGTCATCTTGAACCATCGATAAATCGATTCTATATCAAGCTCGTTTTCACTACTATCTTTCATAAAACAGCGCCATTCAAATTCTGGGCAGGTATTAATTAAATATGCTCGGTACTGACGAAGGGCTTTGTTGGCGCATTCCTAAAAAAAATAAATCCATTGGAAAGCAAACAGTAATCAGAATTTAGGATCAAGATCTCAAGAAGTCTACCATAGCTTACAAGTTTCACCGCCTCTAGAATAGAAAAACACTGACGAAAAGCCTTTGCAACATGACCTTCAAAAAAGAACTGGTTCATAAATTGTATTCTATAAACTTGACTCGAAGGACAAAGAGGCTCGAAAATATTATTGAGAAACTCGAGCTGGTTCCCAAAATCGCCCTTATTGTGACGAATTTGTTGGATAATTAACATTGAATCCAATGTCTCAACTATATCCTCCTCCCTGATGTGTTTAGGCCAGTTCCACGGAAAGATAGGACTAGCAGAAGAGCAAGCAAAAGGCTTGGAAAGGGGAATAATGACTTGAACAAGCTCGTCTAAAATCACAGCCAGGAATTCGAATTGGTCAAGTGGTACTAATCCATTTTTCAAGCTCTCAGATGCTGGATTAAGTACTGATTGTAATGCTCGGTCAACTCGCGCCCAGTAACGGTCCGACTTGCGTCTTTTTTCTCGTCCTGGAGAGCCATCAAGATTGGGGCGAAAAGACAGGGTGGGGTCGAACACCATATCATGCCTTAATTGGAGATTGGCGAATATATCAGTGATTGTCAACTCTTCTAGGGTGTCAGAATTTATCGGTGGCACCCATGCACTCTGAAGTAGGTTCTCTTCCGATAATAATTGATTGGTCTTGGGTTGAATACCCTCGGAAACTGATGCAACTTTTCGAGTACACGGAATATCGCTTGATTCTTTAAGTAGTTGCTCACTTTCGGTCTCGTCTTGTGTGTCGCATCTACGTACTTCGCGCTCAGTAAAAAGTCTAGGAATAGGAGATTTAGGAGATTTGGGGGGATCTGTATGGATTAATGAAGGCTGTGGATCATTTGTAGGTACAATATGATTAGAATTCGGATAAAGATGAGCATGGCGTCTACGTCGGTTAATCCATCGTCGTCTGATAAATGTTCCTCGGACACCAATGAAGCGATAAGAAGTAAGTATTCGTTTACGAAAGAAGAGACATGGGCGGTTTGGGATGATTCGATTATGCCTTTGCAAATGTCGAATGTCAGACAATTTGTAGCAAGTAGGATTTCTACTACATGAAAGACGGAAACATGGACGGAGAGTTGCGTGCCTTCGGTTGTTAAATGTGCGGAGGCTGATTGTGGCTGAGGGATTTGATCCCGTAGTAGGGTGTGTTTGGTGGTCAAGGTGGCTCATTGGGTCGTGGCTGATATTTTCATAACTAGTCAGTTCTCTCAATAGATCAGAGGAGTCTGTGATGTTCTCGGTTGAGAGCTGAAGAGAGTTGCTTTTTTGCATTGCCAGATTGTCACGCAAAAGTTAACTGAGGGAAGACCGACAAACAAAAAAAGCCGTAAAGAGGGAACCTTTTGAATAGATTTAAAAAGCGGAGTGGATTGAAAATAACTCTGAATGAAGTTGTTAGATTTATCTCTTGGTGTAATTATGACGGCTGCTTCTAACTCACTTTACGCTTTGAGGTGTAGTATTAATCGAAAGTAGAAAGAGATAACTATAATGGAGATTACAAGGGCTACCACTTTTAACGATCATATTCCATAAAAAATTTGTTTATTTAATTGGGAGGTTGATTAATATTCCAACCCTTTACAAACAAATCGTGTCTTTTTCATTATTATTATCTGATTTTACAAGATGTCTGTAAGCGAGAGAAAGTTTGTGTCTGTAAGTATATGTGTGTGGTGATAGAGGAGAAAATTTCCTTTATTTACTCAGTGATGTGATTGTAAATGAAAAGGCATCTTGAGGACTGTTACTGATAATTGAACTATACTTTTCTACTTTTATAAAAACAGTTTTAAGCACTATAATTTAATTCAATTGTTAACTAAGAAAAGAAAACAGATGGGACTATAAAAGCTATCATTTTTAAACAGAAACTATCCTACTGTCCAGACGGTAGCAAGATCAGGTTCATCCAGTAAAGCGTGACTAAGTATTAATATAGCAACTAGGATATTTATTCCTTTTACGTTTCCTTTTTCTATTAAAGAGATATACAGAAAACAGCCGAAAAAATCAAATGGAGTACTAAATCAAAGGCTGGATAGCATCTGTAAAAATACAGAGAAAGCTAGACAAGTAGGCTCAATACAGTTGAAGAAAATAAGCTGGGCCACCCCAAAAAAAATATGACATTTAAGATTCTTTTTTCGTTTTTATTGATAGCTTTCGACTCAAATCAGATAAACTATGGATATTTTACGCCTAAAAGAAAGTCTATATTATAGTAAGAAGGAAACGAGAAAAAAGAAACAGAAATAAAGGACTAGACAGCTTATTCCGAAGTGTAGTATTATTGCTGCTCTCTTGATTGTTTTTACGCCAGAAAGAAAAATGTATTGATCCATAACCCAGGTTCAGTGTACCAGCCAAAAGTTATAAATAATGTAGGCCATAATAAGAGCTTGGGCGTGTCTAGGGATTTATAAGTTAGCTTATTATAAAGAAAGGGAGTGCTCAGATACTCAAACAAATATTTAAGAATATACATACAGCTTGTATCAATCCTTGTTATGACCTCTTTTTAATGGCTGCTTGGATTCCCATAGTATTGATGTAGATACTAACGCCGGCCGGGTGAATTTGGAGTTTAAAACAAATTGTTGCACGGAGATAAACTCTTGTAGTATATTACAGTTGTTGCATTTGAGTATACTGTAGTAACTTTACATCTGAACAGTTTTACTGGGGCAGGTTCATGATATAATTGCTGCAAGTAGACTTGGATTTAATATACTTTACTTTTGTGCAATATTCGTCAATTTCTATTATTGCCGACTTGAATGAAGCACTTTTGGGTCTGATTTCGCCGTGTAGAATTGACGTTGTGCTAGATAGCATTCTTCTTACTGGGATGGTGTCTTTTCCCTTGATTTCATCCCCAAAAGGTAATCAATGGCACTGCTTATGAATTCTTGAAGGTCGATCTATACTATTTTTGAACATCCTTTTCTTTTCTATCTGAGTGACTCTAAAGATCAACCTAGAGTCCGTTTTTTTGCCAATTAACTTTTTCTATATGAAACAAAATTACTGCCAATCTCCCTTTTTCTCTTCCTGGTACTTTAAAGACACTAAATAATATGTGCTGCGGGTAGATGCCGTAAATAATTGGAGGATATAAAACTCTTGGCTTGTAACTTTCTCCAAGTCAACAGCCTGTCAGATTCTAACATTAATTTTATTTAGTAAATCCCACTTGAAGGATTCTAAATTATTTTATATTTGGCCCAATCCTTTCCACTAAACATAATATATAAACCTTTCTTTTTAGATGGCTCTATTATCCTTCTTGCAAATTGAGACAGGCAAGGCATTTTTTGAGTTTTTCTTTTAATAGAGACGTCGAGGAAAGATCATATTCTCAGAAAATAATAGTGTATTTCAAATCAGCAACAAGTCTAAATAGCTTCCTCCCACCGTTTCTAATTTCAAAAAATAAAAATAAAAGTTTGAGCGCTTTAAAATCTATAGCTCTGCAGAAGACCCTCTTTTAGTCTTTAATGTCAGTACTTACAAAGTCAATAATGATAATATAGCTGTTAAACATGGTAAGCTTAGTGTTTATTGATCTTGATACAATTATTCCATCTTGGCTAACAATCGTACAAAAAACAAAATTGTCTCATAAAACATCTTGTTTATTTCAATTTGCAATTTTATTTTGTCTAAAAAAAAGTATAGACTCGCCTGAACTTCTCCCGTAATGTATCTACATATTAAATATAATTCGTTTCAATTTCAAGCAAAAACACTGTAATTACCTATAAGCTAGGTCAGGCGAGCTTTTTTTTTCCGATTAGATTGACTATTTAGCTTTGTGATTTGTGCTGAAGAAAAACAAATACTACAGGGTCTGCAGCATTATGATATATCTTCCTCAATTGACACCTACCCTCTCCTATCTATTCCCTTCTGATTGTGATTGTGTCCATCACAAATCACACCATTTGGAATTCATATTGGGGAAATGTCTTTCGACAATATTTAGTTCCTGGCATAGTTACAGCCAACACAGAAATTGTTATACAAAAAGCACACACCTTTACAATTAGTTAATAAAATCTTATCTTTCCTTGTGGGTATTGCTATTTGTCAGTAGCCTAGGTGATATTTCCAAAGATGACTTTATTGCCCTTTCACGAAAATAAATTATTACTACAGCAGCAAAATTAAAGCGACAATAAACTGTTCATACACTAAATGGGAAAAGAAAAAGGACACAACAATGAATTTTTAGAATGTGTAGGCTAATTGATATCCCCAATTGATACAACCGGTATTAATTACAATTATTTTGTACTTGATAATACATACATTTATCATTATAACTTTGTTTGAGGTTGGTTTGAAAAACAAGGATATCAATTTTTTTTACCAACATATTATCCATGCTTCTTTGTAATATAATTGAGGAGGCCTGGCCCAAGTTAAAAAAAAAGGCTTTTGTAAACAATCATCCTCCCTCAGCCAGACAGAATACAAGGATTAACGAAAACATATACGTATAAAGTGATAAAGACAAACCCTTTTAAATTACTGCCTTAAATATCCTATTTTTTTTCTGATATACCAATAAAATAAAATAAAGCATTCGTTTTATGTTAGCTAATTCAACCTGAAAGATATTAAATTTTATACTTGACAATTCAATGTTAAACTATGGCCCTTTACAAAATCCCATTATCAACAAAAGAAATTTCAAAATTTCCAAAAATTGGTAAAGAAGTCTGTAGTGACTGATAAAAGAAACCCAGCTGGATGGACTGTTAACAGCTAAACATTTTGGATTTTGCCTCGGGATTCAGATTTTCGACTATTGTTTGGATGAAGAGCGAGGTATTAAGAAATGCACTCAACGGCGTGTTTGCAGTGTACAAACCTGTGGGCCTGAGTTCTCGCACTGCAGTCAGTAAAGTTCAGCATATCTTGACACGGGCTCTTGTCAAAGAGAGTAGTCTGTGTCTGTCATCTCTTGACCAAACAGAAATACCAATAGTCAGACGAAAGGATCGGCTCAAAGTTGGTCATGGAGGCACATTGGTAAGAAGTTATGTACTTTACAAGCCAAACTAAAATAAAAATCCAGGATCCAATTGCAGAAGGTGTGCTGGGTAAGTAATTTAATAAAGCTAATGTTTTTTGCTTATATATATATAAGCAGTATTAGGTGTAGGTTCTGGATGTAAACATCTTCACACCTTTCTTAAGGGTAACAAGGTAAGCATTACAACCATTCTAATTTAAGATCCTTCAATTAATTATTGTTATTTTTTTCTTAAATAAGGAATATGAAGTAGAGGTGGCTTTTGGTCAGGCTACTGACACGTATGACTCGGAGGGAAAAGTGACCAAGTTTGGATCTATTGATAATCTATCGGCGCACAAAGTTGAAGATGCCTTGGAAGCGTTCAAGGGCAATGTCTGGCAAGTGCCACCCATGTAAGCATCTCAAGACACAGTCACTGTTTACTAATTACTTCAGTTACTCTGCTCTTAATATGGATGGCCGACGACTGTATGATTACGCTCGCAAGGGAGTAAGTCTCCCACGACCTATTAAGGCTCGTGAAGTTGAGATTAGATCGATTGAGCTGACGGGGTTTGATGATGGAAAGTGCATGTTAAGAGTTGGGTGTGGAGGAGGAACGTATATGCGGAGTTTGGTAAACGACCTGGGGATTGCATTGGGCTGCTATGCACATATGACTGGCCTTAAAAGAACAAGACAAGGCCAGTGGACGTGGGAGGATGCCCTATCAATAGAAGAAGGAGTGCTTGATTTGGACGCCGTACGATCCATTTTACGCAGTCCAACACACACCTAAACTGGAAATTCGTTTTCTTTGTTAGTATTCTTCATCATAAACACCAATTACCATGACACTCCAATCCACTATCGACCCATCCCATCAAACAAGACCTAGTCTAGACAACATCCCTACAGAGATAGTCATACAAATTCTCAAAAACCTCACTCATCACAAAGACATTATGAATTGTGCCCTAGCAATTCGATCCTGGAGTTATTGCTGTTATGAGATTATATGGTTTAAACCAAACATGATTCGCCCTACAGTATGGGCAAATCTCTGTAGCACTCTCAGTCAATCCACTCCCACATACTATCCCTATCACTCCTTCATTAGACGTATCAATCTTTCTGCCCTTGCTGACTGTGTAAAGGATAACCACCTTTCCTGTCTCTCTGTATGCGATCGCCTCGAACGAATCACCCTCACAGGATGCCACAAACTCACAGACGCTGGACTTTGTGGCTTCCTTAGCAAGTCTTCAAGTGCCTACTTAGTATCAATGGATCTAAGTGAAATTACAAACATCACAGACACCACCATATTAAAAATAGCAGAATGTTGTCCAAGGTTACAGGGTCTCAATTTGAGCATGTTTAAAGACGGACAAGAACAGTTTCATGGCGTGACTGATGAGAGTATTATCAAACTAGCCGAGGGTTGTAGAGGATTACGACGGGTAAAAGAAAACACATTTTATGCGTTGATGTTTAAATGCACATGTTTATACATATATTAATGGGTATCATTGACCACTGCATGTATATTAACACCCATGGCTTTTACTTAGGTCATCTTAAACAACTGCTCTTTACTTACCGATGCGTCTATTACTCTGTTAGCAAAGAACTGTCGCTCTTTGTTAGAAATTGACTTGATCAATTGTGCTATCACTGAAGACTCGCTTCAAGCCATCTTTAAACATTGCCGAGAGTTACGAGAGTTTCGACTTAACCAGTGTGTTAATCTTGGGGATTCCGGATTTCTTGATTCCGATCTAGCTCCCAGCGTATTCAGAGAGTGCCCTTATTATGACCAACTAAGAATCATTGACCTTACTGGCGTATCGAAGATTACAGATGATAGTGTAATACGAATTGTTGAGGCAGCCCCAAAGATCAGAAATTTTGTTCTCAACAAATGCCACAACATTACTGACAAGGCTGTCTTTGCCATTTGTAACCTTGGCCGATATCTTCATGTTCTTCACCTTGGACATTGTTTAAACCTTACAAACCGTTCAATTATCCAACTAGCCCGTAGTTGCACCCGTATTCGCTACCTTGACCTTGCTTGCTGTACTCAGCTTACTGATGCAGCTGTTTTTGAACTCGCTAATCTTCAAAGACTTAAACGTATCGGTCTTGTCAAGTGTTCCAAAATCACTGACGAATCGGTCAAAGCTCTTGCGAGCCATGCTCGTATAGCCAATTCTCTCGAGCGTGTTCATCTCAGCTATTGTTCTCGACTTACCATCTCATCCATTCATTGTCTACTTAATGCATGCCAGTTGCTTACTCACCTCAGCCTTACTCAAGTCCGAGATTTCCTTCGCGCAGATTTCCAACATTTTTGTCGTAAAGCACCCAGCGATTTTAGCGAGCAACAGCGCCAAGCTTTTTGCGTCTTTAGTGGCAAGGGTGTCCAAAACTTTAGGAATTATTTAAATGCTAATGAAGGCATGTTTGGCTTTCCTGTATTTGGGACTGCCCCACCATTTTCTATCAACCTAGAAAACTATGACCGTCGCACCATTCAACAGGACGAGTTTGAAGCTGATAATGACGAGTTTGTGGATAGAGAGGACTTTGAAGAAGTATAGTTTTGAAGTTTATGCTTTAGTAATTTTCAATCAGCGTAAAACACCAGGTTTGAGTAGGCTTGGTTTTATACAACAAAAGCACACCTCACAATACACCACAATAAACACATGCATATTGATAACCCAGCATATTCATTTATAAAATCTATTAAACACATTGCAGACTTTCTAATTCAGTATCATAATCTCAATTGTCGGCTAACAAAAAAAAAGGAACGCCATTTTTTCTAGTATACCCTCAATTCATATCCCCACACTTCAATTAGGCTTAACTTACCCAAAAAGAGTAGCAAACAAACAATCCCTAGTTGTTTCATAGAATGTTGTTTGTGGTACATCAGTAATACTACTGTAAAGATCTGTGCTTTTCAGAAGTTGCGGAGACTATGTAATAATTGAGATCATGTTATTGAATATTACAGTACAGTGCTATGCATTGCATACGATACTAATCTCTAATCTAATGATATATTCGTAGTTGTAAAAAATATTTCTGGAAAATATAATCTTTTGACAGCTTTGTTTAGCAAAACATCTAAATTTCTATTGTACTTTAGGTTTATTTAGTATGTTTGTTATCATTATCATTAAAAAAAAATCGGAACAATTGTACTAAATTTCCTGTAGAAGAAATCCGGGACAATGTACACTATAACATACTTCGTTTTCATTTAAATCAAGTATATATATATATATATAACAGAATCTAGATACGCAAATACTTGAAAAGTTTCACACCAGTCCATAATGTTTATTCATAGAATATTAATCCCTGCTTGTGTACTAATGCGTTAATGCGAATAGACAGTTTGGGCGCCCACAAAACTCAGGGTTGATTCGATTTATTGAACAAGTCCGACACCGGGACTGGGAATAAACAACTGTTTGTTGGCTGCTTGACGAGCATCCCAATTTATCCATCCTTTCCATCCATCCGTTTGTCTTTCAGCCATGGGTGGTACGTATCATCAAACCGTCTACAGAACACATATCTAACTATTTGGATGTAGCCTACAAATACATCGAAGAGCTTTACAAAAAGAAACAGTCTGATGTATTCCGTTTCTTGCTTCGTGTGAGATGCTGGGAATTCAGGTACATTGAATCTTATTGATTCTATTTAGGCTTGAATACCACATTCCATTGCTTTAATCAGCAAAGGAATTGGTTTAAATTCATCCGATGAACTATTGTACTTGAACAAGCACTCATACGAAATGGGAAACCTCGCCATTTCCCTCGACATATAGACAGATGAACGTTATCCACAGAGCATCCCGTCCTTCCCGTCCCGATAAGGCCCGCCGTCTTGGTTACAAGGCCAAGCAAGGCTTTGTTATCTACCGCATCCGTGTCCGCCGTGGTGGTCGTAAGAGACCCGTCCACAAGGGTGCAACCTTCGGCAAGCCCGTCAATGAGGGTGTTAACCAGCTTAAGTATCAGCGTTCCCTTCGTTCCACTGCTGAAGAGCGTGTTGGTCGCAAGTGCGCCAATCTCCGTGTCTTGAACTCTTACTGGATCAACCAGGATGCCACCTATAAGTATTTTGAGGTCATCCTTGTCGACCCCTCCCACAAGGCTATCCGTCGTGATCCCCGTATCAACTGGATTGTCAACGCCGTACACAAGCGTCGTGAGGCCCGTGGTCTCACCGCTATCGGAAAGAAGAGTCGTGGTAAGGGTAAGGGTCATCGCTTCACCAAGACCAAGGGCTCCGGTCGCACTGCTAACTGGAAGAGACGCAACACTCTCTCTCTCACCCGTTACCGTTAAAGGCAAACCCTATGAGTTACTTCTACATAATAAAATTACCCATGTCTGCAACTGCATATTACAGCATCCTTGTTACTATATTTTTCATAATGATCTGCTCCTAAATAAAACATTTATCATACACGAAACTAAGCTCATCGATAAAGATAATATCGAACATAATAAACTTGAAAAATAGCACATTATCAATGAAGGCTCAGTTTAATTTGGATATACTAAAGTGTAAATATGTGTGTTGTTGACAGACTATGTATGGTTTGGAATCTGCCAAAAATATAGACCTACTTGAAACAAAAGTACCAATTTTTTTAGTGCTTTCGTTGGATAATAGAATATCAAATGCGCTAAAGCAAGTCACGGAAGCTTGTTGTAACTCATCAGTCTGACCAACATGAATCAACCCTCTTCATTTGTCATGTCCGCCTTTAGTTTCATCAATGCAAAGCAACCCTCTAGAAAGAATAGTAAACCTAGCTCAAGTTTCATGTCTACTTCAATTTTGGATGATATTTATGATGAAAATCTGAATTATTCTCATGACCAGCCTAGTACTCCGCAAGATACGCATAAATCAAGACAATCCGTATTATCATTACCTGACTACTTAAATCATTCTTCTGGTGCATCTCATGCATCATTATCAGAAATATCTCTTTCAGGTAAGGTGCTGTGTACTGATGATTATCTTAAAGTAACTTGTCTTGTTACTAGCAACAAGCCCGTCAGTACCAAAACATATCAACCCTGAACCCAAAAAGTCGGTCTTCTCTTTTATTGGTGGCGCATGTAAGGTGTTCTTTTATCGATTTCTTCCAATCATGCTAATATGCCAAGTATATAATGAAATAAAGCCAATCCCAAGTCAATTTCACCCAGAGCTGTCGAAACTACTAAGCCAAAAAAACAGAATAATACTATCAGTCCTGGTAAAAGATTATATATTAATAGATAGAATATACGACTGACACACCGACACTAAAGTGCACTACACAGCCTTCGTTGTACACCCAAGTCCTTCCAATGTTGTATTTCCAAACGGATACAAACAATCTCTTCCGTCATTAAACAGCATAAATAGCGACTCCAGAAAGTTGTCCGAGCAAGCTGCATGGAAACAAATCCAAGCAGAAAAGAAGCAAGAAATGGCTTTGATTCAGCGTCTTTATGAACGATATGATCTAGTAAATAACCAGATAAAACAGGTACACATATAATAATATTTTCTTATTGAAATAAGACCGCATAATCAATATATACCCCTCATTTACCTGATAAACAGATATCGAACCATAATTTAAAAGCAGAAAAGGAGGAAGCCCTTGAGGCAGAGGATTATCTTGCAGCTGGAGAATTGCAGCTGAAACAAGAAGATCAAGTTAAGCAAACGACCGAGCTTTTTACGAATACATTACGTGGCCTGGACGATCAGATCCAACAGTCGTGGGAATCACTAGCTGCTATACTTTCGAGAGAATCTAAAGTCGCAGAAAACTTAGCAGATGTAACAAAAAAATCGAGAGTAATTTATCCATTTATTATGTAATCATAAAAATAAGAAAGCTAGAATAATTATTTTTTACATTTAGGAAGAGAGAGCGCAAAAGCTTGAGAAGGCAGACTTCAATTACAAGTCCCACCATGAGACAAAGCTACAGCAAATCAATGAGCAAAGAACAGATATTGGACAAGAAAAGAGGTAGGTTTATTTTGTTTGATACATATTTTGTTTTAAGCATTGTCGATAATTATTATAAAATTATGGGCAGCGAAATTGCCTTTGACTTGGATATGTGGGAGCAATCAAATACTGAGTTTAATGAGAAAATGTACGAGCTTGTTCATGAAGAGCAGGATGAAAAAGAAGAACTAGAAGAAAAGGAAAGCAGGATACAGGTAGGTACACTGGTGTGTTTTTTTTAAGATACAACTTATATTAATATACAGATATATATAGGTCCAGATAAATGAGCTTATGGAAGCTGTCAAAAAACTAGAAAAAGAACGTAATACGTATATAGCCAGAATAAGTGAGCTTGATTCTGTAATTGAGCAAGTGCTTTCAGAGTACACGCCTGAAAAAGATGCTCACTCCAATGAGTATCTTTCTATTGAGACGCGGAAAGAGCAAATGGAAACACGATGCGTAAGAAAGATTACATATATATATATACATATTACTCATATTCAACTTTATTTTCTCATTACTGTGATAGACTAATTTAGATCAAGAAGATACAGAGCTTCATCACCAATTGAAACGTCACACAGAAGAAATTGGGGAAGAGTGGGCATTATTAAAAGAAGAGGAGGAGAAAATACGAGTTATAGAAACCCAGGCCGATAATAGCAAGTTTGAGGCAGAGAAAATGAAACAAACATGTTTTGATGTAGTCCGAGTTTGCAATAAGTCTATAGAAAAAAAGAAGAAAGAAATTTACCAGTAAGTTATCAAATCATTGATTCGTACAAGCATTTCATAATAAATAACAGTATGAGACATAACCCTTATAGATTTTGCGAAGATTTTGCTCAGCAAAAAAGAAAAATGGAACTCGCTCAAAAGAATGCTTTTAAAGCACAGCAAAAATTGGAAGAGTTGGAAGAGGTAGTTGAGCACACCGAGTATCAGATTAAGAGCTTAAAGCGTCAAAAATCACTCGCTGTCGAAAGTGGCCAGTTTCAAAATGCTGCAATCGCGGCAGAGCGTATTAAATCTTCTCAAAACTTGCTGGAGAGTGTCTCAAAGAAGCGCGACACCCAACATGAAGAGTCTAAACATTGTCAGTCAATTTTATGCGAATATAAAGATGAGATGTCTAAACTAGAAAAAGAGTATAAAGAGTTAATCAAACTTGCAGGTAAATTTATTTATTGATTAAAGCTTTGAATATTATTAATACACGTATATTAAAAAAAACGAGAGAAATTTTTATTCTAGGAACAAGTATCATTGAGATATTGGAAAACGCAAAGTCAAGTCTACAGAAAGCCAACTCTTTGTAAGTATTCATGTATAATTTTTTTATTAAGTAATGTGTATGCGAAAGAGGTTTAGAGAGAGATATGGATAAGCAGGTACTTACTATTGGTTTTAGGCTTCTCCACTCAAATTACCCTGGGCTGCATGTGGTCATAAACCATGAAATTGAAAAAATCGCGAAACACATACAATCAGCCTATGTTTATTTGCAAAACTCATCAGATAGTTCCGAAACCCCATTAAGCCCATCATTGATATCTTATTAGAAACAATGTATAAGAATAAGATAAGACTTGATACCGAAATAAATCATCTACTGTATTGGCTTACTGTATTTTAACAAAATATAAATTATAAAGCAGTTTATTTTTATTGAAGGGTGTATATAGACTACCGAATTTTTAGCAGTATACACAACTAATAAGAACCATTTCGAGAGAAATAAAATCAATAGACAAAAATCCACTAGAAAAAAATAAATATACCAAACATAACTGGCCAAAGCAAGGAAGCGATGTAGATTAAGACAAGTTAAGCAGCAGAAATACCCTCTGTATTGGCCTGATTAATGTGTGTAATTTTATAGTGAGAAATTTTACTTTATTTATGACAATATTATTGATATAAAAGAATTGATAGGAAAATGATGGAAGTTCAAAGAGCAAAACAAATTTCTTTGTATTTAATAAGCTAATTTGAAACTTATCCCTGTGTATGCTTATTATTGGACATTATATTTTCTAGAAAGTAGGCAAAATCATAATGTTTAAATACTGAATCAGCTATGAATCTACATTTTACTTGATAAAAATCTAACAAAATAGATAGTGGCCAATTAAACCAAGCTCATATTTTATTAATTCTTTTTACTCTTTAAAAAGCGTATATTACTTACTATGCTATAGTGACTTGAGATTTTATTAAAAATGAATAAGTAAAGAGAAAAATTGGAAACCTTTTAACAGAAAATAAGGTTGTGACAAAGAAACTATTATTGGCTGACATTGCTCTGCGTAGTACAGAGTATTGATACAAAACCACGGTTAAATGTATGTATATTTTATAGAGTAGGTTTGTGTTTTCATTTAATTATATAAATAAGTAAACAGTCTGCTAATCATTTTGCACTCAAAATAATTGTCTAGATTTTGTTTTTTAAAAAAAATACGAGCTTACTTTTCAATATCAGTTTCAGGGTACCAAAATAGACTGAGGGAATCCTAGACTTGATAAGCTGATTATGATTCTACAAAAGCCTCTATATTTTGTCAGACGGTCCGATTGTTTTTGAATAGCTTACATAGTTGATTTTGTGTATAGGTAAATTCGTTTGAACTTCTTGAGATATCTTAAGATATCGTCGTTGTCGTTGAAATACACACCCGGGGAGACCCAAATATGTTTTAGTTCGATTTTATACTGAAAGACCGGAAGTATATATCCATTTACTAGCTTGGGGATTCCAGTTGGATAAACCATTTTGTAAATAGGTTGGCTCTCAAGTATACAAAGTTCTGTGACTACTAGTATACTGAGTACTTTATTTTTTAATTACTTGCATATTCTCATGGTTTACGACAGACAAAATTTATGTACATCTAAAATCTAAGTTTGATTATAGTCCCGTACCACCTGGTACAATATACCTAAATAAGTAACACCTATAAAAAAATAACAATACGATCAGTGTAGCGATATCAAAGCTAGTTTCCAAGCCATCGGATCACTGTAAAGATTAATTCGCATGCCTCTGCAGAACTAATGTGCTTTAGATGATCGATAATATATGGTATACATATATACTGCATTGCATATATTGGTAGAGAACTGTTAATGCATTTTATCGAAATATACAAGCTTTAGTATTCTTCAACCGTTTATATTTGAGTCATGGTACATGAGACACATGTAAGGAGGTATTAAAGATGTGATATCCTCAGTCAAGTACTAAGAAGAAGAAATAACTATACTACCTACAGCTTTATCTAAGAGTTTCTGGCATCTACCTTCCAGCTATATTACGTGTATTTATTTGCAGCTTATAAATAACATAGCCCCTAAAATTCATGGGTACCTCTAATGAAAAATAATAATTTTTGAACAAGGCTTAATATACTGTTTAACTTAAAATATTAGGATTTATAAGCAAGATAGACTGAGACAAAACTAAGTGTATAAGCACAAACGCACCCCTCAAGTGTAACTATATTAACCTGGATATATATATATATATAACGCGAAGATTCATCTTCTGAAAAAAAAAGTGATGCACACTTTAATATAACCGTAAAAATACCAGATTTCAAAAAGTATATCTGATATAGGTGTCAAATAATCGCGGGACTTTATTTAAATTATACAGTTTAACGTACTGGAAATTTAGTATAAAAGAACTTGTATATATTATGACAAGGTCTCAAACAGCGGCAAAGAGGTTAATAAAATAAAGATGAGTGTCTTTATAGATATAAATATATAAGCAACGCAAAGAGTAAAAATATCGTTAAGCCACACTAATATATCAATTATTGAATGATAGTATAATGAGACTATTATTATTTTACTCATAGAATACCTTACAATACATAAAGGCCTATAAGAAATCACAAATAAAATCAATGATGTTTAAAAATATATATAAAAATATACCTTGATCACAAAATTCTCTTTTTATCATGATTATTATATAAAAATATGAACACCAAGACGATATTCTTTATAAAATCTTTTAAACTTCGTGGATAAAATATCAATTAATATACCTATGAATTTGTAAATTGTATAGGTATTATTGCTTTTTTTTATAAACAGAAAAATCAAGCCACTTTAGTATATTATTCTCATGGTGCCTTTAGTTGTCAAATAAATACATAATATGCAATTATGCCGTGTAACACCCTGCTACTCTAGTTGTTTATCAAAAACAAATTGCCATATAATAATGCCAGTAATATAATTGGGTGAAAGATATATACTAGTCCGTTTATGGCTTAAAAAATGTACCTGTATAGAGGTATTATGTTTATACTTTTATTTTATTTTGTGTAGTGCAAATGTCTAATAAACAACCCTATGGGAAGCATACGATATATTTATTTTTAGCCCATGTAACAGTAGATGTCCTAGAATACAGCAGAATTGGCTGGAATAACTAGTAATAAAAGAAAAGAAATAGAGTCGTGTTATGAAGCCACATACAATAATTGAATAGTTTAGTTTTTCAAGTAAAGAAATATTTTTTTAAAATAAAAGATAAACGGAATTTCCTAGTATTTCAGTACACGTTAATAAACGCTTAAATATATTTGATATGTAAGTTTAAGGAGAGACAAAGCAGCTATAGTGCATGTATATACGGAATGAACGAGAATGATGAAATATCTGAAAACAAGTGAATAATAATTTTGGCTTATGTGATCACTGTTGGAGTATTTTTCCGGGCCATAAAAAAAGTCAAACAAAGGAACGTGATAGTGGCTGCGGTTGTAGTCGTGATCGTGAGCATGTTTATCGATGAAAAAAATAGTTGGCGTAGTTTTGAAAAGTCTTTGTTTATCCGAAGTCTAAACTCGGTATGCCGAAGTATTATAGTCGAAGTCGGTATTAAAACGGTTGGTGTATCTCACATAGGGCTCCAAACAGCTAGTAAGGCTAGGAAGATCAATTGCATCACTCACAATACTACTAGGCTGCTTTAAAGTAAGCATCGAGTTTGGCATACAAATATCTGGGCTGCGTTTGTATAGCAAAATAGACGGGCTGTATGAATACGTGTCGGTGTAGTCTGCGTAACTGTGGGAATAATTTGTTGCTTGAGAAGAAAGTGGTTTCTCCTCAAAGTATGAGAAAATCCCGAAGGATTCTGATAGTGAAGATACAATGAGATCTGTACACGCATCATACGGTGCCCAAGAGCATAACGAGGGAAATGCATAGTTAACAGATTTACACAAATGATGTTGCTGTTGTTGTTGATTCTGGTGCTGCTGCTGTTGATTCTGATGTTGTTGGTGCTGTTGGTACTGCTGGTACTGCTGGTACTGCTGGTGCTGTTGATCCTGTTGATCCTGTTGATCCTGTTGAGCCTGTTGAGCCTGTTGAGTCTGTTGTTGTTGGGAGTGTTGTTGCCTTTGTAACATGGCACGGCGTTCCTCCAAGAACGGTTTCCATTTAACACGAGATTGCTTCCCATCAATGATGTGAGATGCCTTCATGTGCTTTATCAGTATACTTTTTCGAATGAAGCCCTTGTTGCAGTCATTAAACGGACATTTATATGTTCGCTTTCCAGTGTGTATACGTCTATAAAGTTTAAATTTGGTAAGTTCAGAGTTTTTAATTAACGTATTTCTATCATAGAATTAAACTAGGTCATACCTATGTCTTGCGAGAGAGCTGCTGTCGCTAAAGCTTTTGGTACACCCAGGATACTCACATGCATGTGGTCTTTCTCCCGAGTGTGTACGTAAATGAACCTTTAAAGCAGATGGCTAATAATGCCACAATCTTGGGTTATCTCTTAAAAGCTTAAATGGTACTCTGGCTCTTACCTGAATAAAACTTTTCCCACATCCTTTTTCGTGACATTGAAAGGGTCTTTAAAAGAGAGAAACCAGCAGCAAAAGCAACATGAGTAATTTAAGAAAATAACATCAAGGAATCCGTGCATAAAAATATGATACGCACCGCTGGGTTGTGTGCATAAGAGAGTGTCTCTCTAAATCGGAACGTCGGCCTAAATAAAAAAAAACACAGATGTCAGATTTCTTCTGACTTGTTTATGATTTATCATCCCGACTAATTACCAAACGACTTGGTACATCTTGAATGAGGACATTTAAAATGTCTATCTTCGCCAAGGTTCTGATTTTTATTGACAAGTTCAAGAATCTCCATAGTATATTAAGTATTTATTAAAGCAAAGAAGTAGAAAGTGGAGGAAAGAAAAATAAAACAGACTAGGTTGAATGTCATGCCCGTATAAATATTGAAAAGCATTTAGCATTACAGAACATTCAGCGCGTATTTTACGCATACAATCTAGAAGTGTACCTAGATTATACTGAAAAAAGAAAAGAGAAGAAAAAAAAGGTTTGTACTATCCCCTATAAACCATCCTTGGATTAAAGATGCGTTTGTGTTCGGTTATGATATGGTTGTATAGCAAAGAAGGACCAATTCGGTACAGTACTAACAGTATATAATTCAAAATTTTCTATTATTATTGATCTAGAAATATTCGAATAAGATTCTTACTCATTTGTGTATCGTTTATAGCTTTTCTGGTCATCATTGCTTAATCTTTCCGAAGATTTTTCCCCAATTATAACAAGAAGCCCCTTTATATATTGGAAGGTTCTGGCTTACTTCGGTAGCACTTGTGGGAAAAGTTAAGTCATATAGTATGTTAGTAAAGCTGTTGTTGATCTGAGAGTTCTTTCTTAGCTTTTTTGTGAGATTGAATTGTTTGTCACTTAATCTTAAATAATGTTTTTCACAACCTATACTACTTTAATACGCTTCTTAGGGATACAATATTGAAACAATATTCATTATTCCCAAGCCACCTTTTCTTATGTATTACCCTCCTTATATATAAATCTTTTGACGTCATGAGACTATATTCTCAAGTTGTTCGTTGTGTACTCAGCCGTACGCATGTTTTGTGCATGTAAATCACAAAAAAAAACATTAGCTAAATATAACTTTACAATGGAGACATAACTTAACTCCCAACTTATGACCGACACTATTCTTGTATTATTTCTTTTGTTTGATGGCGCGTTAAATGTCTTTTGGCTTGATTTTGTCAGTGTAGGTTTGAGACAGGTCTGTAAGAGATAAAACATTAAGTCCATTTAATTATAGTATATATTGTATACCTTGAAGATCTTATTATTTGACCTAAATTAAATTTGATAATATATTCTGTGTCATTCTCTTGTATATTAAGCCCTTTGAATTTTTTTCTTTTAGATATATAATATTTCTACACCTTTATGTTTTCATATAAATTAGGTAAAGTATTCTTACTATATTCCAAATATAGGTGCTCTTATCTTTTAGTTACCTTTTAGAATATTTATTTATCTTTTTTTTTATTTGCTGAAGAAAAACAGGAAAATTTATTGTATAAATAAGCTACAAAGCTGATATATTAAGTGACCCATTTGATTCTAAGCATACTATGCATAAGATTAATGTTATTTAAGATTTAATGGTCATATCTAATATTGCTGTGTAAATAAGGTAGAGAGCTACTTGACCTATAAACAAAGAGACTTGATCAAAAATAAAATATATTGCACAATCTTATGATATAGCTAAGACTTTTATATACTCGGGATAATCTATTTGAAAGATTACTAAGATTATTTTAGTTGCTCTAAGTTGTATTTATCAGGGCCTAGAATATTCTTTTCAAATATAGCTAAATATAGCTAAATATGGCCATAAGGGTGTAAGGGCGTAAGGGTGTATTGGTGGGTGGACGAGTAGAGTTAATGGTTCTGGGTCAATAGATCATCTAAAAATCACTGAATATTGCGTGTTTGCTTTATTAATACTTTCTTTTGTTGGATTTAAAGGTCAAACATTATAGGTCATCTATGTTTTAAAATTTTCCACACACACACATCAATAGAGAGGTCTGGTCTGCTGTGTAATTTACGCTGACCTGAGCAAATAGGTCCAAAACTTCTTTCTTTAAAACTTAAATGACTTGTACATCGATTACAAATTTATTTACCCATTTACTTTTTGGGTAGATCAACGTTAATAGGACAAGATACATATACACTTCAAGTCAATACTCCTAAAGAAAAATATCCACCAAATTTAAATATTAAAAAGCATTTATAAATATGATAAACATGAGCGTGTAAACCTACAAGATTAAATGTGTTATATATATATATATATATATATATTTAAAAAAAACCGAGACTTCCCGCAAACTTCAAGTGTACAAATGATATATCTAAACTACCCTATTCTTTTCTCACAGGTATTCTGTAAGACGAAGAGAAAAACTAAAATAAATTCTATATTCACCTACCAATAAATAATTGTGGGTGTGTCAAATTGACTTGGCAATAAGTACATGAACCGTGCTTTGTTTTAATTTGATTATTGAAACTATTATATGCCTAAAGATGAATTAATTACAAAATTTAAATTGTAGTAGTTACAAATCCTTCTATCCAAAACGAGTGTCTCTACCAGCTGGCTTAATCCAATAAATAGTCCCACGCTCATATAAGAAAAAAGAATAATAGGAAGAAAATGAGGACTGGATATATGATTTTGATATTATTTTAAACTAATACATAAATATACTATTATTCGAATTGAAATAAAAGATTAATTGTTTAATGGATAGAAAGTCAATCGCCAGAATTAAAGCTCATAAGATGAGGATATGTTGGAATAACAGAAATATATTTATATTAGACTTTTGCTGTAATCAAGGATGATTGAATGTCCTAAATACTAAAAGGCCAGTGGTTTTGTTAAATAAATACAAAATAGAGTGGAAGCGCCCAAGCGTGCCGGCAATAAACACTAAAGAAACCCAGAAAGGTTACAAAATTGGAGAACTACTTTAAACTACATGGTATAAAATATGATATAGAATATCAAAGAGTATGGCGGTAGATGAAAAGAAATATTACATTCGCAAAAAAAACGCAGATACACAAAATTCTATAATAGTGAAAATAGAAAAATAAGTTATGTCTCACAAACTAATCTCTAAAATTTCATATAAAATTACTTCTAGAAATGTCTTTAAACAACCTCGATTATTCTCTTTTTATAGTAAGAATATTTGTTATAGCTTGAGGATATATTTCAGATATATGTACTTTACTAATGTGTGATTTCTCCAAATCAGTTACTGTTTTTCAGATTTTAGGTTTTTGTCGAAAGAGAGGAAGGTTAGAAAATGGGTGTCAGACTTGAAAGGTTGAAAGAAAGAACTAGTAGAACAAGTTCTATCAAACAGGTAGGACAGTAGAAAAAAAAACAGCTGTAAACAAAAATTTTCATAAATCTAGATACAAGCTTGGATACATTATTTGGTGCAGGTAGAACTACAAAACGAGCCAAGTACAAACTAGAAGGAATAATAAACAAAAACAGACATTGGTGTTTAGTCCGTAAAATCTAAATTCAACCAATCTAATGTACTTTATCGTAGCGGAAGTAATAGTCATTCTACCCTTAAATCTAAATGTAATTTATTGATTCAACTATACAACATATGTCCTATACGTCAACTCTAACCTTTGATCTAATATATTTAAGTACACTTTTTTCCAAGCAAAGGTTGTAAAATGTTATCCCAAACACACGCCTATATTTTAAGCTAACTTTGAATACATATGATTAGTATACACAACTAATATTAATATTTATACTGAGTGTATCAATTTTAGTCAGGCCAGCTAAATCATAATGATTGTATAATAGAGTTAAGTTTATAAGCGTATCTTAAATAAAAGCAACTGCAAAAATGCCGAGTTCTGCATAAACTAATATACAATTGAAATATACTTGGCTAAATGGAAATAAATAAAAAGCTTCCTTGTTCTTTTGAATGATATATTTCTTATAAACTAATTCTTAAGCTACATGAAGAAAAGGACTACTAAAAAAAACAGAGGAAGAGTAAATCAATAAGTTTGATTTTTTCATAGTAATTTTATTTATGATCTGGTATTTATTCGACTTTTTTCTTAATAGTAATATTTTTATCGACATTCATTCAACATAAAGAAATAAAACAATTAACCTTTGCCTGATTATAATATACTGTATATTAATTTACCAAAAAACTTCGTTCTTCCTAATTAGCTACTACCTCTTCTATTAGCTTAGTATATTATCCACTTAAGTATCTATCAGAGTTCTTAACTCTTTGAACATTAAGTACGGTATCAGTTCAGTGGCTGTAAAATAGCTAATATATATTAATAAATAAACGAAATATAACTAATATACTCATAGTACTAGAATACATCATGTTACCAGAGAAGAGAAAATGTGTATACAAAGTTCCACAAACCACACTATACAGGACCTTTCCTTTTTGTCTTGAAGACCGACCCAGAATTTGGCATTGAAGTATTGGAATTAATATACGCTCATATTGCACTATCCAAACGAATACAATCTAAACTGTAAAGCGTATGAGATATCCAACACTGAGAATAAGAAATGAACGGGGCTTTTTATAACCGTGTGCTACTAGAGTAAAAGGGTAACTTTTTTTTTAATATTGTTAATGTGAATAAACTGAAAAGGTTAATTAAAGATGAAATATAGACTACAAGGAGGTTAACTAATAAAAATAGCTTCTACCTGTCCCCACCTTTGTTTTTTTAAATAAATAAATAAAATTAGCTCAAGCGCATATAAGATATAAATAACTGCTCATAATACTACCTCTTTCATCAAAATAATGACCTTCTTCTCAATCTAATTGGCAACAGAAGAAGACTTGCCAGTCAGAGACGTTTGATTTTTTTTATTTGATTTTTTTTTTAAAAATCTTTTCAGCCCTTTCGCACCAATTGCATTACACTATAAAAGGCTGTCTATTCTAAAAACATTCTAGAAATTTGATATGAGCGCAGACAGCTGTTAGTATCTCTGGCCCTTAATAATAATGGGAATATTTTAAGAGAAACGCTTCCCTTTCCTTTCTCTAGTGTATCCAAATATGATTAAGCTAATATAATCATTGGGAGTTTTACCAGCTTAGTGGTCGATTTTCGATGTAGTAGTAATTTAACTTCCATTTTTATTGGCTGCGATGAATCTGGGAAAAAAAAGACAAAAAGCCAAGCATTTATGGATTGAAGAAAAAGCTTGGATACTTAGATATTGAGACAGTCGAGATATACAGATTTCTGTAGCATATTCTCAACTATGAGTTAAGTACATATAAAGGCAAAGTAACTAATAGGACATTATTAATCTGCATAAGTGTAGCTACTACGAGACCTAGTTACAGAAATCCAACTTATGGGGATCTTAATCAGGGATAATATGCTTAAGTTTATTTGCAAGTAAAGAGTAACCGGAAGATTTATACAAGTGTTTATCTCTAGGGTAATTTTAAGAAATATTTAGCAAAGAAATACCATAAGATTAATAGTGTCTTATGTACAAATGTCAGTAATTCTACTACCTCAGATACATATCGAGGCGCATACTCTGCTTATATATTTTCTTTCTTGTGTTTTATTTTATATATTTTTAAGTAAAAAGCTCGAAATACAGCTTTATTCTATACATATGTAAAGGGCAGGGAATATAAGCAAATGTCTATAGTACAGTTCTAGCCCCTGGGAAGAGTGATATTTCGCTTTACACTACGGTAAAAAAAAAAGAGGAGGATGGGCTTCAGAGGATGACTTTTTAAAACCTCAAGCATTTTTCAAAATCGCCCTCTGGACCACCATTTCTTTTCTCATAGTGGCTAAAAAAAGCTTGCATTACAAATAAATAATGATTCAATCTGTATTGACACAAACAAAGTATACAAATGTATGTGCGCCTGTTTATTTTACATACCTTTCTTTAGGTCTGTCTATGGTTATACCAGGTAAGTAATGAATGTAAGGTCCACCAGTATATGAAAGCCAGCTTGAATATGCCTCTTTCGGTATCGTAAACCAAGCTGAACATACTTCGCCCTTTCATTTTTAAAGAGGCGCTCCATATTTTTAACTTTATGTATTCAAAAAAACAGGAGGATGGCTAATGCTAACATGTTCATGCACATTAATGTTGACTAAAATCTTATTTTTTTGTTCTTTTATGAGAAATTCTGCTGCTAATTAGCATTTTACTAATTACTAACTTGACATGGAAAGATGCTAACGTGTTTTGTTTGTATGATTTTATAAAAAAAAAAAGTACAGTCCAGCCAGTGAGCTCGTAAAGATACGCGGGTATTTTATTGGACTCTTTTTACGATAAGTAACAGTTCTAACACATAGAACAAAACAAAGTATCTCAACACTTTGCCCTGCTCTTTTTTTGTATATACAAGGTTCAAGTCAACAGGTTAGCCTTCGGGATTCTGACTGAATCTGGTGGTGTCTAGGATTCTGAGTACGAGGCCAAAAGTTTAAAAAATATTAATTTAGAATTAGAAGACGTGGATTTAAAGGCATCATGTCCTCCTTCACTCTGGTGAGCTGAACCACCGTGTTGTATGAGTGAGATGTCCCAAGCTTCGTTACTATAATTTTAGCTAGGTTTCTATTGATCGACTGGTATAATTTTATTACATGTTTAGTTTTGCAGGTACGTACTTTTAGATTTCTTTCTTTCTTTCTTTTTACAGCAAATTTTGAAGCACAAGAACAAGATGTGGAACACCGATATTCTTTCCTGGAGGACCATGTAGGATGCATATACTGCTTATAAAATCATGATCACAAACAAACATTTTTCTTCAATTTTAAAAACTCAATGACTAATATAATACATATACTTATTCATTGAGATATGTGGCATAGGTCTTTTTGTAAGGCATATTACATAGGGCTCATCGTAAGAGGTACCCCTTCCTCTATATGATTGAGAGAGAATCTAGCTCTTATTCTTACGATAGATGATGAGATTAATTATAGCTGAGAATCTTGCAATAAAAGCCAAATATAAATTCTGATATAACTTATTAGCTTGATAATACCATGCAGTTTAATATTAGTAAATCTTTAAAAACCATATCATCCTATAGTTCATTCCATTCAGTATATATCCTCTTGCACCTTTTTATTATTATTATTATTATTATTATTATTATTATTATTATTATTACAAGAAGATAGCAGGAAAAAATCGTCGAAATTTTTAATATTAATTAAGTAGCAGCCAAATGCTCCAAATACAGCCGCCACCATTCTAACTACATAATGACGGATAAAATAACTGTCAAACAACACACACAAACTAATGAAGACAATTGTTTTTTGATAAAAGCGCTATAATTACATCACACTTGATGGAATCTTAAGCTAGTCAATTAAAGTATTGGTGCAATTTTTGTAAGTTTATGGAATGTTTTTGTCGTAGAACTTTTCAAGTTACTTAGTGTATACGAGATGGAGTATCATATACACTCACACTCTGAAATGTTTTGACAACAGCTAGAAACTCCCGAAAAAAATCACTTTTTTCTTTCTCTTGTTTTATTGGTCGAGCCCAACATTAAATGTATTTCTCATCAAGCAAAGCATGTTTTCTTTTAAGTGAGAGCTGGTTATTACAAGTGGGGATTAATCGTGTATATATATATATATATATATATTTGGAAATTTTCTATGAAACAAATATTACAGTCGCTGTTGACATGAGTCGGTTCAATATGAAAATTATTTTTAAGAGTGCAAGAAACATAATCATCCAAACTTAAAGAACATATAAAAATTATTCTAATGTAGTAGCTATAAAACAATTCGTCTGCAGCACATGAGAGACTAAAAAAACCGCTTTTAAACAGATATAATAAATAATCTTTAGAAATGCAGCAATCAGATGTCTTGAGAATTTTGGGTTTGGTTTATATATCGCAGTCCATGTGCCAGCTTTTAAAGAGATAAGTAAAAAAAGAAAAAATTCAGGTAGAATAGACTACTCAGCATATCAGCTGGTATAGTGGACAAGAGTTACTGACCATCTCGACGTTCGAATCTTAACTCCATCAAACATGATCGGTAAGCTATCAAAGCTATAGTGAGTGAAGAGAGGACTGCTATTGACACTACTAATGATACAAATACTATCATGTAATAATTGTATGTTGAAGATATGTTCTAACTTCTTTGAGGAATTCTTTATTCTTAGAGGCCGAAATTATTTTTTTTGGTGGGACCATATTTTGTGGAACAGTGGTATTTTATAATTAAGCATTCTTTTGAAAGTATAATTTTACCTGTTTTAATTATATAAATTAAAAGGATAGCATAGTAGCCCCAATGCTTATATTGCCTACTCTAATTCGATATACATGTAACTTATATTTCTTAGAAGAAGAAACCTAACTTGTCTCAAGCTTGTCTTTGTTTGATAAACGTCAGATATGACACCTTGTGTTACTCTTTTACTGTGGTTTTGTATGATGGTATTTGTATTCGATGTTTTTATTATTATTTGAAGAGATGAAGATGAAGAATGATTAGAATAGAATGAATATATGACCTGTAATGGACTTGTTTTGTATTCTCGGGACGAAACAAAACATTTTTTTTGTTTGTTTTTATACAACAGACGAAATGGCTCTAATGTATATAGGTTGATTTGTACAATTATTTTTCTTCCTTTTTTGGAAGTTTCTTGAGGCAGTCTCAAGAACTATATGGTAATAGTGTCCTTTGATTTAATCGTCGTCAATCTGCCAGTTGTCTTCCTGCGCTTTGTTCGAAGTTTCGATATCCTGCTTACTTGCGGCACCGCGTTGGACATAAGGCTTGAGACCTTCACCAAAGTTTCTCATACAAATAAATCCAAGCACACAAGTAGCCTAAGTTATGTTGTGTAAGTCAATAAGATATATATATATATCCTTGTAATATTTAAGATAAAAAAATACACTACTAACCACATCCATTGCAATACCAATCCAGACTAAATGATTAAATGAAAGGTAAGTATAACTGGCGAGTAATTCATTTTGTAATCGTAAAATGTTGATGGTTACCTAAGACAATCCAAGTGTACCAATTATTATTAGGTTGGAAGGTTTTTCTAAACACCAGGGCAAAATGGGCCAAGACAATACATTGGAAAACAATAAAGGTGATCATGCGGCCCTTGCTCTCTGTGCTTCCCTGTTTGTTTGTTTTTTTTTAATATATATATATATAATCAGTAAAAGCCACTATATAATATATATTTTATTATCAACTTACAGCTGTTCGAGCAAAATAAAGCATAGGCAGCATAAGAATTGTACAGACTACCTGGAACCATGTTGCGCCTTCAAGGGAGCCTTCATCTGACCTGGAGTCTGCGAGCGAACGTTGGATAATGTAGAATAAAGAGACCAAGAACTCGATGAATATATCGATTTTGAGAGCAAGCACAAAGAACTGGAACATGCGGTACATTTCTATAATGAAATACATTTCATAAGACTAGGATTCTTTTTTCCATGTATTATTTGACGTTTTATAGAACTTGACTTACTCTGTATTTTGACATCAGCGCCGATCTTTTTGTAAATATTCCAGCCAAATTGTTTCGACATTTTATAACTCAAAAACGACATGATACAAGCAAATACGAGGGTGGTGACAGAAAGCGATATTTCGATTTTTTCGGCAATCGACAGTGGATAGGCGATCTCAGGTTTTATAGCGTTGATTCTGTCAAGCCATCTTACTCCGTCAATGACCTGAAGGGCACTCAGAATAGCGCAAATTACATTAAAGATGGCCAAAGCCAAAATTTCTGCGGTGTTTTGATAAACTGTCTGATTGGTCAAAGGCGCGGCGGAGATGCAAATATAACGAATACGATAATTAAGCTGAAAGCCCAGACTTGCCCCTTCCCTTTGTATTCGGACAAAATGAACGTACCGCATCAAGAGCCATGACTACAAACCAGAATTGGAAACCTATGAAAGCAATGTTTTCCCATTTTATTCTACCAAGTCTGTCTGCTGCGTCTTGTAGTATGTTTCCCGAGGTTACTGACTGCAAGGCATTATCTGAGGTTGGTTCGGGTAGGAGGTCTGCCTGACGAGTGTTTTGCGAGCAAATTCCAGATTGGAGTCCAACAATAATAATACACTGGAGAACGGCTACAAAAATATATAGCTTGGACCAGTGCGTCTCTGATACACGGGATTTCTGTAAAAAAATGTGTTACTGAAGCTGGTTTGAGTTTTATTCCAGTTTATGAAATTACAATTTTTTCATAGGTAACCATAATGGATTAGTGGCGGTAAAAAGTATGCAAGCAATCCAGCTGCTTGAAGTAAAAAGGGATGAAAGGGGGGGAAAAGAGAGTGATGAGAACAAAGATTACTCAGGACTAGTTATTTAATGTTTTTTTTTGTCCCTTTTCAGTTAAAGTGCCGCTCATTGCCTATTTGCCTTTTAAAGACATTGGGTGGCGCACAGTAAGAGAGCCTGGAGAGGATTCACATAAACTGAGCCCTGTTCATTGGTAAACAGTATCCATTCAGAGGCTGAGATGATGACTACCGACTACAAAGTAGAAAGGCACAAATACTTGACCCCTTCAGAAGCCTCGATTGATTGGCTTATTATTGACTAACCAACCATCTCTAATGGGTTAGGATTGAGATTAATTACATTGTGATGTGGTACCCATTGGGTTGCACATGCACAATCACCCGACTTTAAGAACTTTCTTGGATAGTGGAGCAGTATATTGTATTGTACTGTATTGTAAAAGCATTTCTCAATACGGTACTTCTATAAAACTCAAGCGTTCCTATCAAAGGATTGCTCTAACTAACTGTCTCCTTTTGCTCCTGTGCTTTCTGGTCTTTCTCAAGGGTATCAAGTTCAACGTCAATATCATTTAACATCTTTTCCAGTTTCTTTCCAAGGCGCATCGTAGACTTGTCAGCCTCTCGGTGAGTGGCATCTTTCAAGTCCTCAATAAGCTTATAAAAAAAAAGTAAAAGAAAGAAAGTGTTACATGTCTTGTGCCGACCCGGAACTTTCTCAATAAAGAAAATCTGATTATAACTATTGTAACATTTACCTCTTTATAGCCTTCATGGTGGAACTTGATTTCATTCAATTGAGCCCGCTCTTCCAGCAAATCAACCTTTGTTCGAAGTTTAGAAAGTGCTTCCTGAAGTTCCTGCTGTTCTTCTTCTGACAGGCGTTCGTCAATCTTTACGTTATCTTTCTTTTCAGGAGACTATTATTATTATTGTTATTATCGTCGTCGTTGTTTTTGTTATTTAAAAAAAAACAAAACAAAAACAGAATACCAATTATTAGACTTTGGCTGAGCAGCAATAACTTTCCCAAAGTACCTTTTCATTCTTGTCAAACGAATCTCTCTTCTCTGCCTCTTGCTGGTTTAACTGTTCTTCTACTCGTTTTTTCTCAGTCTCAAGTGCTTCGATAGCCTCCTTGGCATCACGTCGTGCCTTGGCCTCCTTTTCTTCTTGTTCAGACTCATCCTCAATAAGTTCTTGCTGCTGTTCAAGGACTTCCATCTTCTGTTTGTAAGTGCTTGCGCCAACCAATTCAAGCACCTGAAGCTCAGCCTCGTTTACCTATCCACAAAGGTACTCTATCAACTTTTATCCTTCACGTGATTAAGCTCATCTTACCAAGTTGTCCGGAAGACTGTCAAAGGTAACTCGGAGGGCATCTTCGGTGGTCATATGGCGGTCAGTAAAACTAAAGGCTCTGGATAAGATAAGGAGAGTCGAGGGTACATGGTGATTAAGATGGAGGTCGAGCCACTGGGACAGTTCATCTCTTAATCTTCCAGGGGAAGTTCCGATGGTACGGATACCGCGGGCAGCACATGCGGCCTGAAGCTCTTGTATTGTAAGATCATCGATTCCTTCAGCCACAATGACCTATAAAACACGGGTCAACAAACGGGCTGTATTTACACAAAAACGCTCTGTCCTACTTGATCATCCGCCTTGATTTGTCTCATACGGTTACGAATTTGGAAACGCAGAAAATTATCGGAACCAAAAGCATTGATGTTCATATATCTGCACATTGATACCAGCTGTGGACGAGTCAAATTGTCCAATGTCAACTCATCCTCAAACCGTCTCGCCACATTCAGGAGGTCTTCTGTAGATGGTTGCTCTCCTGTAATACGGGTCTACATAAATACAGTCACATGTAAGTCACATAATGGTCGGTGAAATGATAGTTTTTTCATGCAAAAGACTATTATTATTACCTTTCTAAAGAATTCTGCAAACTCCTGGGCAGCCTGTGAAGAATCGGATCCAGGGAAACCAGTTTCTGCAATGGTCTCTTGCAAAAATTTTGCCATTTCCAGTCGTACCTTTAACAGTTTACGCTTTTTCTCCTCCTAAAAACAAGTAGCCATCAGAATCTTGGCCTAAACCTACCTTTTTGTTATCTTTACTTCTTACCTCTACTGTTTTACTTTCATAAGTACTAGGCAACATATTAGGGAATAGTTTCAATGCCACAGGAAGTAATAACTCCATAAAAGGAACAATGAGGAACACAGCAAAAGGCACAAGGCGTATTATGTCTGAAGTTGTACGGCGAAGCTAATGTGTACATTTACATACAATAAATACAATAAACAAACGTGTTTAAAGGAAAAGCATTAAACTTACCTGGCGGGCTTCTCTGCGAGTTAATTTATTACCGTGGAGTAATTTCCATGTAAGCTTGGATGAAATACGGACTTCAAGTCCAAGTAATTTGGTTCCATGCCAATAATGCACAGCCTCTGCTTTGACCTTTTGCCATAATGTTTTCTTAGGCTTGACGGAATTTACTACAGCTGCTGAACCTGTACCAGTAGAGCTAGTTAATCCACCTGCCGCTTCCGAAGCAGCAGTAAGCATGGCGGCTTGTTCTTTAGCCAGTTGAGCGGCGCGTGTCGTCATTGTCTCTTTTTCGTCGATTTTTAATGCTTCCCTAGCCTGCTTGGGTCCCTCTGCACGCAATACACGCAACTCTGTCGGGAACCCTTGTCGCATAGATCGTGCCATCTGGGCTGTTTGAAAGGACCGGACAGTATGAAGCGAAATGCTTGGACGTGGCAAGGTGCGAATGAGGAATGTAGCGCCGACTGTTGCACTAGCCAGGCGGACATGACGAGAACTATGGTCAGCATAAAGGGAGCCTACCCGAATAGTAGGAAAGGTTGAAGTCTGAATTGTTCTATACATTTGTACACACAAAAGAGGGGATGACGATCTAGTCCATTTGCTCATGAACTAAAATTTTTAATGGGATTCGTGACGACCTCTTCCGTCTGCTGAGTCAAGTATGAAAGTCTATATTTCCTGGTATATGATAAAGTATTAACCGAAATAATGACTGTCAATTCTTTTTTTTTGTTTTTGAATTGTTTATTTGAAACAGACATTCTATACTTCTTGAACAAAACCTTTTCTTTTACTAAAATGCACACTCTCAACTACACATTTAAACGATTAATACTTAAACAAATAAAGCAGCATACATATTAACAACAGTTTTACGATTGTCGGAATGTTATTCTATTTCTAAATTATTGACATAAAAACTCAATAATAGAATCAATCTTAAAACAATTTAGTAAAAGATATGTATAATATGAATAGAAGTATGCTATGAAATAAATTGCAAACATCTCTAACAAGCATTATATCAACAATACTATTGCTGAGAAAAAGTCACTAGAATAAAGATGTACTTCATGTAGGATTGTTTACATCATGAAGAATTGTTATGAGCCAAAGATAGCTTTAAGAGTTTTTTTTTAGAGAAAATAAATTAAATAAGCAAGTGTTTTGTTATCTTTAATATCAACGTTTTAATGTTGAAATCTGATTTATATGAAATTATTGTTATTAAAAAGCACATCGTTCATATTTCTGAGAATATGTATAAAGATAATTATATCTTTATTCTTGTCAAGAAGTACTTATAAAGTTTTATAAAAGTTGAAACAACTCTTTGTCACCTAGGAAATTTGTATTGAGATGCAAAGGACTTAAGATAAATGTCTCTTTTTTTAAGGAAAATGTTCTGTAAATTGAAACAATAGTCAAAATGACTATAAATTATGAATTTTCTTATTTTCTGGTAGATATACTCATTTTCGGTTAATACTTTACCATCTACCAGGAAATATGGACGTCCCAAGTTATTCAAGGCGGACTTGGGAAGAACGAGTGTTATGCAATAAGAACGTGTAGGTAAAAAATAAAATAAAAATAAAACTGCCTTTTTCATTGGCACTAAAGAAAATACTAATACGTGTGTATGGCCATAAAAAAGCTGGGATACAGAGGGTAGTTATTTACGAGCGCTTTACAAGGCCCAATCTTTTATATTCATTGTCATAAACTGACACAAACTGTTGGAGAAATCCATAGCCTAGAATAGCACCTACAAAAGGAGGGGCTTCTTGAAAGTATGTATAGCAAAAATTGGAACCGTTTTCAAGCTAATTAAAAACAAACAAGTAAATCTTCGGATTATAATAGCAACAAACTGAAACTAATTATACTTACTATACCGCTTGTAATAACATAGTCTTTAGGCTCCAAAGTAAAATCTGTACCACCCATGGTCAGGGTCACGGAGGGGAGATCACTTGAGGTACAAGGTACGAGATATTGACCAGAATAGTCGCGTCGTGTACCTCTTACAATAGAAAATATTCCTGTAATTACTGGTTCAGGTAATAGCACCAACGTAGATCCAGTATCTAATAAACCGGAAAGACCATCATCAATCGATACATTTTTTCCATTAATCGAAATAGAATCTATATTGGCTGCCCAGTAGTCCTATTATTTGTAGACGCAAAGGGTTAATTAGGTATTTTCTACACAATAATTGTGTGCTATACCTGGAAATCCGTGTTGGTGGTGAGAGGCATATATGTTATATTTCCATCTACACGTTTCATGTCCACTAAAAGCAAGAAAGAAAATAAATCAAGTCAAAAATAGTGGTTTTATTGAACGATGCAACATAGGCAGCTCACCACCACCAAAAGTAATCTCTCCGTTGATCCGGTCAATCTCTTGATCTTGATGGTCAACCGGGTGAAAGTAAATCGAGAATATACTTTTATCAATAATTTTTTGTCTGTGCATAGTTGTCACTACAGTAGGAACGATAACCCCGTATGGGTTATTGTAAACTGTAAGATTGTCTGGTCCTGTAAACGGAGAATTATTAATTGAATAAACCAATTTCCAAAACATATACAAAAGTACTGGATATTTTTGCCTCTTACCAATGCCCATGATTCCATCTAGAAGGACGATTACATCAACACACGCACGTTTCATAAAGTTAATATACAATCTGAAATAAAAGCCGGTTTTGGTGGATATGGTATACCTGCACCATCCATGGTAAGTTCACCATCATTAAAATCAGATACACCAAAATGCTACAAAACCAAAACAAACAAAAAAGTTCCTTTTTATTATTCAACAATATATTTTAAAAGAGGGTGCGTGTGCTTAGAGATGTATAATCTTACCACGTTGGGAATAGAGACGCCGTTCAGGCTCATGGTATCCTGATGACAATTGTTTGGTTTCAATTGGGGTGTATAATAGGGCAAATTTGACGAATAAGACCGGAACTTACTTTGGCATAGTATCCATTGGAGAAGCCATCGCCATACCGAATATTAAAGACCAACTGAGATGGGCGGAATGTACTTGAATCCGAGATATTTAGTGTGTGGGAAGGATAGCCACAGTAACGACCACATCCTTTGGTAGGAACCCAAGTAGTGGAGGAGCCTAAACATGGTTTAGATCATTCCCGCCTTAATGTTCTCATGTATTTTATGCCAGACTTGCCTGTATCTAGTAGTAGCGTAAATGACTGTGGTGGTGTGCCTAATAGATCCGATAACCGGTTGTTTTCAGTAATAATTATGATAAGAGTAAATACGCATTAAATATCATAGTATAGTATAGTACCGAAAGAAACGTCTATCAAATACTATAGACAAAATTATACTTATTAGTCATTCAATTAGTCCAATACGATCTAGATTTTAACAATCTACTCACTGCCAGGTCAACGTTTTCAAGAAATGATCCAATCGTGTTACCCATCCTTTGTCTTCCCCAAATAGTGACACCCGAATTTTTGCGATCGACAGCAAGAAATGGGACTGATAGTAGCTTGGTAGCCACAGTGGTAGCAAGAGTAGCTGCTACAAAGAGCGAGCAAAAAACATGGATATTTACCATGATTACTATGAAAATTGGATATAATGAAACTATAAACAGACAAGACGCAAAGAGTATATTTATATACAGAAATCGATATATAATCGTCGCAAGAAAGAAGAGTATGGGAATGTAGACAGACAGAGTTCAAATCCGGGTAAAAACACTTGTCAAGTTCCTTTTGATTCTATTTATACAATCGCTTGTTCACTAATCATTCCAGGCTTTTTTTTTTGTTTGGTTTAACAATTATGGTTTCTTTCATATACACACACACTCACACAACATTATCATCACCAGCAAACAAACAAATATAGAAAGAGGATAGAAAAAAGACGCCGAAATATATTCACAAAGTGGGCATAAATCACACTGGTAAAACAACTTATTTCTTGCCAGCGTTGGCAGCCTTGGCCTTCTTGGTTCCGCGAACCTTCTTGGCACGGTTCTTCTTCTCCTTGCGCTGCTTGCGGCCACCCTTTCCGGGCTCAGCCTTGCCAATACGGGCGAGACGGTACTTGGGCTCGAACTTCATCAAAGCCTCGACGGTGTCGTAGACAAGACCGAAACCGGTGGTCTTTCCTCCACCAAAGTGGGTCTTGAAACCGAAGACGGAGACACGTTCCTTCTCAGCCTTGTAGAGCTTGCCGAGCTTCTCGCGGAGTTCGTCCTTGGAGACGTTGGCAAGTCCGGGATGGATGACATCCACTACCATCTGCTTGCGCTGGAGCAGGCGGTTGGTAAGGAATTTACGGGTGCGGATAGTAACAGTCGAAGCGTCGGCCTAAGAAAGTTGGAATTAGCGGATTAATATAAAGTGGATTTTTTTATGAAGAATAAGATGAATGTCATGCTATTCTATAAATGCATGCACAGATGGGATGTGTAATGTGGGGGGGTCAGCATCATATCCCCCTACACCAACACATATTGAATCCTTTTTTTTTTCACCCATCCAGACCAGTCCCTATTACATCCATCCTTGGTGCTAGTCCCCACAACTAATGTTTATTGCATCCACTATGCGCACATACCATTATGGTCAGTACAAAGGGAGGATTCAATAATCACCACGTTGGCTTGAATTTGGAGTTGTTCGGGCAGCAGAGCTGCCTGGACAGACAGTGCAGTGACTGCTATTTCGACCCTGAATTTGACAGAAAGGCACCAAAATACAAAAAGTATAACGGATAATGGATAATAAGGATTGATGAAAATTAAACAGGCATACACATTTATTGAATTGGCTTTGATGCGAGATAGAGTTTAATGGATAGGATTTTAATTATATAAATTATATGATGATTTTCTTCTTCTTCTTCTTCTTTTTTATTTAATTTTTTAAATAAGGCCTCTAGAGACAGCTACTTCGGCATTCAATACTGAACTTCCGGCAGCACCAAGCACGGTGTTATGTACAAGAAGAACAAATTTAAGATCGAGCACAGGGCACTTGCGAACACGACCCACAGTGACAGCCTGGCCCTTCTCATTATCACGATCCAGACGAGGTTGGGGTCTGTCACTCTCCTTAGTGATTACAATAGCGTGCTCAGGAGCCAAGTGACACTTGAGTTTCTGAGCTTCACAGGTGTACTTGTCCAGGGCTTCATACACAGCCTCGACAGAGGGAGGGGGCTGGTTGACAAACTTGACAGAGACACTCTCGAGATGGCCGTCAAGAACAGGCACACGGGTGCAGGTGGCGGAGACGGTCATGTTGTTCAGGGGAGCAAATTCCTTGCCGTCTGCTGTGACACCACCGAGGATCTTTGAAGCTTCAAATTCCATCTTTTCTTCCTCTCCTCCAATGTGAGGCACAACGTTGTCAAAGATGTCCAAACTGGGCACACCAGGGTAACCAGCGCCAGAGATGGCCTGTTGAGTGTGAACGAGGATGTGGCTCATAGGACCAAATGCATCCTGGAGTGCCTTGAGAGGAACAACAAGACCTGTAGTAGAGCAGTTGGCGTTTGTGATGATGAAACCCTTTTTGAGGTTGTGGAGGGCACGCTGTTGAGGAATGAGGTCAAAGTGAGAAGTGTTTACGGTAGGGACGATTAAAGGAACGGTGGGTTCACGACGGTAGTTCTTTGCGTTGGAGAATACGGCAAGATCAGCCTTCAAGAATGCCATCTCTAAATAGTTATATATATATATGTTGTTCGACCTGTCAAAACCTACTTTGTTCAGAGCTTATGATATGTTATTTTACTAACCAATTTCACCGGCAAAATCAGCATCAAGTCCAGAAAATACAACATCGCAATCCTTGAACTCCTCGGCAACACAGGCCTTTACGGTCATGTCCTTGACGTTTGCAGGGATAGCACGGCTCTGCTTCCACTTGACGGCATCCTTATATGCCTTTCCAGCTGAGCGAGAAGAGGCTCCGAGGGCATGGATTGTGAATACGGGATGGTCAGCCAACAAGAGGATGAATCTCTGGCCAACAGTTCCAGTGGCACCGAGAATTCCGACTTTTTTACTGGGCGACATGGAGACTTGGGAAATAGAGAAAGAAAGAGAAAGATTGACGGGAGTCCAAGGTTTGAGGGCTGGATGGATTTGGGATTATTGGAGAGACCGGGGGTTTAAATATGACTCATCCCAACACAGCTACAACATGTACAGATGATTGAAAAGTAGCAGTTGGACAAGTAGATTATGTACAGTTGAGAATGAGATCATTGGACTAAAGCTATACATTACAAGGAAGCAAGTTTTCTTATGAAATGAATACCAGTTTAAGCGATACTTTTTTTTTGTGTGAGAAAACTCTAGGTAACAAATCTTGTTGTGCTTGCATGTTTTGATATAGCCTTTGGATTAATAAACCCTCCAGTAACACAGAAGAAATGCATTTGTTACATGCTTTCATTTAAATATCGTTATCCTTATTACTGTTTAAATAACATCATTATATTATAGAATAGATATCAGCCTTGATCTACCTCTGTTTATGTTTCAGTCTTCAAAATTATATAACTTGATTTGATTTGATTTGATTTGATTCGATTATAAATTTAATATAATAAAATATTTAAAAATAAAATCAGAAACCCACCCATAGTCCGGTGTCTCTGATTGACAACCCGCCCAAGTTTTTCACGTGGCTGACTTCGTACCTTGTTCTTGAAACGCTAAGATTAATGAACTTTCAAAAGATCCTACGAATGATGGAGGGTCGTCCTGGACATTACCTCGTCACTCTTCGCGCATTACTATCGACAAAGAAGATAGGGAAAGTTATTGGAAAACAGGGTGCGAATCATCGTACGATTGAAACCGAGTTCAACATCAAGTTATATTTCCACTCTGAGTCTGACGGTTATGGACGATTAACTACCTCTGTTGGCTATCCAATTCAAACAGCTTGTGCATGGAGAAATATACTCTTCCAAATATACGACGAATCACCTCGTTTTTCAAACGTAAATATAATCCAAAGTATATGCATATGTATGCATATATTTTAGCTGAAGAAACTAATCTTAATATGTTTTAACACATAATGGTACATATAGAGACTAGAGATCAAGTTTCTTGTGCCTCTTTCTCTTTCAGTCAAACTACAGAATCCATCTTACTCAGTTCTGTCCAAGAAACAGTCAAACCAGTGTGATTTGGCAGAAATAGCCAATGTTAGTGGTGTTGATTTAATTCTTCAGCACGAAGCTCTTCCAAACACCACTGAACAGATTCTTGCCTTTCGTGTTGAAGATCTTGATCCAGCTACGCTCGACTCTTTTGAGATGGCCGTTCGAATGCTTGCAACCTGCTTTGAGCACTACTCTCACGATGTATACTCTCCCGTAAATCTCTACTATCTACCGAATTGTGCAGAAAATCCTCCCATACAATCTCCAGCTTACCAAGATTTTATAGAGAAAAATAATATTCGTAATGAAATAAGTCACTCAAACGATGATTCACAGCTGGATATCCAAACAGCCGATTCAAAACAGTACCACGACCCACCTTTGGTCCATGATGAAACAGTTGACTCGTCTAACTTTACTGTATAATACCTGTCTCTCCATAACCCCTTTTCTCTTTCTTTTAACCTTCCTGTATTTCGTTAAAGCCTTCATATTTAACCTTTATATATATATATATTATTTCCAAAAATTGTTACATATTTCACACTTTTTCTTTTATTTCATTCTACTTAGTTCTGCTACTAATTTGTATCTTAATCTTTCATATAAACACACTATCTCTACCCAACGAATAAAGGTATTTTAGATTTTCTATATACTATTGTTGTTTTTATTTTATAATAAAAAATCAAGTTTTGGTTCATTTTTGGATCTACCAATTTTAAACCATAATTCTTTTATATATTTATATAAATATATATATATTCTATTCTATTCTAAAATACATGAAAGTTAATTTACATTGATACACTTATATATAAATGTGTGTACGTGTGTGTGTGTCTGCATGTTTTCTTGCTTTTGTCTATCGGTGGGATTTCTTCAATCCTATCCAACTAAATTTACTATTCTCTGCAGTGAATTTAACTCCAGTGGGATCAATAGGTTTGGATAAACCAAGGCGTCGCTTCATACGCTTAAACACAGACCGAGATTGTGCTGGTGATGAAGATGAGGGGATTTCTATTGGATGAATGGTCTGTGAAGGGCACAGGTTTGATGCATGGGTGGTATCATGCTCGTAATCGAATGAGGATTGGAGAGAACTGAAGCTGGTACGAGAATATCGAATAAACTGCTTAAGATGCCACCGATCTGGAAACGAGAATGACGTCTGGAGTACAGGAACCGGCGGTGGATCGAGGTCAGCTGTCCAAGGAACAAACGAATTAGCGCGCATAAGCTCAAGCACAGCATCGGCAGCAGGTCTAAATAATGTGGGTGTGTAGTCCTGAGTGCGTACTCGGGCGAGGATATCGTCTCGAATGTCACAGGGGATGTTAATCTCTTGAGGTGCATTAGGGTATATGTGAGTAGCTATGATCGCGTGGCATATAGTGTCGAGATCTGGATGTGTGACAAGGGGATCGTCTAAGGAGTTGAATATAGCAGACGCGTCATCCTGGTACTGCTGGACTGCCATCCAGAACACAAGGTTTTCATGACAAAAGGATTGCTGCAGGTATGTTGAAAAACAATGGAAGAGATGGCTAGAGGGGTTCTCGAGGACGGATTCTAATGTAAGTACAGATTGGCAGTGCATGCCTCGGAAGGAGTGAAGGAAAAGGGGAAAGAAAGAAAGAGAGAAGAAAGGTTGGTGGCAAATGGGTTTATATATACATCTAATTCTTTGACCATGTGCTCGTCATTTTTGAGCCTCTAAATACAAAAATCTATATAAAAAATTCGCGCCAACAAAGCAGGCAGAGATCAAAGCAATAGATAGACAGACCAAAAAAAAAAAGACCCAAATGGGTTGTACAGCATATTTTGTTTCCTTTCTTTTATCGCACTGTTTGACCAAAAAAAAAATTGTACTTTTTTTTGAATTTGGAGTTCTGAACAGGTTTTGGAGTGTTTAGGATAAGGAGAACGTGGCGAGCCCCTCTTGTGTTTTAAGGGGGGCTTTAGAAATAATAATAATTTTGGTATTGTTGTTGGCGGTAGCCAACAAATGGTATCGACTACTTTAGTGTACTGTATTTACAAATTTCACCAATAGACAAAATAATATATTTGGTGTGTATCTAATGTTCGTTTTTATTTTTGTTATTATTAAGAAAGTAAAAATTCAATACATGTATTAAAAAGAGGGGCAGGATTCATTATAAGGGTTAAATGTACAGGTAGAATAAAAATCTAAAGACTGTGAAGAGAACTAGGCTCCCTAGAAAGAGAGAAAGAAAGAAGAAACTTAATGGATCTCTGGAACTGGAGAATAACGCTGTGAGATGTCTATAATGCATTGGTCGCTCTTACGACGATACCAGTTCGGTATGGAAGGCGATGGTGAACGACCACCAAAGTCTTTCAGGGGTTTACTGTCTATATTACTATTGGCTCGTTTGGCTCGCTTGAAGCGTCTCTGAAGATCCTCTCCATCCATCACTTCCACAGTTCCTGCCGGGACACTCACCCGACAGCTGTTTGGATACGATTTGCGTCTAGAGGCAGCCGGGAAATTTGGCCAGGGAATCGAATCTTGTTTGAGCTGTCTCCATTTCTTTCGGGTGTCTGTCATATTATCGAGGAATACACGGGCAGGCGGTAAGAGATTCGCAAGTGCTTGGAAGAATGGGCGAATGAGATCACCAAATGTTATACTAATCATTGGTTGGCTTATTTCAGTCCTGTCCATGTTGGGTGTTATGGGCAGACCAGCCGCCCGTTCGGCGTCTCCCTGACGAAAGAACTCTTGGATAACCAAATCTGACCACTGTTTGGCCACCTTCCATGGTCGAACTGTGTTATTGATGTCAGCTGCATGCATCAAAATACCGCACAGACTCAGTCGGTCATTAGGGTTCAGTTGCACCGGGTTATAATTTCCATCTTCACCGTTACTGTCACCGGTATCATCACTGTCGCCGTCGCCGTCAACAGCACTCTTATTAACATCAACATCATTATTAGAGCTTGTGTCGTCAGGGCTGCTGTCAGGTTCAATTGAATCAATGCTGCTGGTACTATCCGGACTTCTTCTGCTGAGATTGTCATATATGCTGATCAGCTTATTCTGGTGCTCGTAGTGATATATCATGTCCGTTCCAATAATTATGTTTTCTATCGCATCCAGGCAGTTTCTTTCCTGCTGTTTGTAGCCTTTGCTGTACAATTCGCCCGGTATTTTCTTGAGGACCTGGTGCTTCTCTAAAAGGTCGCGCGTTATATCTACCGACAAGGACTCGAGTACCGATCGGTCGTGGTACCGTTTGGCAAGATCGGTTTGAAGATTGATTTGGTAAAGATTATTGTATCCCGTCTACATAAAGTAAACAAAAGGAGGCACGCCCCTTTCCTTCTCTTAGTCAGGGATTCTTTTTGTATATCTCTCCTTGGAGAGGAGACACAGCAAGTTTTTGTTTTTATTTATTTTTATGTATTTGTGAGATTACTCAAGAACTTACATGACCGGTGTCATGGCATAATGCGGCTATCATAAGAGAAGCAATGTCAATCGGTAATAAATATTTGGACGCCGTCATTTCTGTAAGGAGGTAAAACACGATCGTCACCACATCAGCAGCGTGATAGAAAGTGTGATATGGTGTCTCGAGATAGGCAGCATCCGCGTCAATGAAGAAATCAAGCAATTGGGAGGGGGTTACTCCCAACGAACTATTGACACCTAATTTGACGAATAAACCAAGAAGGTGCCCATAGACGTGTGTTCGTTTGTGGTCCAGGACATTGAAATAAGCCGTAATTGGCGGACTGTGTCCATTAAGTGTTCTTAAGAATTGCTGTCAAACCAAATGAATTAAGATATTTATATTTATATTCATTTCAGCTCAAATTGGTCTCTTTTTTTCTTTTTACTTTAATGACTGTAATATAATGATAAATATTATATATATAAAAATAATTACCTTTTCGATCAGCAACAAATCTTGAGGAGAAAGCACGTTGTGTTTAAGAATGAGCATCGTATAACTGTTTCAATTGTGTAGCTTATATGCCAATAAAAGTATATGATGAGTCTGGGAAGGTCAATAGGTTGTTGTATTTTTTTAAAGCAAAAAGAAAGAAAGAAGAAGGATCTTAAAGGACCTTTTTTAGGTCAAAAAAAATAAGAAACTCTGCGACGATGATAGAATTGCTTTATTGGGGAATCGGAGCTATTGGATGTTCAGAGCACTTGGGTTCCCGTTTCTTCTTTCAATCGTTCATGGCGTCATCAGTAACATGGCTATACCTTGTTTTCGATGGAATTACTCACAATAAAATAGACTTTGGTACTTTAAGTATTGATGAATATATACAATATTTTTAACTCAATTTGACAGACATTAATAATAATTAGTATATACATATACGCTCATATAACCATGAGAACCTGTAAGGACCCATGACAGTCTGAATTTACCAGTTGCAGAATGCATGAAAATCTTAGCCATCTAAAAATTGAATACCGACCAAAAATAGGGTTCCTATTTGGTCAGAAGGATATGAAAAAGAAACAAGAATAATAATCATAATCATAAAAGGATGTGGCAAGTGAGAAGATTAATGACAAGATTGCTGAGTAACAACTTAATTATAGAGACAATTGACTGATTTCATATCACTACCCTCCTCTATTGCTGTTTATATCATGAGTACCGTCTCTCTTCAAATTAAATATATCAACCACAGGCTACACTATAAATAATGATAAACTCTATGATTCAATTGGTACTGTGGACATTGGTTTCAAGCCATGTTCTCTGAAATCCTCATCCCCATATCGGTAATATATTTCATTGGCCTTGCTATACTTTAAATACAGAAGGTGCTACATTTCGTTATTGGTTTATTAGGCTAGTCACGAGAGTAGATTATACAAGTTATTTTTAATTCCAAGTGGTCATGATATTATCTCAAGTACCATTGTCACCTTCAATTTCAAAAGACTAATACACCATTACTAAATTGAGGATATTTTGAACCATATTTTGGCATCTTGGGACTGGTATTTAATTACAAGCTTTTACTTTCCCTCCAGGCGCCAATTTTTGAGCGAAAATAGTATCCTAGGTTGTATAAAGGGATAAAAAGAGTCTACAAGTTATCTAAATATCAAATCCGGATTTAAAGAGGTCTTTTGTGAAAAAAAAGAAGACAAAATTGACATAAAAAGTAATAACTATGAATGAATTATAAATCTTTTTTTTTATGCAGACTTTTTCTTTCTCTTGCTTTTTATTTTTCACAGTGCTAAATTGTTGAAACAACAAGAGTATAGTGTTAAAAGGGGATTACAGAAATTGTTCGTATGATATCTAATAGCCCAAAGTAAATGCCTGCAACAAAGTATAGACCCTTGAAGCTACACAAGTTAAAGTGTCAATAGAATATTTCTTGGTACGGTGTATAGTTTGGCTGTCTAGATGATCCGTAAGCTAATCAGAACTCTCAATTGATCTAAAGAATCACAAGGGAAGTTATTAATATTCTTGCAAGAGTAGATATCAGGTATAGTATTGTCAAAACAAAATTTATGTGTGCATTATTGGATAAAAGGTATCAATTAATCAATACATATACACTCGCAAATAGTTTAATGGTCAAAAAAGTATGTTCCTTTTAGATACAAAGGGTATAAAGTAGCACATAATTTTAAGCGAAAAAACCATAGGACTTTTATATACATATATATAATATACAACATATCATCAGATACCTCTTCTTCACATACTTCTTTATATTTCTATTTATATTTATATTTATATTTCTATTTCTATTTCTATTTTTTATTTTTATTTTCTCGATCTATTTTAAAAACACTGTAATAAAATCATAAAACTCCGATATAAAGCATTATGCATTTGTTGGACCAATCATAAGAATGATAGATGCACCTTAAAAAGGCCTAGATTTATCATATTTAAACAAAAATTATTGGATAAAATGTAATACGATCCAGAATCCTATAAATCCTATTTGCTGGATTGTAAAACTAATAATCTATAATAGGGCATACTACAGTATCTCCTATAACGATTCGTTTCTATTTTATGAGGCGCTTTTGCAAGCTTGCATGGGCATCCATCAAGGAACCTAACAGAAATTGGGAAATAATAGCTGCTCCTCATTCGCCTAGATTTTTTTTTACAATATGTGAGTTTTGTCTAGTAAGGGTCAGTACAACTAGAGATCTTTTAATAGGTCGTATACGTAGAATGATCTCTTGCTTATTCGGAGCTCTTCTAAAGACCCATTGACATACTGGTTGCTGTTTGAAGATGTTTAAAGAATCTATTAATACATAATCTTTATTGCATATATCATAATAAACGTTTTCCAGCTTTTCAATTATATTATCAAATGTACGCTTTGTAATGGTTAAATGAAGATATATCCAAAGCTGCCAATTGCAGTGTTTTTTTTTTGGAAAGAAAGACAAAGTAATAGAGTAGTCGACTGTGAAGTACAATTGTACCGTACTACGTCTTAATTATACCAAAGGTGGTGTTTCATAAAGTATCTACCTAATTATCAATCTATTTACCAGTGGACAAAAACTTGGCAAACTAGAATCGCCCAAGCTTTTTTTTGGAGTCATTTTCTACCATAATGTAGCCAAGCCATATGTATCAGCGCTAGTAGTAATACAGAGCCCTCTAAATTACCATTGTTTGATTGTTTGGAGTAAACCCTCCAAAAAGAAGAAATTTTATCAGAATAACCGCTTTATCCTTTCTCCTTTTATTCTCTATATTTACCATCGCCAACAAAATTGGTAAGGTACAATAGCCAAGTTATTCCATATAATAGGTCTTGACAGATTCTAATATGTATGATAATAGAAGTCTTTTAATACTTGTTTACAGCACTATATCAAGCTATTCCTTTAGGGTAAAGGAGAAAATCGGTAGATCTCATTCAAAAAAGCGATTGACATCACCTAGGCAAGAAAACACTCTCCATAAATATTATGAAAGCTTGTTTTTTGTTCTGAGGTTAAATCTCGGTCACCCCTAAATTGACAGAATAAAACCTCTTTGCATAGTTTGAAGCTAACCAAAACAATCCATCGATACCAAATTCTCGATTCTCCAAATCAATTGGGGGTTTCTATAGGCAAACAAAGAACTGCAAGAACAGGAACATATTTAACGTTAGAGTATAAAACATTCATCAAAAAAAATAGTCCTTCCAAGAATATTCTTCAGTGTCAACCAACCTTAAATTAGAACCTGAATATAAATCCATGCCCCATGAAAGCACGAGACAGAAACTTTCCATTTTATAGTTGAAACTCCTTGATCTCTTTTCTTCTTTTCAGAAAAAGAAAAAGAAAGAGAAACCCAACCAAAAGTGGCTTGTGACACCATGAACGAACGTTATTCGCCCCTGAAAGCTTTTAAATCGCAAATTGTTCAATAAATTGAAACACGTTTGTTCACCTGATCATTCACTCATTTGCTTACACCAGTCTTTTACAGAATACTCAAATTTAGTCGACAAACCTCCCGGAGTTTATAAAACAAGGAAAAAAAGGAGGAAATGGTAGAGAACAAAGTAGTATTTTTGTAAGCCACGCGCGTATTGTACAAGTACTGGACCACTCGTTTATCTTAATCTACTTAATTCTTATTACTTGAATTTAAAAACACAATTTCAAAAAGCACTTCGATTATACATACCCATAAGTAAGCTAATAACCATATATAAATTCAGTATAAAGTCATTTTCATACAGCCATTAAGTTGCACCTTTAGGCCAGTCAACTCAAATATTGTTTCAAAAATCAAAAAAAAAAATGGAAAATTTTGAAACACGAAAGAAGGTCACATACAGAAGTTTGAACACCGACAAATTGTGGCCTAGAAAAAAGTGAGTTACCTCTTCCTGCCATGATTTCGTGACTGTGTCGACGTCAGGGAAGTCCATATTCAAGAGCCGCTTATGTTTTTTTTATGATATGTTCTCTCGCACTGGCTTTTCTTTGACCCTTTCAGCAAACGACGTGAATGATGGCCGCCGCACATGATTTGACCCTGCGGATGATTCCATTTTTGGATCGTCATCTCGTCTTTCCCTTGATCGAGTTTCTTGAGCTGAACAAGGTGCGATCCTAATGACGCGATCCAAAAAATTCGCTACTCTTTTTCTAGATTTTTTTTGTTTAATATATATATTTATATATTTATATTGATTTTTTTTGTTTAATGTATAAATAGGTCTACCCGGCTGAAGATTTGCTTAAGGCAAAGTATGACTTGTTTAACAACTCCAACATGGTCGATTTTGTTTTGGACTTGTACAAGAAGATTCACAACACTGAGGACACTCCCCAAGGTGCGCCATTCTAAAAAATATGACAAAATCAAAACAGAAAGAGATAAAGCAAACAAAAAAAGGAGGGGCTGATGGTGATGAGTTTTTGGCCAAGACTGATTTTAAATGGTGAAAATTAGAATTTGTTGACAAGAGAGAGGTTGTCTTGAACAGATTGGAAGAGTTGCAAGGTGAAGTTCAGGAAGTAATGACCATTCTCGAAAAGCCAGAGGTCATTGCTGCCCTTCGCAGTGATAAGGCACAAAACCTCAACTACTTGAAGGAGAACTATAACGTAAGCTTTGTGGATAAAGTGATTTGATTCACTATTTATTAGAAGAACATACATATATATATATGCACAAGCTCTAACTCGTTAATCTTTGGTGTTGTAGCTCACCGAGAACAGAATCAACATCCTCTACGAGTTTGGTCAGTTCCAGTTCAGCTGTGGTGATTATGGAGGTGCTGCAGATATGCTTTACCATTTCCGTGTTCTGGTATGTCCTGGAAAAAAATTGATATTGTCTTATTTGAGATTTAACCTCTTTAACCTATATAGTCTACAGACACTGAGCGTGCATTCTCTGCCTCATGGGGTAAGTTGGCTGCCGAAATTTTGACTGGTAACTGGGAAGCTGCATTGGAAGAAATGCAGAATATGCGTGAGGCTATTGATCAAAAGGTAAGGGGAAAATGATAATCAGGAAAAAAAATGTTTCTCTTGGTGTATGATTATAAGTGTAGGAGAAGAATATTATCGACTGCTTGGTCTCACATGTATATACTTTGAACAATTTAGAGCTTTTCATCACCACTGCATCAATTGCAGCAGCGCAGCTGGCTCATCCACTGGTCGCTCTTCGTTTTCTTCAACCACCCTAAAGGCCGTGATGGCATCGTCGACATGTTCCTCTCCCCCCAATACATTAATACCATCCAAACATCCTGCCCTTGGATTCTGCGTTACTTAGCTACCGCTGTTGTCACCAACAAGCGCAGAAAGAACCAAATGAAGGAGCTTGTACGAATTATCGAACAGGAAGCCTACGAATATAAAGATCCCGTAACTGAGTTTATCGAGGCTCTGTTTATTCACTTTGACTTTGAAGGAGCACAGAAGAAACTTAAGGAATGTGAAGATGTATTGAGCAACGATTTCTTTTTGGCTGCAACCCAGGAAGACTTTATGGAGAGCGCACGACAGTTCATTTCCGAAACTTACTGCAGAATTCACCAAAAGATTAATATCAAGTAAGTTTTCTTTAAAAGGATATTTTTCTTTGTAGGATATATAGAGTTTTGAGAGCTTGTAAATGGTTATTAATTTGTTATATTTGTGTCATTTTTCTTTAAAATAATAGAGACATGTCTCAAACTCTTAACTTGAACCAAGAGGAGGGTGAGAAATGGATTGTTAATTTGATCAGAGACACTCGTGTGGACGCGAAGATTGACTTTGAAGAGGTAATATTAAATGTGTTTTTATTTTATAATAAAATATCCTAACATTTCGATTTATTTTAGAACACTGTCATCATGAACACACCCGTCACTTCAATCTACCAACAAGTCATTGAGCGTACCAAGGGACTTTCTTTCCGTTCTCAGGTACTTGCTTCCGCCGTCAAGAAGCGGGCCGAGGCACAGACCCAGGCAGCTGTCGAGAGTGCTCATTAAATCAAGGCGATCATCATTCCAAAAAAATAAATCACCAATAAATCAATACAATAAATAAAATTGAACTAAATTGTATTCTTGCATGTGAAATACATTGATAAAAATAAGTAACACGAGCGTTATAACACACAAGGATGGCTGGTGTGCGTGTGTGTTTGGTATGTCACAAATCTTATTGTTCCTTGAAAAGAACAATAAAACGCCCCTCACACACTGTGAACCTTGACATAATACAGCCACAGTGTTACGAATAAGGATTAAATTAAATTATTTGCAAATTAGAAAGGGTTGTTGCTTAAGACGTGTGGAGTCTGGAGACTCTTATTACTCTGGCAAAATGTGATGGGAAAAGAACGGATCAGTTTCAGCTGAACTGACCTGTTTAGTGAACAACTAATTTCTATTTCAAGCCCTGACTCATGGAATAGTATCACCCCAGCTATTACGATGAGCTAATAAAGCATGTGTCTATGCTAAAATGTCCTTGCCCTGTGCTCTTTCTTTTTCTGATTTAATACTACATATTATGTACGTTTAATGAAGATCGCTCTTTATTCAATACTTCTTTAACTTATTTTTTTTTTGCTCCACTAGAGCATAGAAAAAAAAAACCGACACAATTTTTCACCAACAAATGCACAACTCTGAAGATAACCGACAGAATTGGTTACAATCCAACTCCTTTTTCTCACGCTTTCACTCACGGCGTACACCCTCACCTGGCCTACACACAACCCTCCGCCCACATAGATCGCGTTCAGTCGGTGTAGCTGACCTCAACACACATGATCCACAAGATCCCCCAAGACGTAGAAATGGTCTTGGGTGGATGTTTTCCAAAGCCAGACGACAGCACATTCGGCGATGGGTAACAACAGATGGCGAATGCAGAATATCTCCACCTGATCCCGGTATACAAGACACTCGTCATTGTATCAATACTGTCATTCGCCACCAGAGCCGAAGAAGCCCTAGTATACCCGAATCTTCTGTCCTTTCGTCTGGATTTACTCGCCTATCTCTCGACACGGCGGACATAGTCGAACCATATTATTTATTTACAAGATCCGAAAATGAAGCTGAGCGTATAGAGTTAAAAAATGACCTTGTAAAACTTGCTTTTCAAGAGTATGTAATATATATATATATATAAGAATATATATAAATTCAGGCCTTTGACTGATCCTACCTTGCTGGTTTGTTTATTTATCTTGCCCTTACAGCGAGTTTCCTACTCCAGTTGATTTTGCAAGTCTTGAGAACGGACGCGTGTTGGACATTGGGTGTGGACCTGGCTCGTGGTGTCTTGATCTGGCGGCTGATTTCCCAGAATTAGAGATTATTGGACTAGACTTCCAGGAAAGCATGTTTCCCGACGCTGGCACTATCCCACCAAATTGCATTTTTATTCGCTACAATGTCCTCATGGGTCTCGGACAGTTTGAGGAAAAATCAATAGACTATTGCCACATTCGGTTTATGAACCTGTCGTTAACCGTACGTCAATATGCTCAGGTGGTCAGAGACTGCTGGAGAGTACTCAAGCCAGGAGGATACCTTGAAATGATGGAAATGGACATGATGATCTACTCTCCGGGTCCCACTATGGAGAAACTTAATGAACAAGGTATTTTATTTAAAAAAAAAATTCTATTGCATTTTATTGACTTTGTATTATAGTCGTAGATGCAGCCCAGAGCAGAGGATTTAAACCAAGGTTGGCACGCCATCTAAACATGTTTGTACCTGGAGATGCGTCCTACAGGATAGAAAAATACCGATCTTTACCTATCGGCCTTTGGGGCGGGCGATTGGGCGTTTTGTTCAGGGATGACCTAATCCATATGTTTGTTAACAGCCGAGACGCAGTCCTTGAGAATCTGGGGCCTCTTTTTGAGCACAACTTTGATACTGATCTTGAACTTGCCAACCGAGAGATGGAAGAATACCAGAGCTACAGCAATTTTCATATATTGATAGCACAGAAACCCTTGTGAAAGCCACCACCTTGTATACAATATGTTTAATTCATTATATTTAAAGAAGAAGAAGAAAAGAAGAAGAAGAAATAGTAGAGATATATAGAAATAGATAGAGAGGGGGTAATGAAGGGGGTGTGCGTGATTGTTAAAGTTAAAGACCTTAGATTAAAGGAGTGAATTATTAATGGGTGTGTTTGGAATTCAAACACTGTAGATATCTATAGCAAGAGAATATATACATAAATACATACATATTTTACAGAATGATATTGTTACAAGACAAATGAATTTTAGAGTATTTGCGTGTATGGTGTGTAGTGGAAGTATGTAGTGGAAGTGTGTAAGGGAAGTGTGTGTGTTATTTTTTTTTGTTATTGATTAAAATGGTTAATATATAATAAATTATTATTACCCCACATTCAAATATTAAGACAATGAAGCTTATCAGCTGGTTTATTCTATGCATCAAATCATCACTCGGCTCAAGTGGGTGGCATGCATGGGATCTCTTGTGAGTGCATTTAAAATAAATATAAGAGCACCTTTAAATTTCGCCACCAAAAAATAAAAATTTAAAACATCACTCTTCTTTTCAATACTTTCTTATTACTTCACAATGTCACAGCCCACACAAAAAACGCCCCTATTAGACAAGAAGCCACCCTTGAGTAGGCCGACCAACCAACGAAGGAGGTCTTCATTTGACCCTTCGACCTACAACAGTACTGGCCAAGCCATGGGCTATGTTCGCTCATTAGACCTGGATGTGACCCTACCTGGCCTTAGTCTGAAAGAAATCCTTGCCCTTACAGTATGCATGGGAGGAGCCCAATTTACATGCAAGTGTATAATTGAATTTATATTCTTTTCGTATAATTTGATTATATTAACTTTTATTATCTTATATTATATTTAATCTTCTAGGGTCGGTTGAGCTAGCGTAAGTCATGGCTCTTATAGAACATTACATGGTTATTATTATGATATTATTCTTACCCTATTCAAAATAGGTATGGTACACCCTATTTATTATCACTCGATCTCTCAAAGGAACTGACAGCCTTGGTCTGGCTGGCCGGACCACTATCAGGTCTTCTAGTACAACCAGTACGTGTGTGTATGTGTGTCTGTGTATTTGTGTCTGTGTTTGTGTTTGTGTTTGCCTCTGTGCCTCTGTGTGCCAGTGTTTATGTGTATTTGTGTACGTCTATGTATTGATTTGCAAAATGATTATATATAGCTTGTCGGTGCATTTAGCGACAAATGTACATCTAGATATGGGAAACGAAGACCATTCATTGTTGCTGCTGGATTTCTTACTTGTATGTCGATGTTGGGCGTAGCATACGCAAGAGAGATAGGCGCTTTTGCTGGTCGTTACTTAGCCAATGAACAAGTACCCTCTGAGGCAGTAGGTATACACTCTACTTGCAACAATAACTAACTCGTTTAAAGGCGCACTTTTATACTATCATAGCTGCTGTTTCTTCGTTTTATTTCCTCGACTTTACTCTCAATGCAGTACAGGCTGTCTGTAGAGCTCTTATTCTTGACATACCGCCGCTCTGGCAGCAGGAGTATGCAAATGCGTGGAGTGCACGGATGAGTAATGGCGCAATGGTTCTGGGGTATTTTGTGGGTTACATCGACCTCGTGCACTATGCACCATGGATGGGAGATACTCAGATCAAGGCATTCTGCATTGTGGCTATTGCAGTATTTTGTGGAACGCTGGCAATCACTTGTCTAAGCGTTGAAGAGAAAGTTCTTGAAAGAGTAGAAGATGACGACCTGTAAGTTTTTTTTGGTTATGCTTTTAAATCCTAAAAAAGCAAAAGCAGAAGCAGAAGAAAAAGAAAGAAACTAATGACTGAACATAGCCCATGGTACCACACGCTAGCCTACATATGGCGAGCATTCCGCTTCCTGCCTCGTCCCATCCAAACCTTGTGCAATACTCAGTTCTTTGCTTGGATGGGATGGTTTCCCTTTTTGTTTTACAGTACCCAGTGGGTATCAGACATTTACTTTGCCAACAACCCGCCAATAGAAGGTCAAGAGCAGGATTGGACCGAAGGCACGCGTGCAGGCTCATTTGCTCTGTTGTGCTATTCACTTGTGTCTGTAGGTGCGGGAATTGTGCTGCCTGCCCTTTTGTCCTATTTCAACAAGATAGCTTGGTTGTCGCTTTTGAATATCTATACAGTTTCACATCTGACCGTAGCCGTGGCCTTACTGTCGGCGCTATGGGTGCGATCTGTGATGGGAGCTACGATTGTATTGGCTATCATGGGTATTCCATGGGCCATCGTTCTTTGGGTTCCGTTCTCTCTTGTCGGTGAATATGTTAGTTTCGAGGATGAGAAAAGGAGTCGCACGCAACAGCTTCCGAGTACTTCTAGCATTCAACGCCTTGAAGATCAGCAGGACGAGTTCGATGCAGGAATGATCCTTGGAGTTCACAATATGTACATCGTTTTTCCACAATTTGCAGTTGCCATCATATCATCCGTAATATTCGCTGCTGCTGCTCCTGGAGAAAATCAAGATGATGATGCACCTATGTCGAGTGTAACAAGCGTACTGGTGTTTGGTGGTTTGATGGCGTTGGTTGCTGCACTTCTTAGTCGCTTGATCATACGTGTTAAATAGATAGTGGGTGTCTAAACCATATAATATTTCATCCTTTTTTCTTCTTCTTTATTTCTTTTTTTTATATATAACCATGTCTTTTCATTCATTCTTTCTTCCTTTCTTTTGTAAAACCTAGACGAGAAATTATATTTATCTATCTATATATTAAAGAGATTCAATCCATCCAGTCACTGAATCAATTTCCTCTTTTTGAACTGAGCAGACTTCAAAGTCTACTATGCTCTCAAGATGTTCAAACTTGAATGCCTCTCCTTCATAGCCCAAGAATCCTTCCTGATCATCACCTTCTGAGTTTTGCTGCTCCACAGCTGCTGTACGAGTACCACGCAGACGATTACTACGCATCATTATATTTAGTCATGCTTTCTTTATATATGCGCTTGTGTTTACATTTCGGCTTCCAAAAGGGTTTGGATTTTATCCTTTGGTAGTGCAGTAATCATATCAGCCTTGTTGCATGCGATCAAAACAGGCAATTTTCGGTTTTGAGCCTCCAGGCTGGCCAGGACATTGTAGAGGTATTCGGCTACTGAGCGGATCTGACGACTGATAGTGGTACTATCAACCACAAACACAATACCGCGAGCAACGGGAAGAAACTCGCTGTAACGGTATCTAATACGCTCATGGCCAGGCATATCAACAAGACCGAATGTCTTTTTTTTTTTGGTTTAATAAGGTTAGTCTCGTTTTTATACAGTCAGGTCAAGCTATATATGCTTGTACATATGTATATATGCTTGTATATATGTATATATGTATATATTAGTTACCTTATTACCCAGTGTAACAGAACCTTCATTTTCTTTCATTGAAGTAACTGTCAATGCTTTTTTACCGAATCTGATCTGTACATTAAATGCAACATTTGTTATAAAAATTGGTATATATATGAATTTAATTTTGAGAGTTGAAGTATACCAATGTGTAGAGTGCAGTCTTGCCAGCATCGCTCACACCCAACAGCAGGATTGTGTCGCCTGTCTGCTTTTTCTTCAAAAGGAAAAAGGAGGCTTTTTTTCAAGAATAGATTTAGGGATGAATGAATTGACTAGTAATGTTGATGATGCATACCAACAACAGCAGCAAGCAATGTGACGATTCCTGCTAAAATGTACACAATTGGAACTTCGATTGACATAAAGATGAAGACAAAAAAAAAGAAGAGAGGGAAATAATGAAATAGAGAGAAAGAGAAAGAACAAGAAAGGCGTTGTTTGAACAAGTCACGGTGGAGTAGCAATAGAATTGATTTGTACGACCATTTATGGCTCGTGTGTGCTGCAAGGCATATATAGATACCCATACACACTTGAGACAGGAAATCAAGTATTAATTGTATTGCTTTCAAAAATGAATAAAGTATATATTTTTTCTTTTTGGGAAGAGGAGGGAAGTTCGGGGGAAGACAAATGACAAATGACATAAACAGAAAAAAAAAGTACAAAGCTTGATTAAGAGATGATGAAAAAACAGAAACAGAATAAGGATTTACACAAAATAATAAGAAGCTATAAAAAGAAATTTGGGGAGGGAAAGAGGTTGGGATTGAGAATGTAGAAAAAAATGCAATGTTAAAAAAAATACTAAAAGAATAACCTATAAAGAAGGGAGATAAAGAGGTAAAGAATGAAGGAAAGAATGGAAGAAAGAATGAAATGAAGAGAGAAAGATGAAGAAATAGAAGAAGTATTTCTATATATATTTTTTCAACAGTTCTTTCCTTATGCTTTCTTCGTCTTCTTCTTCTTCTTTTGGAAGAGAGGTGGTGAAGGAGGAGGGAGAGGGTGGTGAATATTGGGAAGATTGGGGTTTCTTTACAGTTCCTTTTGTTTGTTTGTGTGTGTGTGGGTGTGTGTGTGTGTATGTGTGTGTGTGCTTTTTTTTTTCTCTTTGTTAATTTTTGTTCTTTAGTTCACCATCACCAGTTGTTTTTGTTCGTCTTTCTTGGCATGAATAGCAAGAGGAGAGCTCTGGTGAATCGAGTACTTTTTGACAGCTGCTGCTGTAATTACCGCTGTTGTTGCCGCTTCTGTTGCTTCTTGCTTGGAGTTGGGACTATTGGGTGGGGAAATGCGGACAGGAGTCGATACTCTCGGGACAAAAGTAAGGGGTGGTTCGGCTTTCACGCCCAATCTTCCGCGAGAACGGTCCTCAAAAAGTGTCATGATATTTCCATGATCACCCACTCGGTAGGCTACCGAAAATGGGTCTATCCAAAGCACAAAGTCACGAGGCAGATGTGTGTGAATAAGCTCTGGAGTGATTGCAGCACTAGTGGCAGCTTAATGTGCAAAAAGATAGGATAGAAAAAAAAAGATTATTATTGCTATTTCTATACAATTCATAATGTAATGTAATATATTTGATATTAATCTATATCAAAAAGAAGTATTGCATTATTATTTACTCACCAAGAATGAGAACGGGATCAAGATGTCCGTTGAAATTAGAGATTGCTCTGTAAGCATTACCCCTCAATGGCTGAAGAGTATCCCAGTGGTCTTGAAAACGTTGGTGGAGTGAGAGTGACAAGTGCTGCTTGTATACTAACAAGAGGTCACTCTCCATCTTTGGTTGGAGAAGTCGACCAAGAAACTCTACTGCTTGTGCGATTTCAAGTTTCATGACTTTTACGAATGTATTATGTAGTTGTTGTTGCTGCTGTTGGTTGGTTGGTTGGTTGGTTGATTTAATGATTACTATAGTAAACCGTGAATTGTTGAGAGAATGAAGAGATGGGGAGAGAAAGGGAGAAAGAGAGAGGAAAGAGAATTTGTCTTTTTGTAAGCAAAGTGGAGCTGAGGAAGAAATATATATATATATATATATATATCTGTGTGTGTGTGTGCGTATGTGCGTATGTGTATAAATATATATAATAGAGTCAAAATGATATTTAAAAAAAAATTAAATGTAAAGTGACCTGAATCAGAAAAATAGGGCGGGGATTTTGTCAAGAGATAACAATCAAACGCTCTCTTCTCTTTGGTTCAACCATTGGTGAGTCTGATCTGACGTCACTTGACTGATACATTACAACAGACGAGTCTGTTTAGCCAGAGTTAGGGAGCAGATGGCGAAGATGACCAGACTAGAGACAATGCATCCAAAGTACAAGAGGTCATCGTGGTCCTTGCCTGGTACTTTGACATTCATTCCTGGATTATGTAGCAATAAGCAAGACATTCTATTGGTTGACCATAGGTAACACTTACCCCAGAGACCGGTTATCAGGTTCATAGGAAGAAGAATAGTGGCAAAGATGGTGAGACGGCCTATGACTTGGTTGGTTGAATTGGATGTTTGAGTGAGAGCTATTGATATCCGGGTTAGGTAGTTCGAATGAGACCTTGCTAGAACAGTATCATAATGATTGAGGTTCTGCAACATGGCTAGGATGTGGTCTGATTGGGATTTTTTTTTGGGATTTTTTTTGGGATTATTATTATTATTATTATTATTGGGTTTGATTTTGATTTCAGTTTTAGTTTTAGTTTTTGAAATAAAACAATATATATATTTAATAAACGTTTAGCCACTTGTATTCTGATTGAATAGGTGTCAGTTATATGCTATTCTTATTATCATCTCTACCTTGAACATCGCCCAGGTAAAGACCAACGTCTGGTAACATGCGTCCTTCATCTTCCTCTAGGAATAAAGGAGTGACCTGCGAAGGGCTGGATCCCTTTCGACGATGCATACTTGTGTTATTCGGCAGTGGTCTCAAAGCAGGCGATCCTACGAGCGTCTGACTAGATTTACTAGCCCATGATGAGTTGTAGATATCTTCAGCTGATCGTATGGTCTCACACCGCTTAATAAGCGTTCGCAAAACATCTGCTTTGGTACCCAGGAGTCGCAATAGCTGCATAACATGCTTACGACAGTCCCCAATGCGATTGACCATGTCAGCATCTACATTGGCATCTAATACACTGTCGAGCACAACTTCTTCTATCGAATTTACTTCTGCCTCTATTTGCTGGATTACAGGCGCAAAACTATCTGTAATCTCGTCCATGACTGCATAATTAATCCAGTCCGGGACTGTGAGTAAGTGATCCTGGAGTTGGACAATTCTCTGGTAGACACTGTTCATGTGAGGCCCCCGAACAAAATGGATCTATTGTATATAATTGCGTGATAATTTATTTTTCTTAGCAACAAAATCACAATGATTCTTGTTCTTGTTCTTTCTTTGGTTTTTGTTGTTGTCCTTGAAATCTGCCAAGTTCACATTACTCACCGTAACAATACTGCGTCGGAATATGATATGATAAAAACTCAACGGCCGGAGCTGTCCTTTGTCCTGCACGCACCCTCTGTAGCACACAAACATATAATTGCGAAACACATCGCACTTTTCTCTTGACTCCTGGCCCATAATATCCTCCGTAGTGAGTGGGTGAATACGGAACACCTAGTAGATTTATATATGTTTCATTTGCACTCAATTAATTGGCATGTAATTTAGAACCAAAGAAAAAATAAATAACTAAATTCATTTTGATATTCATTACCTTTGCAAGCGTTTTCATATCTCCTTGGCTTGGGCAAGTGATGTCTATCCAATAGTTCTCCTTGGTCAAAAGTGACTCTAAGCCTTTACCACCCTCAAGCTCTAACAAAGACCGGCCATGGATTAAACCTGTGTCAGGGTGATAATAAGCGCACTGTCTAGTTTCATCCTCATCATTATTCTGCCAACGCTCTGACTATTCCAAGCTTATAATTAATATACAAGATTTATAAATACATACATACATACATATATATATATATATTATATTCTATATCCTATATTTTTTTCTAAAAAAAAAGATTATGTATGTATCTATGTATGTAACTATGTATTTATGTATATTTATGTATGTATGTATGTATGTATGTATGTATGTATGTATGTATGTATGTATGTATATTTATATACTTCAGGTGGATCTCCATAGAGACTTCTTCGGTGGATCAGACCAATTGCTGCCTTTTCTGTGTCCTGGTGAATAATACGATTTAAAGCATCGAGATCGACGTCTGTGGGACATCGGGAATCTAACGGCAGTCGACTGGCCGGTACGACTGGATAACAGATATCATCTCTTGCGGATGGGTAGAGTGGACTACTAAGTCCAGAGGAAGGGTCGATGATATCAATAGTCGTTTGGTCTTCTCTGTGGTTGCGAAAGTAAGATTCCATTAGACAAAAGGGGAGGAGGAGGAGTAGGAGTGGGGGGCGAGAGATGAATATAGGGAAAAAAATAATAATAATAAAAAAAAGAGGGAGAAGGCCTTCAGTTTGTTAAAGCCTTTACAGTTTTTTGAAAACCGTTGATATAGGTGAGGTCACCTTTGAGGATCAGCGCCTGCCCAATCGTTTAATCGTTTCGATGTTAACCAGAACAGAGTTCTTTGAAAACAATAAAAGCTTCTTTGGCTTTTTTAAAAGGGTAGTGCTGAATGAAATATCGCAGTAGCCAAAGGAGCTTTTTTTTTTCTTTTCTTTTTTGGTTTTTTACTTGGTTTTTTACTTGGTTATTTCAGGGACAATTTTAAAGAGCCATGATATTAATAGTAGTAGTGTTTGTGGTGGTGAAAGTAGTAATAGTAGTAATAGTAATATTTCTCTTTCCTTTTCCCTTTCCCTTTCCCTTTCCTTGTAGTCCTTTCTTCCTTCTTTTACTTCAGCTTCTTCTGATTCTAATTCTGATTTTAACATTTATTTAATTTTAGACTCCTTCAGCTTACTGTCATAGGCTGGTGTTACTTTTACCACATAAATAATAATAATAAAATGAAATGAAATGAAATTGAAAATTGTCAATTTATTCATTCATTCATTCAGTTTGTATTATATATTGTGTATATTTGAATATTTAAATATTTAAATATTTATAATTATAATTATATGATTAATTTACGTTAATTAAAAGACTTGGTGGTGTTCAAATGTCTTAGGATTTTATACAACAGGCGAATAGGATGTTTCATTTGATGGTCCATGATGGGAACTGCCATTTGTGTGAAGGAATACACTCACACAGTGCTACATTTCAACATCCGTCTTTCTATAAATGGAAGGCATCTCGGAGCTGTGTGACTATCTTATCATCCGCCAATCAAAACGGAACAGCTCAGAGGGTCTGTAAAGCACATAAACCAGCTTCTCTTGTCAATCCTGAACCTGACAGTTCTTCATCGTTCATTCAACACTTTTTTTTTTCATCTATTACTCATCATGGTCAAGACAACTCTCCTTTGGACTGCCCTCGCAACCACCTTTGCTGCTCTCACTCAGACCGTTATGGCCGAAAGTGATGTGCTTTCCCTCACTGAGGCCAGCTTCGATAAGGCCCTCAAGGCGGACCTGGCTTTGGTTGAGTTCTATGCTCCATGGTGTGGTCACTGCAAGGCTCTTGGTGCGTTTAAATATTTCAATTGATACAATTCAGCTATTACTATTACTATCACTATCACTATAATAATCATTGGTTAGACTCGGTTACTAATATTTATTTCTCGCAGCTCCCGAGTATGAGACCGCTGCCACCGAGCTCAAGGAAAAGTCTGTCACTCTTGCCAAGGTTGACTGTACCGAGAATGAAGACTTGTGCCAGAAGTACGAGATCCGTGGCTACCCCACCCTCAAGGTCTTTAGAAACGGTTCTTTCGTCGAGTACAAGGGTCCCCGTAAGGCCGATGGTATTGTTAGCTACATGACAAAGTAAGTAAAGAAGAAGAAACTGGTTATTATTTGTGTATGCGCATGCGTATACGTATGCGTATGCGGAAGTGCATGTGTGTATTAGCGCAAAGGATTAGTCAACAGCATACATATTAGACGCGTTTTGTTCCTTACTGTGTTTTAAATAAAAATAAAAATAAAGCGCCAAAAGTGCTATATTTGTAATGTATATCGCAAAGTCTAATTTAACCTCCTATTTATAGGCAAGCTGCCCCTGCTATTTCGCCTTTGACTTCTGAGACTTTTGAGCCCTTCAAGACCTCTGACCGTGTCGTTGTCGTCGCCTACACTGACCCCAAGGATGAAGTCTCCAAGGCCACTCTCTTGGCTGCTGCCGAGAAGCTCCGTGAGGATTTCTTGTTTGGCTTGGTCACTGATGAGGCTTTTGCCAAGGAGCAGGATATCAAGGAGTTCCCCTCCATTGTTGTGTACAAGCAGTTCGATGAAGGTCGTGTTGACAAGGCTGGTGAATTCAAGGTTGAGGAAATCGAGGAATTCGTCAGAGCCAACTCTGTCCCCTTGTTGGCCGAGGTTGATGCTTCCAACTTCCAGTTCTACGCCGACTCTGGTCTGCCCCTGGCTTACGTGTTCGCCGACTCTGCTGAGATGTTGAAGCCTTTGGTCGATGCCGTTTCGCCTGTCGCCAAGAAGTACAAGGGCAAGGTTAACTTTGTCCATATCGATGCCACCAAGTACGGTAGCCACGCTGCCAACCTTGGCTTGAAGGAGAACTGGCCCGCCTTTGCCATCCAGCACCTCGATACTGGAGCTAAGTTCCCCCTTGACCAGGATTTGTCCATCACCACTGAATCCATCGAAAACTTCCTCGACAACTACATCGAGGGTAAGATCAAGCCTACCCTCAAGTCTGAGGAGGTTCCTGCCGTCAACGATGGTCCCGTCAAGGTCGTTGTTGGCACCGAGTTCAAGGACATTGTTTTGGACAAGTCCAAGGATGTCTTCCTTGAGGTCTACGCTCCCTGGTGCGGCCACTGCAAGAAGCTCACTCCCATCTGGGAGACTCTTGGTGACTTGATCAAGGCTCAGGATGCTTCTAACAGCGTCGTTATTGCCAAGATGGACGGTACCGAGAATGACTTGCCCGAGGATGCTGGCTTCACTGTCTCTGGCTTCCCCACCCTTAAGTTCTTCAAGGCCGAGACCAACGAGATCATTGACTACAACGGTGACCGTACTCTCGAGGATCTTGTTCAGTTTGTCAACGAGAACGGTAGCAAGAACCTCTCTATCAAGACTGATGATGTAAAGGAAGAAAAGAAGACTGAGGCCGAGGAGGAGATTGGTCACGATGAATTGTAAATTCCTCTTCCCTCTCTTTCTTTCTTTTATTTTTTGCAAGAATAATTTCATGACACTTTCAACAGATCACAAATCACTCACTCACTCATACAATCAAACAAACATATATATCTCCTATTTTTCCATCCCCTCTTCCATACCTCCCCAATGCCCTTTCCATAAACCACTAAAGTATTTTTTTTCGATTCCCCCCCCCCCTTTCGATTTTTTCTTTTACTTTTTCCTTCTAAAGAAATATCAAACACACAAATATCTTGAGTTGTACTGTATTTTTCCAATAAGTGCTATTTTAAATACAATTTGCATCAAAAGATTTTGAAAAAAATAAAATAAAAATGTGAATATCTATCTATAAAACGCAATTTTTTCAATTTATTTAACTATGATTGGAGAAATCTAGTGTTATAGACGCATATTTTCTTGGCTATCAAATCATTAAATAATTAATCAATCAATCAGTCAATCAATTAATTAATTAATTAATTAATAAAAGTAAAATGAGGGTTTCTTTTATACTAACTTTGTATATTTATATGTATGTTTTAATATAAAGCTATACAACAAAGATAATAGTATAGTCGCTATGCATGGTATTTTTGGGAGATTATATTTAACACAATATAATTGATTTCAATTTATTAATGGCGTGCTTTTTTTTTTCGTTTGAATATTATTTGTATATTTGTTTAATGGATTCTTGTATTGTGAGACGTACAACAAAATAATAATGTGTACAATTTTGATTTCAATGTATATTGAAAATTGAGTAAGGATAGCTATATAAATACCTTTTATAAAAAATAATAATAAGCTTTTGTATAAGAGATTGTAGCCCAAGTGGAAAGGAAAAAGGAGTGGATCTAATCTTTCATTGTTTTAATAAAATAAGGGACATTTAAAAGGAAACCAAATAGATAGTAGTGATAATAAGAATAATGAAAAGAACGTCAATGTGGCGATAAAGGTCCACGGCAAAACTACATGTATCTTACAAGGATGTCAAGAAGATCAAAAAGCAAAGAAGCAACAGCAATAATAGTATCTGAATTATAAACCTTATTTGATCCAAACTGAAAGGATCAATATCGAATCAAAATCTTTTGTATTCTTATGTTTATTTTTTTTATCTACACACTTGCTAGAAAGGTGAGAATTCTTAAGCCGATGTTTTTCAAAGAAGAAAATGAAGAAGGCTATCTATCTATCTATCTATCTATCTATCTATCTAAATATATATATATATTTAAAGAAACTCAATTTACAGAATGATACAAAAGTATGCAAAACTTTTCTTTCGTTTAATTGCCTTGGTACTGTTCCTGAAACGATTTCTTTGAATAGTTGAATGGCACCAAAGAAATCAAAATCACCAATCAATCAGTTGGTCAGTTAATGATGTATCCAAAAGGTCTTGCTCTTATGTTAAGCTACAAGACCCTCTTTTTTTATTGTCATTCTCTTTGTAAGCCATTAAACTATAGAATTTACTGTTAACAATATCATGACTTTGTTTAGGTGGAAAAAAACAAAAACAAAAAAAAGGCAGAGGAGGTTTATGGTAGTGTTCTTTTACTGTTTACTTTCAATATATATGTAAAGAAAAACCATAGGGTTAGGTTCTCAGAACTACACCAAAGTACAGCTTTTGGTTTTGTGGGGGTTTTTTTTTTGGTTTTCTTTACTTTAGAAATTAAATAAATAAATAAATAAATAAATAGATAGATAGATAGATAGATAAAAAAAGTCCTGCTTAAAAAGTCAACTATACAAACATACACTACTCACTACTCATTACTCAAGAGATCTAGATTGCTATGTAACCAGCGGGTAGTACATAATCTGTCTGCTTGGCCTGGTGAGTAATTGTCTTTGTGGTAGTCTTTTTTGTAGTGGTCTTTTTAGTTGTAGTCTTCTTTGTGGTGGTCTTGGAGTTCTTCTTGGCTTTGTGGGTTCCGTGTTTCTTTGGCTTCACAGCCTGGGGTTTCTTAGGTGCGTTTGTTTGTTCAGGTTCAGGGAAGGAGTGACAGCGGACTTGGTCGTCATGGTTTTTGCCGAGACCAGGCAGGGTAACGCAAGCAATAGGAGGCTGTGTAGTTGTTTTGGTTGGACGGGCAGAACTGGAGACAGTCTTGTGGGAATGGCCCGAACCTGTGGGATCAAGAATTTGAACCCAGCCTGTGTATTATTTTTATTAGTTTGGTTAATTGAGTTTTTATATATAAATAAAATAAAGGAAGAATTTAGAGTGTATGTGTGCGTGGATCTTCAGAAACACAACCGAAATTTGTTAACTGTGCTTACCAACAAAGGAAATATCTTCTGCATTTTGGCCTACTTCAATTACACTACAGAATATTAGAAGCATATTAGGAGAACAAGGAACCTAATGAACTGCAAATCACTTGCGCAAAAATAATCTATATACTTTGTTTTTTGTTTTAAAATAAAGAATTAATAGAACACATACTATTTCTTGTTTGCCTTGACTTTCTGGGGAATGGTCCAATTGTACTGACCAGCCTTTACTGGCACACTCGAAGCAATAACTTGGTTAATTACAAGTGCGTCTGCGGGTCCGGATGCAAGAGCAAGCGAGAGGTTTCCCGTGGCTGAGGGATCAGAAAGTTTCCTATAAAATTATAATTAATATCTTTATTTTCTTTTATTGTTCTTGATGGTGGTGGTGGACGAAATGATTAGGATGCTTGTATCGATTGTGCTGCTGACTTTGATATTGATGTGTTGTATTATCGTGATGTGTATCTGCGGGTCTGTTTTGTGTGCGTGTCTTTCGTCTTTGTGTGTGTGTGTATGTCTATAGGTGTGCTGATAATGAACACTATTTTCCGTACTAGCATTACCATTTAATCTCAACCGTCTCGCCAATGTGCCAGTGTGCATTAGCCTTGGGGGAAAGAATAGAAACAGAAGCAGCCAGGGCAAACTGAATGGAAATGGCCAAGGTAAGGATAGATGTCTTGAGGAACATGACGAGATGGAATGGGTTAAAGGTTAAGGAAGGTAAGAAAGTAAAATAAAAAGGAGAGGACTTGATGAAAAGAAAGAAAGAAAGAAAGAAGGAAGGAAGAGGTAGATTGAATGAAGGAAGCGACAATTCAAATGTAATTTCTCTTGTCATCCAAGGCAGTTAATATATTTTATTGATTTATTGATTTTAATATTCAGCAAATAAAATTTGTGGCACAACCTCGCCATTCACAGTTACTTCTTTCAGTCCAAAACGGATAAGGACACTAACGGTACTCACTACCATACAGAGCAAATAACCAAAAATGCTCATTTATTATTTTATTGATCTTCCAAATTTAAAAGTACAAACTTAGAAAGCAGACAACTGTCCAGAAATGTAAGGCATCATAGCTTAACCTTCTAATTCAACTGCTCTCTAGAAATAACAGCAAAAAATTATATCCTTATATATATATTATCTTGTCTAGGATCAAATTTCGACCAATAGACTTTGCTATATAAGCTCAAGAGTATACACTATCATTGAGATATCCTAATACTTATTAAAGGCGATCACATTATCTTGGTCTCCACAGCATAAAAACCGATCAAGAATGTAAGCAATGCTCTTTGGACTTATAGATTTATAAAGAAGAAGAAAGAGTTTAAGCGACTTTGATTGGCCAGCGTTTATCCCAGGTAATTGCATTGTCAATTAAATAGACGATACAATGCATTATAGTATACACTACCATGCTTGCCTTTCCTAATATTAAATGCTAGTATACTGCACATATCACAATATTCAATTACTTTTATTTTTTGTTTTATTGTTAAAAGAGGGTCAGAAAATTCAATTTTGACAAGTCTTTAACTGTTACAAAACGAATCTTGAACAATCGGTAAGATCAAGACAACGATTGATTTTATTGGCTGAACTCACTCATATATATTTAAATTTGATCGTTTTTGATCTGTCTATACCAATTGTATTTCTTTATTTTATAACAGACAAACTTACTCTTTAGCACTGTGAATATATATATATAATATTATACCTTCATTTACTGCTCTTCTTTTACTTTACTGTATCTTGCTTTTATTGATTTATTGATTTACTTTTTTTTATATCTATGCACGTACATATTGTCTTTATCTGCTTAAATACAGTGCTCGAGAATGATGCATTTGGTAATAGAGCAGCTTTTTACACTACTAATATATGCTTGTTTGTTTCCGCTTTGGATCTTGGTATTTCAATTATATATATATATTTGGATCAGGGCCTGGTGTTCTTGTGTATCTTTTTTTTTGTGTTGTGTATAATTTGGATCCCTTGGGGTTGGTTTGGTTAAAAAGGCACGGATTTTACCTATATTATTTTGTGCGTGCGTGCTTGCGTGTGTGTGTGTATGGTGGGCTACCAAGTAAAAGAAGAAGAAGAAGAAGAAGAAGAAGAAAAAGACAGTTTTATTGTATTATAATTTTACAGCAAATAAAATTTCAAATTTAATCAGGAAACAAGCCGAGATAAGAGAATATAATAAAAAGAGATAGATCGCCCTTGACCTTGTTACCTTGTATTCATATTTCTTTTTTTTTAATTTTTTTTTGGCTTATTAGCTACTGTACTATTAATTCTGTGTCTTTATATATACATATTATGTACATACTACTTGGTACTGATTACATAATGGTTTAAAATATTGATCAAATATACGGTTGAACGTGGTGTTTTATTATTAATAATATTAATATTAATACAAATATTATAAATACTATTTGAATTTCTCTTCTCATCACTCTCACAAAATACATGCATACACACGCACTCACTTTCTCTCTCTTGCGTGATTGCGCGCCTGAATGATGTGCTTTGTAAGAGAAGGAAGAAAAGTGGACAAAGCGAATTGGGGGGGGGGATAGAGAAGGATATGATGAATAGGATTGGAGGTGATTTTTTTTGGTCGAGGTAAATACACTGTGTACATGTTATAAAAAAGAAAGATAAAGGAATACAACAAAGAAGGGGAAGAAGTGAAAGTTGAAGATGAATTCAACATATGAAATAATATAAAATGAAATCAGAAAAGAGAATAATAAAAGGAGGGGTGGAGTAAGAGGGGATATGGTGTAGTAATGGTTATCAATCAATCGGTTAATTACTTAATTGACAGAAATTGGTGTTGTTTGGCAATCCTTAGCCTTTGTCTGCTTCTCAAGAGCTTCTTTCTCTGCCTCAAGGGCGGCCTTTGCTGTCTTTCTTCTCTGACGCTCCTCAAAACTACATATATATATATATATATATCCGTTAAAAAACATGTCTCCCTTTCTCTCTTTCTTTATCAAGGTGTACATATGTTTAATTTGACCTTACATTAATCTGTTTTCGATAATACGTTCGATAATACCGTGAGTAGTTAAAGTAGAGTTGGGGTTGTTGATCTCAACATAGATTCCGCGCTCTTTAGCAAGCTATCAGAATAATAAGGATTAATAACCGGATGTTTCTCATGTTTTTTATTATAGTCTGGATCTTGTCTTTTGCCTTGATATAAATACTTGCCTTGTAAGGATCACTGCCATCCAAATCACGCTCAGTAGGCGTGTTTCCGTGAGCAACAACCTTTACATTATATTCTGAACCCAGCACATCCTTGGTCACACTATAGGGTGCTCCTATGATAACTTCATCCACTCCCTACCACACATACATATCGCTCAGTGTTAGTTTGACTATATAGTCAAGATTAAAGCATATTAGTCTACTTACACGACATGCCAAAACACTAAGTGCACGCTCATGAAGATTCATCAGAGGGTAATTGACGCCCTTGATAGCATTAACAGTCTAAATAGAATATATATATATATATATGTATAATTATTAGCTTTATATCTTTATCTATCTCTTTCTTCCTTTGAATGTATGTACATTACCTGATCATCGTGTACACCAACAATCAAGAAATCGCCTAGTTTCTTTGCTCTCTTCAGGAACTCAACGTGCCCAACATGGAAAAGATCAAATGTACCATCCACATAGACAACCCTGTCAGTCTCTTTAGGCTCACGGCCCTCCGAGAACTGGACGATGCGCTTTGATGTGGGCAGGAAGTGCGAGATGGTGGTGTGGACGTGGTTGCCAGAGTCACTGAACGGGCCCAGTTTCTCGGACTTGAAACCCGAGATGGATGAATCTCCAGTCTCGGCTGGACGGTTGTGATGGTTACGGGTCATGAGCAACATGCGGCCGACCATTTCGGTGGTCGAGACACCCTCGGTACGCTTGCATTCTCTGTAAAGCCCGGCATCCTTCACAGCCTGATAGCAGTCAGTGCCATCTGCCATGGTTGTGATGTCGTCGCCGTGAACACAGAAATCAACATTGTGCTCTCTCAGGATCTCGACGGTTGTGTTGTAAGGAGCGTTGGGAACTACGAGATCCACCCACTTGCAAGCAGCTACAGCAGCATAACTACAACAGATTTTTTTTTTGTTAAAGAAAAAAAAATTATAATGAATAAACGCCATATAGATAAATATGACGATTTAAGATACACTATACACTCTGTGATATATGATATATGATATTTGATATATTCTACATTCTATATAAGCTGCTTAAAATATTTTACCGTTCAGCCTCTTTCATGACAGTTGGACCTTTGTTTTTTTCGATCTCTGCATCAGAGTGAACACCGACAATCAAAAAGTCGCCCATAGCTTTGGCCTGGTTTTATTGGACAGGTAGGTATATAGATATATGTAAAGAGTGAGAAAAATGTCCCGTATATTTGTATCATTCTGGATAACAATGATGATGATAAACAGATTACTGACTTGTCTGAGAGCATTTGCATGTCCATAATGCATCATGTCAAAACATCCGTCGACCCAAACTCTGATTTTACAAAGACACACAATAGTCAAAAAGAAAAAAAGAAAAAAAAAAGTCAATCGATATCCACAGCTTAATCTTAATCTTATTTCTTACCTGACGGGTTTTCTGGTAGGTTGGTCGGTTGGTGCCATTTTAATAGGATTTAATAGAGATAGATAAAGAGAAAGAAAGAAGGACAGGAAGAACTAAGAAAAACTAAAAGGAACTTCTTTATATATATATTAACTTGGGGAAAAAAAAAAGAAAATGGTAGCAAATTGTATATATATATATTGTATGTATTGTATATACTTGGGTTCAATATTAAAGTTTCTTTGGTTTTCTGTTTGTAGATTTTGTCTACGGTGTTTGGGGGACAATAGAATGAGATCTTGAAAACGTCTTCACGTGTTATTGCCGGCTAAGTTGGCTTTGTCTGTGCTGGGTGTTCAGGCCAGGGTTGTACAAGCATACGCAAATCAATGGCTCTTTTGGATGAGACTTTGTCGTTCAAGCTCCGTTACTCTAATCATGCCCATTTTTACCCCATTTATTTATTTATTTATTTATTTATTTATTTATTTATTTATTTATTCGTTAATTCGTTGCTATGTACAAAGTCAGGGTTAGAAAATTCAAAAGTACAAAAAAAATTGTCACAACTAAACACACACTACAGAGATAATGCATACGAAACTCTAGTAGTTCATTAACATTTTTTATATTAATAATATGTATATATATTTTTTTAAAAAATAACAAAATAAAAAATAAATAAATAAAAATAGAAAAGCAGACATTCAATAGGTACAATATATATATATATATATATATATATATATATAGATAGATAGAGATAGACAGAAAGAGACAAATAGGAACATACAGACAGAAAGACAGAAAGACAGATATAGGGCGTTGAAGACGTATTGGAGACCATGGGTTGTGCGTTTGGTTGCCCCAATTATTGGCCATGGGAGGAATTGGATAGGATGATTTTTTATGTGCATTAATTAATATGTGTGTGTGTGTGCGGGTTGGTTGGTTGGTTGGTTGGTTGGTGGATATATATATATATATATATATAAGTAAATAAATATATGTGTAAATGTAAGTATATATGTAAGTGTAGTTGAAGGTGTAGTTGAAAGTATAGGTGTAGGTGTAGGTGTTTTCTTGTTTTGTTTTTGTTTTTGTTTTTGTTTTTTTTTTCTTGGGTTTATACGAGCAAGTGTGAAGAAAGGGAAAAGCAGAAAGGGTTCGAGTTTTAGATGTAAAGAGCCAGTTTTCTCTTGTTTCTTGTTTGGTTTTGGTGTGTAAGAAAAATGACAGGATAATAGTAAGATTTTCATAGGCCGTTGTACTTCTGGCTTTCTCTCTATCTAGCTAGAGGCCTGAAGGTCTTTGTCTCAAGTACCGTCAAAGAAAGGGTGACAAAGGGCATCTCGAGCAGTGATCCTGTGTTTGGGATCATAGACCAGCATTTTCTCCAAGAGATCAAGGAAATGCATATTCAGTTGGGTTGATGGGGAAATGATAGCCTAAGTTTTCATACAAAAGAAAAACATTAATATTATTAATGTTTAGCATCAATAAAGTATTGATAATCATAAGCACTCTTAATCTGTATGTGTATAAGAATCCATTGAAATTAATTCGCCCTATATTTTTCTATATTTTGTTTATCTATTTATTTCTCACCCTTAAATGCTTCAGCCTTTGTATATATTTTCGACTTTGTTGTGTGGTTACAATAGGTACACCCAGGCGATCATTAACAAAGAATTCCTTTGCGTCTTTACTATACAGAATAAATAAATGATATTAATATACAAATATAGACATATTACTTGAAAGAAGAAAGTCTCTTTATGTGTATATTAATACCTTGCTGCTCTTATCAACGGATGTGGAATAGGCCCCAGTACAACTTGCATCATTGACAGATGCTCAAGATTGTCATGAGTTTGGAAAAGAGCTTCACCTGTAAAGAATTCGACAAGAATACAGCCAATAGACCACATATCACAAGGATAGGACCAGCCCAAACCTAGAATTCCCCCAAAGTTAGTTTAGAGATATTGTCAGCATTGGTATTATTAAAATATATATATACATATATACACAGAATAATCAAGTAATTGTACACTTGCCTAGTATAACTTCTGGTGCTCTGTAGTGTCTTGTAGAGATAATACTGGCGTGATAATCATTTTCGAATGTAGCAGACCCAAAATCAATCAGCCGAATCTCTGTGTCTTGTAGGATAGAGTGTGTGCTTTGATTCTATGAAAAAAAAATCAAATATAGATTATATATATATATATATATACACACAAACGTACATGTATGAGTCACTAATGATAATAAGTGTAGTCGAATTAAATAATAATTTACCTTTTCATAGGCTGATAAACCTGTGCTGGGCTGGTTTACTAGCAGAATATTCTCAGGTTTCAAGTCTGTGTGTATTAGCTTGAGACTATGAACGACTGTTTTTTTTTTAAAAAATAAAATAAAATAAAAAATAAGATCATTAGTCAAAATGAATATTTCAATGCATGTATATCTATATAAATATATCTATACAAATGTATCAAGATAAATGTAAATGTATGATATACTTTACAGAATATGCTGTTTAGTAATTGCTTTGCAAATTGCTGGATGTGGTAGGAAGGAAAGGGCTTAAAATCATTTGATTTAAGAAAGTCAAATACAGACTGGCCCAAGAGTTCAAACACCATACAGACATGACCTCTGTGTTCAAACCAGTCTGTTGAATGAATGCATTGGCTGGTGAATTGATAGGTGTAAAAGTTTGTTAGTTTGGTTGAATAATGAGGTTAGGATTGTCCTCTAAAGGTTTATTTACTTACTTTAGGTTCAATGGGTCGCTTTTCTTGAGTGTGTTGAGTACCCGGATCTCGATTTTACTGGCATCTTTATATTTTTGAATGGCCCTAATGATCTTTATGGCACAGAATGTTTGACGTACTCTATCATAACATTCGACCACCTTGCCAAATGTTCCTTGGCCCAAAAGGCGAATTATCTTATCTAATGGAGTTTTACTGTTTGTTAATATTAAAGCATAATTGATAATGATATATATATATATGTGTGTGTGTGTGTGTGTGTGCGGGGTGTAGGCATGAATGTGTGTAAGTGTGTTTGTGAGTGTTTGTGGGTATTTGTTACTTGCATCTTTCGGTAAGAAATTCCCCGTCTCTGATAATATAATGGCCGTCCTTATCATCGCATGGGATTATTGGTTTTATTGACCAGGTATCACTTGGCTTTGGTAAAGAATATATTGCGCTGTAATCTAATAAATGTGAAAAGATCAAAAGCCATAAAGCATTAATAAAGTAGATTTGTTTTTCTTTTTACAAAATAAATAAATAAAGTACAATTCAATAGATAGATATGTATATATGGATTGAATGGTTTGCAAATAATAATAATAATATTAATAATAATGATGTTGATTATATGCGATAGGGTTTTGTTTCAATTAAATTCAGCCCAATCAATTACTTGATTCACAATAATTACAATTCATCACTTGTACTTTGTGCTTTTTGTAAGGTTTGTACTTTCTGGTACATTTGTGTTTATTTTACCTTGAATAAATGGCCGAAGTGGCTGTCTGTGATCCAGTCGTGGCTTTTTTAGTGGGTTTTGTGCGTGTGGAGGAAGTTTGAAGTTTTGGGGAGGTAGGGTGCGCTTCAAGTGCTGTGCTGCTGATGTGGGTTGGCTTGGATAGTAAGAGGAGGTTGAGGAAGAGGAGGTCGAGGAAGAGTAGAGAGATGGGAGGATGGCTTCATCATGAGTTGTCATTTGAGGTTGGCTTAACATTGTTGCCGGGTGAGGTGGTGGTGTTTGTGGAGTTTGTGGAGTTTGTTGTTGATAATGTTGTTGTTGTTGTTGTTGTTGTTGTTGTTGAGAAGGAGGGGGAGGAGTATCTTCAATTACAACGACATCCTTTGGATAGCCATTCTTGTAAAACTCAACCCTCCAGTCATCCGGTCGTCTTCGTTTTGTGATTGTGGTACTCATTCTATGGTTATTTGAGTGTCAAGGACAAAAATAAGAAGAATCTCGGTGAATTATATATGTATATATATAAGAGCGAAAGAGAGAGTAAAATAATAAGTAGTGATGGTGAAAAGGGTTATGTGTGTTGTGAGTGTTGTAGAGCGTATGTGTGTGTGTGTATATAATAATAATAATATTATTATTATTATTATTATTTTACTGGTTTCTTTCTTTCTTTTTTTGGAATCAAGCAGTCTCTTGGTTCTTGTCTCTTCTTGGTTCTTGCCTTTTTCTTTTTTTTTGCCACTAAAATAAAACTGTCTATAATATATATATATATATATAAAATATCACTGTACAAAATATGTGTATCTGTATGTGTATGAACAAGTACAAAACAAAGGCTTCAGGCACGGGCTAATAACTAAATATAATATCAATAATTATATTACAGATACATGCACACAGATTAAACAATATACATTTATATATAAAATATATTGTGATAAACTTGTCATTCTTCAATTCACTAAAATATCATTTATTTTTATGATTATGATTTCTTATTGGTTTTTCAATTTACTGCTTTATTGGGCGTTTTGGATAGTTTATATCTGAATTCTATATTACATTATATATTACATTATATATTATATTTATAAGATAAAATTAAAAATAAAATAAATATTTTATTCCCTCCAGCTTTAATTTACTTTTATATATAAATAAATAAGTAGACATACATTAGAGTGACCTCATCATCAGCTAATCCTTTTTCATCACCTTACATTACACTACACTACCCTACACTACACTACACTACAAATAGAGTACAGTACAGTACATTACAGTACAGTAAGACTTACATAAGATTAAATTACATTACATATTATATTACACTACAGTGCGCTATACTACACTTCTTATTTATTTATATTAGAAATTTTATAATAATAATTTTATAATTTAATTTCCTACAAAATCCCATCGTTAAGAAGACAGACAGACAGACAGACAGACAGACAGACAGACAGACAGAGACGGACAGAGGGAAACGTATTTCTCTCTTTTCTTCTTATACATATACTATAAACATGACAATATTTGAAGCCAATAATTTTTCTATGCAACTTGATGACGGTCGTTGGCTATTTAAAGACGTTAATATCAAACTTGACAAAGGCGATGTTCTTGTCCTGAGAGGTCAGAGTGGTGCTGGGTAGGTTAATAATAATAATAATATTGTTATATTATTTGTTTCAAACCAACATATATATGTATATATATATATATTTATACAAAAAAAATTAACCATAATCATAACCATAATCATAATAATCATAATAATAGAAAAACAACTCTGTTAAAGGCTCTTGCTGAGCTGATTCCTTACACTACTGGTGATTCCAAATTATTTGGAAAAACACCTGATGAGTATGGAATTCCTCAATGGAGATCTCATGTTATGTATGTTCCGCAGCGCCCTGCCATTCATCCCGGAACACCTCTTGACTTTTTTGAAATGATAAAGAAATACTCCAGCCAAAAGGGAAAGACCTTTGGTGACCCGGTAAGGAATCACTTTTCCTTTTTGAAGCTCTACATCTACTCTGCCTCTGCCTCTACCTCTACCTTTGCCTCTACCTCTGCTTCTACCCTTACTTTTATCTCCCTGGAAAACGATAAGCTTGTGATATATATATATATTGATTTTGATTTTATACGTATAATAATAATATTAATAATATATGGTACAGGTCAAGATTGGCATGGATTGGAACCTATCAGAGTCACACTTTCGGGAGAGATGGAGCCACCTGTCGGGAGGTGAAATGCAACGAGCTGCACTGGCTATTGCTTTGGCATTGAATTCAGAGATCCTACTATTAGATGGTAAATATATGTTTGTTTATTTTTTGATGTCATCAAAAGAAAAAAAAACAAGCTCAAGTAAATAGAGCATGGGTATGAGCTATTGGTGCTCTTAGGCATACGACCCTGAGGAATAAGAATACAGTAAAAATTTTTTTGATACAAATATTAATATTAAATTTTGTACTTAGAACCTACATCTGCCTTGGATCCAGAGTCTACCCTTTTGGTAGAAGAGTCTCTCAAGACACGTACCTGTGTCTGGATTACCCACAACCCTCAACAAGAGGAACGTGTAGCTACTCAATCACTTGTTCTCTACCGTCTGACAAAGTCTCCTCTTTCAAGTGAGAATCTGTCTGACGCGGCTACAGAGATTGACATGCCCATATAAAAGAAAGAAAAGAAAAGAAAAAACAGAAATGAAACAATGTTTCAATTTTTATTCCCTGTATTCTGTTGGTTACATTTACCCTACCCCCCCTCATCTCTCTCCTCTTTCTTTTCACCGTTGTTATAATATGAATATGAATATAAATATATATATGCGTGTTGGTCTATTGACATAAAAATAGATGCCTGGCAACTCTAAGCTTTATGGTTTCAAATGCACCGAGAGGGATAGAGCAAAGTACTGATAATAGTCAAAGGCAAAACGGTACAGATTCCAAATGTGAAGAGATATATTTGGGAGTGTACAGACACCAAAAAAAACAAGCTCAAACAGCAACGGCTATAGCGAATAAAGAGTCTGTCAGGATAAACACTCCAGAAAATAACCAAACGATCGATCTCTATTGAGAAAAATGAATAAAATAATAATAATAATCCCTGAATTATCCAAACTAGGACCACTTGTCTTACAATTGATATGTACATATGAACCATAACTATTTAGAAAAATAAAATTGAAACAACTTTACAACTTGAATAGACAGGGCAATGAAACACACGGTAGCACCATGAAAGTCCATTTGTTTACTGATTGATTGATTGACTTAATAGTTTCAGAAATATTAGTATTAGTTTGATGTATTACTTGTCAGGAAACCAATTCAATAATCAAGTTGGACTTGCCAAAGAATAGAAACCTACAGGCGCAAACATTGATATAATAATGCAGTATTTGGTGTACCATTCTATGTGTGCTATATGGCCTTGACTTTTTATACCATAATCATTTCCATATTTCAATATGTCCCCGTTAAACCAATAGTCCGGTATAAATATAAATTATATATATAATTCTTGTGAGACCCTCCCCCCTGCTTGCCTTCTTTAAAAGAAAGCATCTTATACATACACATACAGACCCATATCAGTACTGAATAAAATTTTAAGATTCCGCCAAATCAAGGCATCACCATTACACTACTTTTTATTTATTTTTTCAAAGCTTTTCCTCATTCGAATCTCACCATGTCTCACCAAAACAAAAAGGAAACTCTTCCCAAACGAAAGCAGCTTTCAGATTATCAAAGAGGACTGATAATTGGTGGTGCTATAGTAAATGGCACTGCTGCTGAAATTTCTGAGAAGAATGGTATACCTCTAGCAACGGTGTATTCCACAATCAATAGATGGAGAGATACTGGAACCGCATTTCCTGATAAGCGAAACGGAACTTTGAAGATAATGGATGAGCGAGATGAGCGTCACTTGATTAATGAGATGAAGACGAATCGTGAGACAACACTTGGGGGTCTTACCACCTTCATGTCTGACACCCTAGGGCATCCCATCTCCAAGTCTACCATTCGTCGAACTATTCGTAGATCTGGATTGTCTTCTTGTAAAGTTGTATACAAGCCACTGCTATCAAAAGCACACAAGAAGAAGCGGTTGGCATTTGCTAATCATGCCAGAGAGACCAATCAGAGATGGGATCGCGTCATCTGGAGCGATGAGTCAAGGTTTATGCTTTTCAGCAGAGATGGCAATACTAGAGTATGGCGGTATCCTCAAGAAAAATACAGAGAAGAGTTCATTAGACCAAGACTGCAGTGTGGTGGAGGCTCCATTATGGTTTGGGGCTGTGTATGGGCAGGAGGAGTTGGCCCATTGAAAACCATAAAGAACACGCTTGACCAGTATGCATATATGGACTTAATGAAAAGGAAGCTTCTTCCATTTATGGAATCTCTTAGTGAGAAAAATGATGGGGAGTTTATCTACCAAGAAGATAATGCTCCTTGTCATAAGTCTAAGCTTGCAGAAGAGTGGAAGAAGCGTCAGAACTTCCCAGTGATGGTATGGCCGCCGAACAGTCCAGATCTCAGCCCCATAGAGAATTTATGGGCATATCCTACCAGAAAAGTGAAGGCCGGAGTCCCCTCTCCAAAAAATCTTAATGAGCTGGAGAGGGCTATTCATATAGAATGGAAGAATATTCCGGCTGACGTTTGCAAGACACATTGCATGTCAATGCCTAATCGCTTACATGAGATGAAGAAGGCTCGTGGAGGGTCAACACATTATTAATTTTTTTAATAAATTTACTTTTTATTTTTTTAAGAGCCATATCTTAGTATATATATGTTTTCAAACATGGGGTGTTAAGTGAATATAGACAAACTAGTGTAAGAATGTTAAAGAAGTTGATGCCTTGATTTGGCGGAATCTTAAAATTTTATTCAGTACTGATATGGGTCTGTATATTATCTAAGGTAAGCTTCTCTTTATTCTTCATTCTATCTTTTTAAGGGGGCTGTAAGATAGATACTTGAGGATAATGATGAGGGGAATGTGATTTTTACATTTTCTAATAATCTTTTCCTTTGCATTGAGTTTAGTATTATAAATTACAAAGGGTAGCCTACTAATTTAGATTTGTTCCTTTGCTAACTATCCACGATCTTGTATTGGATTTTAACAAATCAATCAAGGGAAATAATTTGGAAGAAAAAGAACAGAGTAGAACAGTTTGGGAAATCAAGCAAATATAGAAGTATCCATAGTGATATTATATATATATATATTTCTCAAATAGCCATTTAATTGATATAGTTTTTAAGCTATTAAAATAAGCTACACACACACACACATATATATATATATACATATTTAAATTTATATTTGTATTTGTATTCTATACATAGCTACAATGACAGCTCCATATTCGCACAATTCACTAAAAACCCATTCACCCTGATTCTGACTCTGGCTCTTGCGCATACGTTTTGGACGATCATCCACATTTATTCTCCTTCACCCGGGGCACGGCTCTTTGGATCACTCTCCCAATCTTAATATATACAAACACATATAATAGTATGATAAAACGGTCCCTTTATTTATTCTTGTAATTCGAAGGTGAAGATTGACCAGGGCTGTTTTCGTGTTGTTTTTTCTTTTTTATTCCTTTAGATATTATGTATTGTCCAAACCCATGGAGTGTTTTTTTTTGGAATTTCATTTTAAAAATATTAATATCTTGATGCTAATCTTTTGGCTTATTTCTTTTATTTAAATAATCTATAGGCTAGCAAATAGAAATAGGAAGGCAAAGTAAGAAGAAGTATATAGGTATTTAGATAACAGTTCATCGATCAACCATTCAAGGTTTGTTAAATACGCGGCGGAGTAAGCGTCTTTTAATATATGATATGATATGATATATATATATACATTATCTAAGCAGCAGTAGTTGTCTCCGTGTTTAATCTCCTGGGTGAAATTATTGAGTGGGAATATTTTGAATACCCAAATTATATATATATGTAAAGGTTAACCTTGTATCAACTCTTACATTATTTCAATGTGTATCTTTTACATTTCTTGGAACAATTCTACCTTAAATGGAAAATAAAAGGGGGAAGGGAAACTTATGACAAACAAAAAACCAACAAATTAATAGAAACGTGTGTCTACTCAATTATAGTCTTATCATTGTACATTAATGTAAATGAAGTCGTATACTGATTGAAGAATATGTAAAGGAAAAAAAATATATATAGACCATTTTCTTATTTTGGTCTAACATTTAATGTATTTCACAGTGCTCTATCGCACCATATAGTATCGTATCGTATTGCCTTTGACTTGCAATTGCAATTGCTTATTAAAAGTGCGTCGTTTATATTATACTTAAATTATATATATACATATGTTCATAGCTTTTATTGTGTTCGCAAGCTGTATCCAAGAAGCAAAGTAAAATAATATAAAGAAATAATTGGGTATAGGGTAATGTTATTTATATATAAAAAGGTTAACAAAGTGAGAAAAGAAAACAAAAGGATAGGTAGCTAAATACACTAGAGCCTTTTGAGTATACGCATAGCATAATTATTCAAGACGTTCATGAAGAGTTAAAAGCAATTTTTTTTTGGTTATTGAAAAAAAAAAGATGAAAAGAATATATATAAAGAAGGCATACACAAGAAACATATTTAAAGTTAAATGAAGAAGAGGAAGAGGAGCAAAAAGATAAAAGGAATATAATAAATGTCTTTAAGGCAGCTATAAATGAACTTTTCCGTTCTCGCTCTCTTTACATATATATATGTGTGTGTATGTGTGTATAGTTTCTATAGATAAAACAAGATATAAAGAAAAGACAGTAAAGAAAACCATTGACAAAGTACTGCAAATTTAAAGTAAAAAAGTTAAAAGTAAGGATATATATATAAACAGTCAATAATAATAATAATAATAATAGTAGTAGTAGTGATAGTGAGGGTAAAGGAATAAAAAGCAAAAAGAGAGAAAAAGAAAGAATGAAAGAAAGTTTCTTTTAAAAAAAAAGGAGTGTGGTGTAATGTATAGCATTATATTGTAGGAAAGGAGTGTCGTGCCAAGAGGTGTTTTCAATGCTTGCGATGCTGTCTTCTTCCTACCACATGTCTTAGTGATGCCTGGACAACAGCACTCTTTCCACAAGCCTCTTCTCGGCTAAAGTGTCGACTCAGCGCATCAGTGCGGGCAAACGCTTTTTTGCAGCACAAACACATATAAGGTTTGTCACCCGTATGGATCCGCATGTGGCGACCAAGATCATGCTTGCGAGCAAAAGACTTTTCGCAAACGGTGCACCCATGGGGCTTATGTTCATTTTTTTGAGAGGGGTTGCTAGTCAAGGCCTCATTGATAAATGATGAGTGATCCTCGGATTGGGCGTGCTGGCGCGGAGATTGCATCAGATGCGAAACCCTATCGATAATTTCATGATATGGACCACTAGACTGACCCTGGGATGGGACTGTCAGTCCTGAATATTCATATCTTTCTATAGACCCTTGGGGTCCAAACAAGCTTTCGGTGTGCAAAAGAGAGCTAGAGACAGATTCAGGAGAGGTGGTAGCCGAGTTGGTCAGGATACTCTCGCTGTACTGGAGCGAATTAGAGGCTGATCCGGTAGAGATGATGACTGAACTTGACATGGCCCTATCGGTGACAGGTTCAAAAGTACTGGCCCTGGCACTGGAAAAATTGTGGTGTGGTGGCTGGTAGAATCCAGTTGTTACAAAGGCGATGTTTTCATCCAAAATGTGTTCAAATGGATAAGGCGGGTGGTTTTCAAACGACTGCTTTTGAGTTGGTCCCATTGAATAGTTGGCTACATCATACTCTCCTATTTGGGTTTGGAGGCTGTCAGTTGAATAAGGTGACTCTATGTTTGCGGAATATGTTCCGAAAGGTATGTCTATGTCAATTCCCAACGGTGGACTGCTGCTACTCCGTGTGTCATACAAGGTGCGTTCAGTGGACAAAGGTGAGATGAGTTCATCGGTAAATAAGGAGAGGCCATCGTGATCTTGATCTTGATCTTGATTACGGTCTTGACACCTTTTTTGACATTCTGACCAGAGGTACACAGCATCAGTTGCTTCCAGGGACTTTGCAGGGACGTAAGAGAGCGGTTCTTGGAGAGGGTAGTAGACCGAATTGAGTAACATATTTAGGTTTCTAGGTCTTTGGACAGGAGACATAGACATATCTACGCGAGCTGTTTCCACTTGATGGTAAGCCGGGATCTCTTGGATAATGTCAAGAGTGGGTTCAAGGTAGTATCTCTGCGGTAGATTGGGGTGAACAGTTGCATTTGACCCTCTCGATTGGACATTCTCCGGGTTAATGATACAGTTAAGGCATGAAAAGTCTTGGTGGCACATTGGTTTTCGAAAAAGTATTAAGAATTGTAAAGGTTACAAAAGTAGTTTAAAGTGGGAGTGTGTGTAATTAATAAAGAAATAAAAAAGATTGTTTATATAATATGACAAGAGAAAATAAAGAAGTGTCTAATTTGAAGCTAATATAGAAGTAAGGAAGTACAAGCTGATTAATGTAGAGTGAGTAGCTTGAAAGAAGAAGAAAAAATACAACAACAACAGCAACGACGACGTGTCATAGAGGTATTTATAGCAAACTGTCTCTTTACCCTCCATTGAGATACTATCATATTTAGGAGTTTTACTATTAAGTATTATTATGAGTATTATGAATATTATTTTGTTTTGTTTAATACAACCATACGCATATACATATATATCACTTTAATCTAAAATAGAAATGAAGATAATATACATATTTAGTATATAATACATAAATGAAATCTATAAGGAGTCCATTTATATCTATATTTTTATAATAAAAGGTATTATTCAACCATTCAACCATTCATTCATTCATTTATATATATATATATATATATACTCAATTGAATTTAATTCAATTATATTCTATTATAGTATACTTAATAAAATATTCTTTATTAAAGCCTTCTTTACTTCTTTAGAGTGCGTTCTGAAATGAAGCAGATCTTTCGATTGTCTGTCTAATTAATTTATTTTAACTCTTGAGATTTTCGGAATATCGACTTAATTAATTACACTCCATCTTTCATTGGTTTTCAGACCATAATAATAAATAGATAACTGACAATAGATCAATCTAAAGATGCTTAGTGTCTAAAGTACATGAAGCGAAAATAATATCTATTTTAGAAATACAAAGAGAAACAACTGATTGGTAAAGATCTCCGTGAAATTTTATGTTTTCAATACAATAAGATCGTAAAGGGTTTGGGTATAGTTAAGTTAGCTTACCAGCATTAAAGAGAAATAGCAATATCTGTGCTTTTGTGTGTGTTTGTAGTATTTTAATAAAAATATTTTCTCATTGAAAAAAAAATGAAGATATTAGACAAATTGAATTTGATGCAGCTTTCCATACACAAAACCGCTAATACCGTAATGTCCTTACCCCTCATACTCCTCAAGAGACAGAGATTGTTTTCTTTTTCTCTTTTCCCTTTATTAAAGAGTTAATCTCTGTGGTGTAGATAACAAGCTATTCTTCTTTTATTTTAACAAGCCACATAGTAATATCTTTATATATATAATGGGCATGTATATCTACAGATAATGAAGTTATGTAAAAAAAAGAATGTCTATAGTCATATCGTTATTAAGCCGGCAATATTACCTGGCCCAGTGTGTATAAAGTGTGCTTGGAATATTTGCAGATAAGTGGGTATATAAACTTGTGCTGCAATAGTTTTGCCATACTTATTCGATTGTCTTTATTGATTTGAAGAAAACTAGAAAAAAAACCATAAAATAAGGTGATGTTGGATAAAGGTAAGAAAGATGGAAAAGAGCAAGTTAAATGTATAAAAGAAAATAAAAATTGCCTGTTTTCTTTTTATAACAAAATGGGAAACTTATTTTCTCCATATAAGAAAAAAAAACAAAAAGATAGGAATTATAGGGGAAATTTAAAGACAATGCAAAATCAGCCTATGTTTAGAATCTACTTCTCTATCTATGCTAATCTATATATACTTTTAAATGTTGAATATTCAATATTCTGTAAAAAATCTCACATTGTCTGTGGGTTGAATTATAAAAAAAAATGACATAAAATAAAAAGATAAAACAAAGGAAACTAAGAAAATAAAGCTATTTTAAAAAATGAGGGATATACAAAATCGCATTTGGGGAAAAGGGTTAATTTTTTTGATAGGCAAATACCGAATATTTTTTCCCCCACTTACGGTTGCTATCTAGAGGGTAACAATAACCATAATCATAACCATAATCATAATCATAACCAGGCATTGTGAATAAGTTGTTTTCTATTTTACTTCTTGAACTTACTTTAGGCGGTTGCTTGTGAAATTTTAATGAAAATATCAAACACGGTCTATATTCCTAGACCCAAGCTTTTCTAGTGCTATTTAAATATGTTAGATATTGAAAGTAAAAAAGAGTAGGAATTGCTCATTTTTTAAGAGGCAAAATAAACGGTTAAGTTTATTGCCTTTTTATTCTTGCTATTTTTTTTGTAAAAATAAAGGGAAGAAAAAATCTTCTCTTTCTTCTCTTTCTTCTCTTTCTTCTCTTTCTTCTATATTCTTCTTTACCTTTTCTCAGCAAACCAAAAAAAATAGGGATCAAAATACAAGGCTTCTCACTCACTCACCTACTTACCTACCTACTTAACTACCTACCTACCTACCTACCTACCTATCTACTTGATTTCTTATTATATATCATTATATTTCTATCAAATACTACAATTCTTATTAAATTGATCAATGTCTATATGTATGGGTATGGGAAAGTAAGTATCATATACTGTATTCAAGAATAATATTAATGTATAAAAGTTATGTACTTCAAGGAATTCAAGACGTAAATATCAACTATATACAATTAAAGAAAATGTAAATGCTGGTCATTAACTTATTTTCTTGGCGATCACCAAAGAGAAAAAGCTTATTTTCAAAGCGAGAAAAACAATTGTCTCCTATTAATCATATCGATCCTATCCGTGGTTCTAAATTGAGTACAAACTATAATAAGGGTAATAATGTGAGTAACAGCTTAAATATATAATATCTAACACACATTTATATTATATCAAGTTAACTTTTATCAAATATTTTGGTTCTTTTAACAAGTAGTAATATCTGAAGTAGTAATTTATAGAGAGGTTGATGCATAGTATTGAGACCTATTAACCTTAGAATGAGGATCTCTTTGTTACTTCAATTCTGACCAGCAAATAAGTTCATTCTTGTAGTTTATAATTATTGAAATCCATTGTCGTTTAACCCCAGTCTATGAGCCTAGATTAACCTTATATAACACAAGCGTGTGTCCCCTTTCCAGATTATATCTGTATGGAGCTCCTAAAAGCACATCATATTTTGTCATGTTAAATAAAAAGCCTTTTAGACTTTTCATCATCCCTCATTTTCCGTTTATTCTAGCTCTGTTTTTTTTCGATTTGCATATTATATATTTATATAGTTAGCTTACGATATCTGTGAATCGATATGCCAGCCACCCTAAAATACACAAACTAAATTTAACCTTTTTTGAACCAAGTAGAACGTGTAAATTTATGAAAAAGCAATCATCAGGTGCAGTAACATATCCCACACAAATATATAGTATTAAATATCTACAGAAAGAAATAAAGAAAGAGAGATCATTCTCAAGACTATTATCTATATAGGGCATTAGGGCATAAACATGACACATGGATAGTGCCCGTACAAATGATTCTTACCGCAACAGATCTAGAAAATATCGGATCTCGATATTTACACAGAGATAAATTTATATTTATATATATGCTATTTTGTTGAAACAGAGCGATGTTCTTTTTAAATTATGTACATTATCGCGAACTACTTATGAAAACAAAAGAAGTAAGGTATAAACACCTTAAGTATATATCTCTATATACATAGGCTATTGAGTTTATTTCAAAGAAATGCGTAAGGTAATTTATTATTACTACCATTAATATAATTGACTATCAAATCTTGATTTTGACACACAACCAATCCCTGTGCGATAGAATAAACATGTAAACCCTTATTTCGTATTAATATTGTTACTATTTTTAAGAGAAAGAGATTTTTTGGGGTAACAACGGAATATATATATAAATCTAACTGAGGAACTTATTGACTGACTGACTGACTGGCTAACTGGCTGACTGGCTGACGGACGGACGGGTTGACATTAAACGTGCTATGATTGAGCAATAGTTTATCGACAGCTATTGATAATCTTTCTTGGGTCTTCCAAAATGCTCTACTGATACTTGCTTTTATTTACTAAACTACGGTAATTTAATATATGACCAAGGAGTACAATAGCGAAAATGACGACAGACATGATAATAATTATATTATTTTGTCATTATACTCGGGAGAAAGAGAGTGAGTTAATAAGAGAAAGTAAGAAAGTAAGAAAGTAAGAAACAAAAGAGAAACATACGCCAATATAACCATTAAATTTACAAATATTCAAGTCAGCATCAAGAATCTCTTCAATTACAATCCACATTTGAATTACTTGACTTGATTGTATGCTTCATATAAAAACAAGTAGTCTAATAATCCAACTCTTGCCTTCATTAGCCTGCTAGAGCTATAGAGATATACATAGTCTATACTATTACCTACTTTAGATAAAAAGTTACTTGGTAATAAGGTTTTTCTCCTGAGCATACGATTTTTCCAAGTATTTAAGAAAAAATACTCTTGATGACTTTCAAACAACCTCCTATAATGAATATATAAAAATAAATAAGCTTTTTAATTCTCGAATTAGACTTTTTTTTTCCTTTATAATTTTTAGTTTGGTTTTAATTTTGTTTAAGAGAAGAAGAAGAAGCTGCTATAAAAGGCACAAAGGCTTATTCTTCCTATATATAATATTTTACTAAAAATAGAAAAATCAGAATTTTGAAAATCCTTATTATCCATAATGCGTATTTTTTTTACTGCGTAAATGAAAATCAACAATTTAAATATGCATATATAATACCACATGGACGAAAATTTAGGATGAAGGTATTCCATAGAAGTCTAAAATAAAAGCTTCTTATTCTCTTCTTCTTCTTCTTTACCTATAGTATTGTATTATTTGAATAAAATGGCACAATTTTATACTTTTTATATAGTTTAATTCATATTGCTATTATTATTATTCTTAAAATAAGTACAGGTCAACGGAATTTAACCCGATTTTTGCCTGAACAACGATATCGTACACCAGTCTGATTAGGAGAGTACCATCTTGCTTTTGGGTTTTGTTTATATTTCTAATTCAGATGGTTTATATACCCAATATTTTAATAGCTTAGCTCAATTCTAATGCACTAGCTTTCGATATACACAAATAAGATCTAAATAAAGATGAGGGAGTTCTTTGTCTGTTTATATTTTGTGCAAGTGTTTTAGCAAGGTATCTCGAAATTGAACTTGTTTGCATGTGATGGTTTATAAAATCCTTTTGTTTGGGTTATCACTTGTAATGAAAAGCAAAAGCATAAAAGTGACAAATATTAACCCATCTCATTAGCTACCAAACCGAAGAAGTAGATGTATTGTTCTGACATTTTGACCGTTCATTATCGTCACCTTTCCTTTGTATTAAAGCAGAAAGAGTAATATATAGATATATTAGAAAGGGTAAGTTTGATATTATGTAGCCTGGATTTGTATCAAAAGTTTTGTAATAAAAGTACAAATAAGGATCACTTTGCATATTCCGTAAATTATCTTCATATATATATATTTTCTTCTTCTTATTTTACTCTAGGTAAGATTCGTAAAGCCTTTTTCTTAATACTGCAGACTTTTCTTCTTCTTATTGTTACCAGCCTATCGTTTGTTGCTACTTTCCCATTTGTGTAAAAATTATCCCTAGCTTTGTACTTATTGGTTATGGTACATAATTTAAGGGAAAATCTCCTTTATAATAATAATTCTCTATCTATCTATCACTGCGTCTTATAGATACACTTTTTTTTGGCTCTTAAGATATAATTCATATATGTCTATTTAGAGACAATCTTTCAGTATCAAAAGAGTAGATAACTAAAGAAAAAATCTCTCCTCGCCCCCCCTCCATTAAATCCAGATATTAGTCCTTTTTGTCTTGGACATATGAGGGGGAACTCTCTAAACCAGAATTTTCGATTCTTGTTTCTTCCTTTGTTTTAGTGAATAGAATACAAGGCACACAGATATATATGCTAAAATAAACATACAGAAATCCGCTAAAGTCATAGAATATTTGAAATAAGAATTTGATCTTTGTAACCCTAATTCTTTTTTCAATTTCATTTTTCTTTGCTTTATATTCTATCGATTGAAATGATGATATTTGATTCGGAAACCTTTATTTTACTTTTGTTCAAAAAATAGAGGGGAATTTAATATGGAACCATCCTTTCGGAACCACTATATTCTTTTATGCTGGATTTTATGGAGAATTAATGCTCATTTTTTTCATTTCTTTATTTATTTTGATAGTAAGTCCTATAAAATGATTGTAACTTTAGACTAACGTTGTTTCTCAAAAATATCACATCTACAATATATATTACATACATAAAGCGTTTATTTATTTCTTGTTCGCACACAATTCATTTAGAATAGCTTTTATTCAAAGTGCAAAATACAAGAACCAACACTTTTCTTTTATGTATATACTATGTATATGCATGTGTATATGGGCTCCATATCTTTCTTCAAACTGTTTTGTATACTCTAAGAGAGGCGTTTAAACAGCTTTGCATGCTTCTGTTGGATGTAGCGGTAGTTTAATTCGAAAAATGATTGGCTTTGACGAATTTTCAAAAAAAAAGAAAACTGAGCATCCAAGCACCTAAAAAAATAGTTTGAGACTCTAGATGTAATGACTTTGCAATCAATTGTACATAAAGTACAGCACTTTATACAATTGGTGACAAATTTTATAGGAAAGCAAAGTCAAAAGTAAAACATAATCAATCTATATAAAAGTAGTTATCTTGACAACAAATTATAAAAGCCTAACTTACTTGAGGGAAAATTAGGCAGGGGCACTATATTTATAGGTACTCTAGTCAAGCATATTGTACATATGAATTTTGATGTATATGAGAGAAAACATATCAACCAAGAGATATTAATGGTACTCGATAGTTTTTTTTCGACATTCGTTATTATTGAACGGTGGTTAAATTACTGCTACATCCAGCAGTCAAGCATTAAAAGCTGTTGAAACCCCATGGTGTGTTGTATTGAGCAAATGGTTTTCTATAGAACGTATAATGTAATATCCCCAAATACCTCCTCTCCGGATTCAAAATTAAATGTACATTTCAATTCAATTGCAACAGCCATAAAATAGCTATCCATTTATTTATTCATTTTAAAACAAAATAAAACAAAATAAAAAGCGTACGAATCAATTAGGCAGAAGCTTTGTCAAGTTCATCAATTGCTGGCTTTCCTTGGACCCACGTCTTTGAACACTTAGCCATTGTACTTGATGCTCGAGAGATTGGATCCGTCTGGTAGAAATTCTTAATCACAGATGACAGAACCTCACCGGAGCTGCGAGTATTTGTCTTCTGAAGAGTTGACAGGCCAAGTGGAGCAAAAGAAGACTTCTCTACTGTGTCACAACGTACCAACAAGGGACTGATTTCTGACAAACGAGAGCGAACAGAAGACAAGTCATCGTATGGAAGAGTGTGTCCTGCAACTTCTGAAAGAGCACGAATGATCTTCCAATCTTCACGGGAAGCCCCAGGAGGTTCAATTGCAGCTCGAGTTATTTGCGTGCGACCATCAGCATTAACGTATCTTGTATACAGCAAAAGTTTTAATTACTTGCTTTCGATATCTATGCCCACATCCATACTCACGTGGAATTCTTTTCTGTGAATGCGGAACCAGGTAAAACAACATCGGCATACTGTGCACCAACATCACCATGATGTCCTTGGTATACTACGAATGCATCCTTAGGAATATCCTTGGGAGATATTTCATCTGCATTTAAGAGATAAAGAAACTTTACTGGTGTTTCACTAGCATCTGGATGGGGGACAAAGCCAACTTCGTAAGCTCCGACTCGGCTTGCACACTAAACAATTTAATGGGAATGTATGGGTGAAAGGGAGTAGGCGCAAAAATATATATATATATTTAATATCTGCGCAAATAACTTGTCATACAGAGCAAACTTACATGCTGAAGTACATTGAATCCATTCCAACCATCTTGAAAGATGGTATCCTTAAGCTTGTTGGCCAATTCAGCTACTTTGGAAAGTACATATTCGCTGTCCTTGGATTTTTCGATTACACCAGATCCAACCAGAATCAACGGCTTTTTGGCTTCAACAAGACGTTTGGCAAATGGGTGAGATCCATCCAAAAGCGAATCGATAGCCTTGCCGTTCTCGCCAAGATGTACATAGTCATATGTCAAATCTACCTTTTCTCCAATAAGACCAAAGTCTTGCTCGTTTTGTATATACGCTTTTCTAAAACGAGTGTTCAATATTGGTGCTTCATGACGAGGATCAGATCCAATAATCAAAACAAGGTCTGCATCCTCAACTCCACTAATAGTTGAATTCAAAATGTAGTTTGACCTAAAGTCGGTATTCAATGACAGTGGCTTTGACCCATTAGGAGCATCAACAGTCAAATTTTCGGATCCAAGGCGGTTGAAGAGATCCTTCAATGCAACCATGGACTCCACATCAGCAAGATTACCAGCAATTGCCTTTGCGCTGTTTCCTTTGGCCTTTGTAAGTTCTTCGCTCACACGGGCAAGTGCATTTTCCCAGGTATATGGAACAAAGCGGTCACCCTCACGCACAAGTGGAGTAATGAGACGCTGAACCTTTAGACCATCGTAGAAGAACCGGGTCTTATCAGAAATCCACTCTTCATTGATGCCATCGTTGAGGCGAGGGAGTATGCGCATCACTTCAGGCCCACGTGTATCAATACGAATATTGGAACCCTTTTGTGATGTATAAGTATGTGTTTGTGTAACATGAAAATACTTATATATGTATTTATATATCACTTACAATTGCATCGGAAACATCAATAGTTTCATACTTCTTCAGTTCCCAAGGTCTAGAGGTCATTTGGTATGGCTTGGAAGTGAGTGCACCAACAGGGCATAGGTCGATAACATTTCCCGACATTTCAGAGCTTATTGTCATATCAATGTAGGTTCCGATCTGCATGTCATTGCCTCTACCTGTGGAACCAAGCTCAGGAGCCCCTGCAACCTCATTCGCAAAACGGATACAGCGTGTACACTGGATACAGCGTGTCATTTCAGTCTTAATCAATGGACCAAAGTATTTATCCTCTACTGCGCGTTTTCCAGTGGGTTCATTAAACCGTCCACGGTCACTTCCGTACCGCATGCTTTGGTCTTGCAAATCACACTCGCCACCTTGGTCACACACAGGACAGTCCAAAGGATGGTTGTACAAAAGAAATTCCATAACACCTTCACGAGCCTTGTGAACAAGAGGAGTGTTGGTTTTTACTTTCATGCCAGGCATAACGGGATATGCACAAGATGCAATTGGTTTGGGAGAGCGTTCGACTTCGACAAGACACATACGACAATTTCCAGCCACTAATAAACGCTCTATTTTAAAGGTAACACACATAAAGAAAAAAAAACCAATTGACTTTCATATATTCACAAGAAAGAAACCAAAGAAAAAACGCTTTATGTGCTAGTTTGAACAACTTCATACCATGATAACAAAAACGAGGGATCTAAAAACGTCAATTATATTATAATTATTAAATATGTATTCCAAACAAAAAAAAACGAATTGAATGTACATGTACGCAAGAGATTACTTACATCGACACCAGCCTTCTCACAGGCCTGAATCAATGCAGATCCTTGTTCAATCATTACAGACTTTCCATCAATAAATACTTCGACTTGTTCTTTTTTTGTCGTTGTTGTAGAGAAGGCGCGTACTACAAAAATAGCATTTAAATAAAAATGTTAATATATTAATAAAAAGGCGACATGAATGATTGCTATAAATTGAACATCAGTCATGAATGTACAACAATTTGTACATCGTTAAGAGAACCAAGCATGAATACCTCCAGTGTTAAAGAAGTTTGGTGGTCTACGAATAAAAATAGCCTTTTTTGCGACGCGTAGCATTTTACTTATTTATTTAGCAGCAGAGTGGGGGGGTAAAATAAGGAAGTATCTCAAGAGTGAAGAGTATAAATTTTAAATGCTTTTTTTTTGGTTTCCTTCTTCTTTTCCTTGAGAATGGACAATGTAGCTTAATGTCTTAATGTAAGAAAATCAAATGAGTTCTTTCTAATTCCTTTCTTTCGGTATAACAAAAGGTCAATTCAAGACTTGACAGGCTAGCACATTCTTCTTTTTATTAAGTGAGAAGAAAAAAATGACAGGCTATGTACACCTTTTGCATTGCGTGTGACGTACGCTGGAATTTAATAATGGTGAGCTGCATATGCATTTAGAAAAAAGAAGGGCAATTTTTACAGACATGCTAAAGTGACCAAATTTAAAAAATCAGGCTTGAAATCACCCATAATTGCTTTTTTATGATTACACGCGCATTTTTGGGGACCAGACTTTGTTAATTGTTAAATGGTCCAAAAAAAAGATAATTATAAAAATACAAAGAAAACTATTAGTAACAAATAGATATAAAGATAAAAGAAAAAAAATTATAAAGGGTAAAAGCTTAAATAGTGATAAATACAAAGATAAGTAGAAATGAAAAAAAAGCGTTGATGATCGAACTTAATATAAAAATACAGTCTAAGCTTAATATAATAGATATTAGAGGATTTCAAAAGTCGTTTAAGCTTTTAAATGTAAGCTTTTTAGCTTTAAAGTATTAGCCAATAATATCCAAGAGTTGACAAGACTTTTTGAGTACCCCAATTTTAATTTTTTAATTCTTGTACTTTTACTACAACAATAAATATCATTATGTCTTATATTAAGATACAACTTTGTTTTAAGACATTAAGGGTGGACAGGTGAAAACATTTTTTTTTATTGTGGATTTGTCTAGGCCTTGCGCATTTTAGCATAGTGGCGACCTAAGAGAACTTCGGCAGAAGAAATAAGAGAAAAAACAGAAATATGACTGATAAAACTAGCTAAGGTGAAGAGAAAGAATAATACAGATTAAAATAAGAGAGACAGAGAGGAGGGGAGAAGACAGGACAAGGAGAGAAGACTGTAAGCAAGCTTATTTATCCTATGACCATGGCAGTGGCAGTGTCAATGGCACTGGCTTGGGGGCCAGATGGAAGGTTTCGGTCTTCCAGATACTGCTCAAGGCAGACTGGAGGGAGGCGAAGAGAGCTACTTTCCACTGTACAAAAGTGCCTCATGACACTTTTGCCCAGTGGGGCAGGGAGGCAAAGACAGAGAGCGAGAAGACGTTGGTGGTGTAGCTTGTATGCAAGCTGTTGGCGTTCCTGCACAGGTTTGTGGGCATGTGCCGGATCAGCAATGATCCGATGGTCCAAGGGATCAAAATCTGTCTTCACAGACACGCCAATGTCTGCGAAGAGCTGGGTGATCTTGTCCTTGAAGTCGTTGTGCACAAGGAGGGAGAGAGTGCCGCGTTCTGGGAATGCAATGTCCAAGACACGGGACTGTTGGATCTTGAATGTTCTCAAGAGCTTTCGTACTTGGGAGTACTTGAGGTGGTGGCGGCAGAGCAGGTATACAAATGCATATGCAGATGGTCCACTTTCGGGTTGCAGGGCGCGGGTAGTTTGGGCAGTGGTGAGCTTGGGCTGGTTGGGTTTCTTCCCCATCGCCTTCTTGGCAGCAGCCAAAAACGTGGTGGGTGAGGGTGTAGGGATGGTGACAGGACCATGTGCAGAGGCTTCCGCTGAGGAATTCTCAACAGGAGCAATCTCTGTGGGCAGGAGAGTGGTGGTGGTGAAGGTTGAAGCCCCAGGTACTTGTATCTGAAGCTGGAGTTGGTTGTGTAGGAACTCTACATGCTCATTTGCGACGCGGAGCTCCTTGGTAAGAGCACTGTTCTATTCTTGAAGTGCAATTGAGTGTGCTGCAATTGCATCTCTCTTGCTAAGCAGAACTTTCTGCTGTTCTTCGTGTATGGCTGTGCGTGCAAGCACCTCGTCCAAAATGGCTTTTAGCCGAGTGTTCTCAGGGTCGCAAAACATTTGGTCAGCCAACGATTTTGCCAGCCTAGACTGTTGAGGAGGAACTGTTTTGAAGACGTTCGTGTTGGTGGATCCCTTTGGACTCATGGCAACTTGGTAAAACAGAGGTTACTTAGGTCAGCAAAGTTGGCAGGACAGGGATGGGAGTGGATGCGTGGTTGATTGGTTGTTTTTGAGTAATGGGGTTTTTTAAGCAAAAATTAGCTTATACGAAAGAGTTATTATCCATAAGGGTGGACAATAGGAATTTTTCTTGAAAAAATTCCATTTTTTTAATTCCTTCTAATCCAATAACATTGCAGAAAAAAAAGTCAAAAAAAAAATGAAAAAGTGGTAAAAAAGTGGTTATCTTTAGCGAATTTTTGAAAAAAAAATTATGAGATGCAACGCCTTGAACTTCATCATCTCTTTTTGGTAAAAGAATTCTTTTTTTTATAAAAAAAACCCACAAAAAAGTGGATCCTTTTAAAAAATTCCAAATATCTGAGTTTTATTTTTTTAACAAATACATTTACTCAAAGAAGAAGCGAATTTTCTAAAAAATTCCTATTGTCCACCCTTATTGTAGACATAATGAGCATTAGTTGTTTGGAAAATCTTGGTAAATAAAATCATAGATGATAAGAGGATAATTCTGGTATTGTTGGCCAAGGCCGAAGGCTGAAGGCCTATACCTATTATTCGAAGAGACAGAGACTCGGCTATGTTACCATCAATTCTTTATTGAGACGAAAATTTTAAATAAAAGCTTGCTATTGCTATAATACTATTCTTTATCATCTATTCGCGAGTGGTATATATTATAATAAGGAAGGGAAGGGAAGGGAGGGGACAGCCAGAGTCTCTGTCTCTTCGAATAATAGGTATAGGCCTTTGGCCTTTGGCCTCGGCTAACAATACCATTATTCATCATTCGCCAGACACTCTGGCTGTGTGTCCAGATAACTGCTAGAAGAAGTCAAAGTTATGGTAGAGAAATTGCTAACAGTCTATCATGACAAGTGGTAAAATGTGTCAAAAATGGCGGAGGAAGCCCATGAGCCGTGTACAAGAATATCTTCAACCAAAGCACCAGAAGCCAAAGCAAGAGTAGGTCCCAGAGCCCGGGCCTTGGGGAGGAGGGCACCAGAAGGACTAGGGATCTTCTCTATGAGAAATTGAATATGCTTGGATATCCGTTCTGATTCAATAGGTCTATTGTAATTATGGACGTCACGTACTAATTGTTGCAAAGTCACCTGAGAGAGGACAGAGTGAGGCCAAATGCAGACTGAGAAGGCGATGTTGGACTTGTAGGCTAGATAGGTGGCAACGGGACAAAGTAAGGGGTCCTCATGAGGTTGAATGGCGACAACCCTTTTGATGCATCTACCTGAACGTTTTTCTTTGGAGGCAACAATGACCAAGCAAAGGATGCCATTGTCTCTTGATGTATGGTGGTCATCGACTCGTTCCAAATCAGTTGGACACATAAACTCACAAATGGCAAGAAGCCAGCACAACTTATGTGTGAGATCTATCGCATTCATTGTGTCATTAGGACCAAGGTTATGAATGAACTGAATGACCAGGGCAATATCATATGTTGGATAGTGGAAAGACAGTAGGTTTTGTTCGTTGAGTACAGAAAAGAATTCAATGTAGGTAGAGTCTTTGATAATAAAATCTTTATCCGAGTACAAATCAAGAATGACGGAGTGGTAGGCTTGACAAGTGGATGCTTTCCATTTCAAATGGGTAGCATCATAGGCCAGATAGTTGACTATATGAACGGGATTAGAAATGAAAGGGCTGACGTTGTGGTGGTGTGCCCAGTCGATGTAAGTGTGTTGAATACAGTTATAGGATCGTCGGAAGTGGTTGCAATCGCAGTTGAGAATGATGGTGTTGGCATTGTCATCGAATCCTTGGTCTTCTAACCTGCGTAATTTATGTCCCACACAATCATGTTCCAGTGTGGGTTCTTCAGAATAACATGGTTGGTGCAGCCTGGTGCGGGAAGGACCAGGTGACAAGGGATAGAGATTGGTGGGCGGGACGACAGCTGGAGGAGGAGAGGATACCAGAGGGTGCTCGACCAGTTGTGCATTATCAACGTAGCAGGAACCTTCTCTCGTTGTAGTTTCTGCAGTATGTGGAGAAGTATGTTCCATGGTGGACAAAGATATAGCCGAGGCCAGGTCGTCTAAGGTACAGAAAATGCGTCCATCACAAATGCTTGCAGATCCCATTTCCATGTCATGTACATTGGAAGCTGGGTGTTCAAACTCAATGCGAATCAGTCAATGTGGTGGGAACCCCACAGTGAGTCCAAGTGCTGAAAGAATGTTGGACAAATACTCCACTCCAGCTGTGAGAGGGAGGGTTGGCAGGGTTCAAGGGCAAGGGAATGTATGCCAGGCGGACATGGGTGCCAGTGACAAGACATTGCTTCCACATGTCCGTGGCCAGATTCATGAGTTTGGCAGACTGGGTTCCTCAAAAATGATGGACATAGGCAATCGTGGTCATGTTGTCACAGTAGATGCGAAGGGCTTTCCCTTGAAGGGGTGGAAGCTTGGTGGCAAAGGCAATGATCAGCAATTTGAGGTAGTTGATGTGCTCGGTTTATTAGTCTGTGGTCCATGTGCCAGACAGGACAGTATTGTCATACACAATGCCCCAACCGGTCTCCAAGGCATCAGTGTACACTTCGACTTGAGGTACTTCTGAGAGGAACAAGTGTCCATTCCATGCCTTCAGCTGGTCGATCCACCACAAAAGTTCCTGCCAAGCCATGGAAGAGAGGTGTATTGGACTGGTCCATTGCAATCCGCGGTACAAGGCTTGATTGCGTATGGATATCAGTTGCCAGGTTTGCAGACATGTGGGAAGGACTGCCAAAGTGGTTGCATGGGCCTTGCTGATAAACGAGGAAAGCTGACTCAAGGTGATTGTTGGGTTGTGGAGAAGGCGAGATGCTTCTCTTGGGATATCTCTCAACTTGGAGCGAGGGATGATTAGTGTCATATTCTTGCTGTTGATCACAAATCCTAGGTGCTCTAAGGAGATTGAGGGAGTTAGATGAGATTTGGTCGCTTTGATCAAGAAACCTAGTGACTGTAATTTGTTCACTACTCACTGTGTGTGCTGCAGGGACAGTGTTGGGGATCAGACAATCACAATCAAGTCGTTGAGGTAAGCCAACAGACGAATCTCCTGTCGCCGTGCCCAATGAAGTACTGGGCAAACCATCTTCATAAATACCAATAGGGCAAGGGCAGGCCAAATGGCAAAACGCAGAACTGGTAAATGTGACCTTTCCAGGAGAACTGAAGATACTTGCAAGAGGACTTGGCGATCAGAATGTGCAGAAAAGCATCTTGCAGGTCGACACTGGTGAGGTAGTCGCCAAGCTGGATCAACTGGCAGACGTGCTTGATGGATTCCATCTTGAAAGATTGTTTCGGGATGTACTGATTGAGTGGTTGTAGGTTGAGAACAGACCGGAGGTCGCCTGTCTTCTTTGGAATTGTGAAGATGCACAAATGAAACCCTGGTTTGTGTACTTCCTTGATGGCTTTCTTGCACAGAAGGGACATGATCTCCTGTTCAAGCACATTGCTGTCCATCCGGTTGTGGTTTGTCAATGGTCCGGACAAGGAGATGGGTGACAGACAAGTGAAAGAGATGTCGTACCCTTGTTTGACAGTGCATCAAACCCAGTGTTCGTTTGTGAGTTTGGTCCATGCGTTGCAAAATAGTTGAAGGCGCCCACCTACTGTGGTATATTGGTTGTCTGAGACTTGGACAGCTGTGGGCAACTGTGAAAAAACTTCTTCGAGTTGTGGGGACAGGAAGATTGCTGGTAAGATGGGACTGGGATAGCAGAAGTTGGGTCAGATTGAGTGGGTTTGTTGGTCTAGTTTGATTGGCCAGTGCGTTTTCCCTTTCTCATTTGGGAAGGTCATGTGGCGTCATGCAAAGCATGCTGGAGCTTAGTTTGTTCCACAATTCGTTGAGAGTCGAGAAGTGGTTTGGGCTCTAAGGCAGAGTTGGTGACAATTAGTGTGATAGGTAGATTGACATCTAGGCAGATATTATCACTACGCATCTGGGTGACAACAGAGGCAAGATCTGATAGTAATTCATGCATAGTGTTGACAAAACCCAACGCCTGTGTAACCTGGATAGATCCTTCCACAAGTACATCATGTACGAATAGGTCAATGGAATGGGTGAGACCAGATAGGCAGAACTGAATTTCAGCGAGTTGAGCATCAGTACGTTTAGTGTGAGTTCTCATGCCACTGTAGTTGAGAACAGGGGCTTGGTACTGACAAAGTACATTTTGTGGGCAGTTAAGGAGGAATCAGCAGCGAGAGGCTTTGTCCAAGGGTTGCCTGAAGAAGTCGCATTCTATCTTGGGTATGACTTTAATAAGTTTGGGGAAGGGAGTGAGATCAGATGCAATAGGTCGTTTGACAATATGGTTGGTAGGTAGCATTATGTCGTCTATATCAGCAGGAGAACCATCAAGGGTCACAGGAGAAGCAGCAGAACATGCTTCCAAAGCTTCCATGTGGGCGAGGAGAGCTTGTAAAGTGTTGTGGATATCATTTGTCACAACTTGGATCTTTGATAAAGTCAAGTGGTTGAATATCAGGAGCAAAAGAAAAGATGATACAAAATAGTATTATAGCAATAATAAGCTTTTATTTAAAATTTTTGGCTAAATAAAGAATTGATGGTAACACAGCCAGAGTCTCTGGTGAATGAAGAATAATTATACAATACTGGCTATTTACTATAAAATTTTAGCAATTATATTATTGTAAATAATAGTATTTTTAGAGAAAGTGTATGATCATTAACTAGGATACTATTGTCTGATAATGAAAGTTATATTGCATGAGAGCACATTTGTTTTGCCATTAATGAGATAATTGAGAGAAGTACAGCCTTGTTCATTCATATAAATAAGACTAGAAGAATATAGTCTCTAATCTTTACTTTCTTAATCTTACTCTTACAAACACTCTTACAAATACTCTCACAAACATGAGTTCATAAACAAGATATGTTTATATATATATAATACATGTAATACATTTAGGTTAATAAAGAAAAATACAGGTGCTACTACTCACAAATCGCAGATATAATGGAGTAAGGATGATGTAAATAGTGGGTCTTCATCTGAAGAACTTCTTATAATTTGGCTCTTGGATGAATCAAACTATGCATAGTGGAAGGGTGGGAAATCTCAAGAACGAACAAAAGAAACCTTCTGCTCAGAAATTAAAGCATTCTTTAAAGAGAATAGAATAAGAGCTCAAAATAATAATGACATTTGCGTAAAAATTCAGAATTCTCAAAACATATACAAATTTCTTTATAACACAGAAGAGATAATTAAAAAGATCATATTTGTTAATGACATATCAGAAGCAATTATTGAAGCAATAATACAAGATATATACATATATTCTAAATATAAATGAATAATAAATAATAAGTATTAATCAATATATATAATATTCTGAGACAAACAAGATCAAAAAGCGATTAAAGTATTACCACAACTTGTATGAGATCATGTACTCAAGGCCATCAACAATCTCTTCTGCTGAGATGAGCTCAGAAGACAACACAGACATAGAAGCAGTTCTGCTCCTACAGGGTCCTCCTGGTGTTGGTGTGCCAAGAGATGTACAGTGGTCCCTCAATAATTTCAAGACCTAGGGAAGGCCAGGTGCCTTGAAATTAGTGAAGAGTGAAATTAACGAGTTTGGAATATATATTTTCTACTATACCACCAGAGATTTTTGTTATCATTTTGGGTGAAAATTGGCACCTAAGCAATATGATTGGCTTAGAGGCCAAAATATTGTAATTTGTTTTCGTACTCAATTTTTTTCATCCAAATAAAGGATAAAATTAAGTTCAGTACTACTTGTGGGCTTTTAAAGTAAGAAAAAAAACTGTTAGGGAAGTCAGAAAGTGTTTAAGTGAGACAAAGGATTTATTAAGGAAAGTTGGGGGTTGGTTTGAGTAACCAAAAAATGACTTCACAGAAATTACGCAAAAAAATTGATGTTGAGAAGAAGAAAACAGAATGTTCAAATAATAATTATAATAATAATAAAGAAGTAGCATCATTTTATTCATCAAAAAGAATATTATTGAAAATGAACCAGTAGGAACCAAACTTGCTCAAATTTACAATGTAAAATGGGCTGCAGAAAATGTGTAAATCTAACTTACAAACAAGATTCATGTTAGCAACATCAGAATGCTCACCTGTCATTACAGCCTTGGCATAGTTATTGTTTCTGTCATTATCCGTACGAGGAACAATGCTAAGAAACTTAACAACAGAGCCTGAGACAAGTCCTATACGAGGGCGAGAGATTGGATCATCTTTAAAAACAAACGCGCCAAAACTGTTGTTTTGGATGGCGTCATCTTCAATATCTCCAGTGTTGTTGTTGTCCTTTAGCTCTCTCGAGCCGCCAAAGAAGGTGTAATAGAACAAAGATTCATTGTTGTCCTTAATGAACCTCTCTATTCCAGTTCCAGACTTCTCTTGGTTGCCAAAGCTATTAATCCACGACCCGCCATCAATTACATGTTGCAATGCTACCTGCTTTGCAAACTTTAGGCAAACATCCCTGGAAGTGTTTTGGCAATTCGTATGAAACAGATGTTTGCGAATGTGCTTATTGAACTGTTCGCCCTTTTCTGTTTCATAATTGAGGGCTGGGCCAAAAACGAATTATATCTTCCTTGAGATGTGTCAAGTAATGAACTTTCGGCTTGGTGCAATATGCCTTGTGGAGCTCATTCTTGGTTTCTTTATTGTAGTCAAACAATGCTCTGATCAAGCGCTTCACTGCATTATCTACTCTGATAATATAGTTATCAAAGTCTGATGTCACCTGACAAACGAATACCAGAGAACACAATCGGCCAAGTTCAACAAAGCATGGTATTACAAGGTCTAGCTCATGATTTCCAGAGAATTCTGTAATCAGAATTACAGGAAGTATTTGAAGCAGAACCTTGAAATCTCTACTGACGAATGAACCACTATGTCTCAAGTTTTGGGTGAACTTTCTTGATAGACCAGTTGATCACGTGTAATCTGTCAAGAATTCTGAAAGTCTTGCTATTGTGGCTGTGTCATTCTTAAGCACGACCTTAACCAAGTCAATCACCATATACTTTGCAACACCAAGAAGTATTGTGTGGAGGATTTCGACTGGTGTATTCTTTTCTGGATCAAACGACTGCAATTCTAATAAGCAGCCAGTCAAACAATCTCTAAAGCTTATCTTGTTTGCAGGCGTGTTCATTCCAATTTTCGGAGCATTTGGGATCTCAGTGTCTCTGCCAGGTGACGAGTTCGCAAGAACATAGTGCTCTTGAGTTCGTCTCTCATGGCACTCACAGAAGTAGGACAAGTCCTTCACAAAGTCTTTTGCATGTCTAAGTTCGATGTAGCATCTTCTGCAAGGAAATGTGGTGGGCGGCCCAAGCAATCCGCAAAGTTCCAAATGACATGGCATGTCAGTCTCAATCCAAAGGATGGGAGCAACAACCAGAACATACTCATTGTCTTCAGCAGAGAACATTTTTACACCTTTCTCAAGTTTCTTAAAGTCATCAACGATTGCTGGCAGAAGAGACATACCATTTGCACCATCTTTCTTAGGGATTGTAGAAAGAAACTGGATGTTTGCTATCGAATTTCGATCCTTAAAAGGCAAGGCAGCGCATCTCATTAACCAGCTTTCAAACGGATTGTACTGCTTTGAACGATTGCCAGAAGTGTCATCTGTAAAAAGGATGATTGAAACAATCCTAACTTTGTAAAATACTGCATCGCAATCTACATTACCTGGCAAAACAGAAAGAGGCATAGGCTTCTTCATTGGATGAACTCCAAAAAGAAGAAAGTCATGAGCAGGACTCAATCTGGTAAGGCTACTTGAGATACTATAGTAGTGATCTCTTTCAACAGGAGTGGTGTCAACGTGAGAGATCTGCTCTACTCTAAGATTGGTAACAGCAACCTCAACTCCATAGCATATAATCGAAATCGCTCTGATCAGATACCCTCTTGCAAAAATGTTTTTATTTGCCATGTGGAATGATTCAACCAAAAAGCAGATGCTGCAATCGTTTGTCTTCAAGTAAATGATGTTTCCAAACCAGATATCTATACCATTTACAGTGTGCATAGGCTGCTGAAAGAGATGGTGTGTTCTCCACTTTTCACCTTGTTCCAAACAGATTAATTGGTTTGGGGTACGATCGGGCATGGACGAGATCAACTTGTATTTCTTTGGGTTTGCCATAAGAAATCTCAAGTGGTTGGATGGAAGGTTAATGTGGGTAAATGCGTTCCAGTTTGATCCAGATACTGATATTCTTTGTGAAGGAAAGACAGGCATCTTGGACTTCTTTCTTGCCTGATAATTTAAAAGAGCATCCAAACAAGGTAACTTAAATGTTCTTCCTATGAGAGTTTCTTGCTGAATCTTAATGATCAAGTTCATCGCAAGCAGTATCTTCTTCAACATTTGCTGGGAGATCATGTCATTATCCCCATTGATAAAAGCAAAAAGGGTCATAGTTTGAAGATCGCAAAAAGGATAACAGCTTGTAGAGTCATTTACAGTGCCAATTGTCTCAAAGACTTCTTCCGGGATCTCAGAGTCATCATCAGTCATTGATACCTCATCAGCAGCAGCAGCAGAAGAAAACATGTCAGAGAACGCGTTGAAAACTGGATTACTGTTCATTTCAATATCAAAGAAATTATTGACAATATCGTTTTCCTCGTCTACAATATTGTCTTCTTCATCCCCAATACTGGAGGAGTCATCTTCGTCACTCAAGTAATCAAATGCATTAGCATCCAGAATAGTGTTCTCGACTATCAATTCGACCTGCTCGGGTTTGTTGAGTACAGTATTGGTTGCCATTTGATTACTTATATGGTGAACCTTCGAATGCCTTTTCAGTAACCAAGGCTTTTCGAACTCTTTTTTGCATTCAGAGCAGGTAAAAACACCTGAATTGATGCTAAAGTTAAGTTTGCCTTGCCTTTTAGGGGGGCGAGTCTTAACGATTTTATATGTTTCTTGTCTTGTATTCTTTTGCATAATAGTAAATTGATTGTAAAAACAAAGGGGGGAAAATGACTTTGCGAAAATAATTGAATTTATAAAATGTGGAAAGATCGATATTTAATGTCAGCGGACCAATTAGAATTTTTTTTACTTCTTTTCTTTTAAGAAAATATCGCGTGTTTTTGTCTTCTTTTTCATTTTACTTTTCCACAAAATACTTATTATTTGCATGAGCTTCCATTTGTAAGATATTCCAGTATGCTTATAGTATTTATAGAAGCAGAATTTTGCTTAAAGACCTTAAGCTCAAAGGTATTTATGCTATCAAAGTTTTTTATGTCATTGTGTTTATTAATCATACAATTCTAGTTTATAAATTAGTTTTTCATCATCTCGGTAAATCAATAAAGAGGTAATAACTACATGTTCCTCTTACAAAGCAACAGAAGACTAATTATTTACTCCTCACTTGCAGAGATTTGGCTGCCTTTTATTGCAAATGCCTTAATAGAGTCAAAGGTAAAATTCTGTTAAATATATATAACTAAGTTTAATTACTAATTATTAGTTCTTCTGCTTTAGCTTTTCTCGAAATTCAAATCTTTATGCTCTTTGTGTTTATTGGCATTTCTGGTACTGGGTCTCTTGGATTAGCTAGACATAGTAGTTTGCAGCAAACCAATCGTGTAATTTACAGGCATAAGTACAAACAGCTATACTACTAGTGTTTCTAGTGGTATGAATATACTGGTGTGCTACTGCCTGTGGATTTTATGGTCCAGTCTAGCTTTTTTTTTAACCTAATTTTTTTCGAAAATAAAAAATAAATTTTTTACAACCCAAAATTATTTGAAACAAATTAAAAATTTGAACCATTTTTGAAATTGTGCAGTACATTTTTTAATCGAAATCTATTGGCCGAGAGTAGTCCCCCCATCCCCCCACTTTTCAGTCACCCAAAAAAATGAATTTCCTGTTATGGGCAAAATTCGCCCCTGTGGTGATCCAGACACTCGGATGTTGGATTTATCACATATAAGAACATATTCATATTGGGATAGTATAGTAGCTATCATCTTGTCAGTATAAAATATATATAAACAATTAAGTAATCAGCCCAATAATTATTACAGTTAGTACTGTAGATAATATCTTAAAGATTGTTAAGATAATTATATCATACTGCTGGGTAAACTGTGTCAGATCGATATGGGGCTAATTTAGTAGGAAGTTCTAAAGCTCTAGTATAAAAGAGAAAAGAATAGCTAAGAGCTAAAGAAGTACGATTTATGACTTGATGTCATAATTGTAACACCGACACTAGTTAAGCAGTAAATACACTCTAATAACCAAATATAGTAAAGGAAGAAAGCCTTAAGAAACTAAGACGTAATGACAAGAGCAGATTGTGTTTTCTTATAAAAAGGGACACTTTTTATTTATGAATAAAGACAACTGATATACAGTCTCAAAGTATTTCTATACGTCTCTATTCTCAAATATTTTATTTTTCTATTGTTTCGTACCTGAAATACCACAGCCCCGTATACAAGAATCCTTTTAAGGAACAAGATTACACAAAAAAATCTGCTGTGGTGTAAATATGGGCGGAGTTTACAATAGGGGGTTTCATTATCTCTTAGGATTTGGATTTGGATTAGGATTCAGAAAGCAGATGTAAAACCTGTAGTCAATGAAGATGATTATAAAATGGAAATTATTGAGTCTCTCTTTTTAATTAATTGTCTTATTCTTGTATCTGATATTTTATTATACAATCTTTCAAAAAAAGTTCTCATGACTTTAAACTCTGGAGAGAATAGAAGTCCAAAGGTCTATCTTTATATTTCTTTTATTCTTTACATATGTAATAGAGGCAGCCAGAAAATAACTATAATAAAACTTAGAGAAAGACCTTTATCTGGTATAAATACGATCATTTATTTAATATGTGATAGGCCCACCTTTGTTCTCTTTGATGACTACTAATCTGTTATGTATTTTGAGGCATAGATCCACACATGTTTTTCTATCTATTTTTTACCACTCTTCTTGCAGAGCTACTTCCAACTCCCTCAGGTTTGTAGGTGGGAAAGCCCTCTTGCAAACACAGTCATCCAAAATATTCCAGATATTTTCAATTGGACTTAAATCTGGATTTCTTGATGGCCAGTCAAGAACATCCAGACTAAGCTCTTTTCTGCATTTCTTTGATATGTTTGCAGTATGGGATGGCGCATTATCTTCTTGAAACATATATGTCTTTATGTCATTGTTTGATAAGGCATGGTAGTATGGCTTAAAGACAGTTTCCATAATATCCACATAAACTTTTGCATTTATGGTGCCCTTAACAACTGCAAGTGGTCCAACTCCTTCAGTGGTAATGCAGCTTCATACCATTACAAATCCTCCATTTCCTTGTACTTTTTGTTGAACACAGTCTGTGCGAAGCCTCTCGCCAGCCTTTTTCCATGAGCAAACTTTTCAATTTACTCTGAAAAGAGAAAAATTTGATTCATCACTCCATATAACTGTCTTCCATTCTTCTTTCCAGTCCATTCTTTCTTTTGCCCATTTGCTACGAATGGCCATGTCTTTTTCAGTTAGCCGAGAATTCTTTGCTGCAGCACAAGAGAATATGCCCAGATTATGCAGTTCTTTACTGACTGTATTTTCAGAGATGTAATGACCAGTGAAATTTCTAACACCTCTTGCAATATCCAATAAAGTCTGGCGCCAGTCACTTCTTATAAGTCTATCCAAATGATGCTTGCCTCTAGAATCAAGACACTTTGGTCTTCTGGAACAAGGCTTATCTTCGACAAAGTCAGTTTCCTTATACATTTTTATTATACTGCAAAGAGATTCCACAGGTATGCCTTCGCAGTGGGAGATTTCTGGAATGGACATTCCAGCTTTATGTATCCCAATCATAATGGACTTCTCAGTATTCGAAAATCTCTTAAGCTTATGGGGGTGATTGCCTTTATTTTGGTTTGAATTTGCAGATGGCATGTTTATAAGGTTATAGATTAATGTAAGTGTGATACGAGGTTGCAGATAAAGATGATTAAGTGGACTTTAAAGTCATGAGGACTTTTTTTGAAAGATTGTATATAATTAAGTTATTTTGTATGTGAAGCTTTATTGAGCAAAGACTAAATCATAAAAAAGAATTAAAGGCTGGCTTAAAGTGTGATTAAGATAGTAGACGTAAAAGAAGTATAAAAAATTAATTTTGTATTAATGAATTTATTTACTGATAAAATTAAAATTTCATTTTAACCTTTATATACATAATTAAATAAAATATATCTAGTTTATATATGTCTCTCAATATTTGTACTGATCTTTTTAATTCAAAGAACATACATATAATATATAGTGTCCCTGGATATTTTGTAAAGAGCATATGTTTTATATGTATATAAATGCTTTTGTTCGAATGGAAAAAAATATTATTTTTTTATTTCCAAACATACTTTCCCAAAGCAAAATGAGCTCTCAACCTAGTAAGTATACTTTAATCAATACAATATAGATGTGTATTTGAAATACCTACTGATAGAAATTCTGCAGCTTCCACTCAAAATAACATCAAACAATGGAGTAAGAACAGTGTAAATGGTAGACCAAGATCGGAAATAATTGTTGTGAATTAGTTAACTGAGCAAGTCAATTACGACCAATGGAAGGGAAGATCTGTCAATGGTGTTATCAAGGCAACTCTTTGCTCAGAAATACGAAGCATACTCGTATCAAATGATATTACTCACCAATCAATTTACAATATATAAGAAAAAATAGCCCACCTTCACAAAAATTACAAGCGAGTAATTGATTGACTGAACCAAACTGGACAAGGTCTAAGAAATATAATGGAACAAGATGGTGTGTCTCAACCTGAGATTAATACCACTATTGCAGGTATATATATATATATAGCACATAATTAAAATACAATGTTAATAATAATATGTATTTTACTCTTTGATATTTCTTTTAGAGAAAAAAAGAGCCATGCTTGTCTACTTTAATGAACTTGATCCAGTAATGGGTCATCAACCATTAACAGAACCTCCATGCCTGCAGTCTTTCTTGGATGACACAGATGTCAAACATGTTCTGAACGTACACTCTGGCCATGCATCCATGACAGTGCATAATTCGATGCATGAAGAGTATGAGAATATAGAAGTTGCAGAAGACGATGATGAGACCAATGAAGAAAGCAAAGATGAAGACAATAAGGAGATCGAAGAAGTAGAAAGACAGGTAGTTGCTAGGCATCTTTCTGCGGCAACTGCTGTAGAAAATAATCGCCCTTCCAAACAGGCCTGCAGAGATATTGACAAGAGTCTCTTTGAGTTTATGAAGGGATCTGGCGATCAGGAGAGAGAAAAAATGAAAAGAGCTGAGAGACAGTTGGAATTTGAGACCAAAATTCAAAGCAGGCAGTTAGAGGTTGAAGAAAGACAGATTGTTGTAGAAGAAAAAGATGCAGAGATCCGCAAAAGAAAAATAGACCTTGACGAAAGGCAGATTGTTCTGGAACAATACAAAATACAAATTGATAAATCCAGGGCACAAATTCAACATGCCAAAATGCTCAAGGGCTTAGGAATGTCAAAGAAAGATATTCTTAAAGAAATAAAAAAAATATTTAACTAAAATACACTAATAAATATTTTTAATACAAAAATAAAAATAAAATTAAAAATATATTTATTAGAAAATAAATTGCTTTAACCTTTCTCTTTTTTCTTTGCCCAATTAAACTGAATCATTTTCTCCTGAATCTTCAGAATCACAATTACTCTTAACAGTGTACTCAAAGTCATTATTGACTTTGGGTACAAGTAGGTTGTGTAAAATACAGCAATCTCTTATCCAGTAGCACATTTTTTCTATGCCTTTTTTGGTGTGGATCACTGTCCTGAGGCCTTTTAAAGATTGAAATCTTTCTTTTAAAATTCCAATGCAGTGTTCTACAGACACACGGATATTGGAATGAACAGTATTAAAATCCACATTTTTCTGTGTCATGCCAGTGCTAGATTGTTGCTTATATGGTATGATCATATACTGAGAAAGTGTGTATGCAGCATTGCCAAGTAAGTATTCCTCAACAGAAAAGAAAAGTTCTGGTGTTTTTCCTAAGGGGCTGGCAAGATACATTCGTGAATCATGGGAACAGCCAGCCCATTCAGAGTACATCATTCTAATGAGTTTTTTGTCATCGCATACTGTTATATTTTTAGAAAAAGAAAGAAAAACAAAGTGCAGACGAAAAGTACGGTGAGACTTTGTTTATTGATGAAAAGAGAGATGATCTTCTATTGCTATTTTCTATGTGAGTTTATATAGACATTACGTGTGTATTTAGGATAATGATATGAGTATATCATGTGATGTCTGTTTTCTTATATCATAGATAATATATTGTTAAGTTATTACTCACACTCTTGTTTGAGTGATTAGTAATGTTGACTAAGGTGTGTGACCATGTTATTGGTATATTTTTTATTTAATGATAGTGTGAGAAATAATGTATAATTGATACTGGTCACTTATTCAATATGTCTTTGTCTTATTGTCTGTGCGCTCTATTTGAATCTACAATTATGTTGGATACAACACATACAATCATTACAGGGAGACCGTAATATGATATTCTACTGAAGAAGTCCTCTCCACATCATTTTGGCCTGTATTTAAGCTTTACAAGAGTCTGATTGACAAATCCAAGACAAGAAGAGAAACCAGATCGGGCTCTTATTCTTTGACTTATTTTGTTTCTTTCATCTTGCTCAGGTCAGAATACTGTTTGCTTCTCTAATGAGAGGAAAGTGGCAATAAATCTGTTATTGTACTTAATAACAGATTTCTCTAATAAACATGTTGGTTATAATTATTATATTAAATCAGAAATAAGAAATAATAATAGCAATTACAGTTGCAGTTACAATTACATAATACATACCACTTATACTAATTGACTGTGCAATACTACCAACAGTAGCACCAGTTTCATACAATCTCAAGCACTTAAGGACAACTATCATTTGAATACTTATGTCTACTTGCTGTCTTCCTGCTGTATTATTGAAAACAAGATTCATTTTGATCATGTTGCAAATAGCAAAAAAAGAGTGCTTGTTCATTCTAAACTCTTGTCTAAATCTATCATTATCAAGATCATTCAAAAACTATCTGATTCTACTGGGTGGCCAAGAGACTATAGATCGCTCTCTAAGGTATCTCTTTCTAGATAACACGAGGTATACAAGAATTTCTGGTATGTTGACAGTAATATTTAATGCATTATCCTCACTGTGAATTTGGAATTCAATTAGTTTATAAAGAATCAACTTTTTAAGCAACTTGAAGAAAGCTTTTCTATCACTTATGTTGGGCATTTTTTATAAAAATTGATATATAGAGTAGAATAATATAAGAGAGGCAAAGACATTAACAACTTTTTGTTTAGAGTATTCCAAGACGTCAAAATAAGCGATCCTAAATTTCAATTCTAAAGCTTTTTCCTTCAGATTAAATTTATATATTTTAATTCTATTCAGATTCTTCTCATCTAATTCACACCTACTGACATTTCTTTCATTTATGGTAATTTCTAATGGTACAGCTGTTTCTATTGGTTTAGAGTTCCAATTTTAAGTTGAACCTGTTAAGGCTCAGATTTGGGTATACAAATTTGATATAAATGAGCCAAAAGTGGATTAGTGTAATGTTTTAAGTGTCATGATAAAATTTTAGATGGTACAAAAATCTGAAATGGGGGGGAGAAGCGAAGAGAGCTGGAAAAGAAGAGATTTTATTGGACAAACCCCATTGGGAAAAATACTTTTTTTTTTGATAAGTCATTTTTTTTAATAGATTTTTGCAATGTTCATCAACATCCACTGGAACATGCCGGATTTTGCAACGTTGAGAAACTTTTAGTTATTGGAAGACCCAATGGACAAGTGAATATCAACAGCCTGAACGATGTTGATGTCATCTTTGTTGACTTCAACCAGGCCTCCAAGGGGCAGAACCACAATGTTGTTGTAATTGTCCGTTACCACAGCTGGGGTATAGATGCAATTTACATTGCTGTTCGGAACAATTTGGTACTTTTGCATAAAGAACGCCTTCCTCATTCTGTCTGCAGAGTCTCTTGCTTGAACAATCTTTACCTGACCAAGGAATAATTGACCATTTGATTGAAAAACACCTGCAAGTGTATCACACAAAGTGGGAGTCAACAGCCCGGAATTGTCACTGTTGACACGAGAACCAAAGAAATGGAGATTAAAGCCTGAGAAATTGACAGGGGCCAGCTTGACAAAATCACTAATTGAACTTCTCACAGATCTTGTTCCATTACCAGCTGGTCTCTCTACGACATACAATCCTCCATTACAAAGATGCCGACAGATGTATTGCTTGCCAAATCTTGTAGCAACGTCTCGAGAGGTGGAATGGCGGTTGGTCTTGAATAAATGTTTGCGGATGAACTTATTGAACTGTTCACTGTTTTCAGTTTTGTATTGCAGCACAGAACCAAAACGAACAATGTTGTCAGTGATATGATGCAGAAGGTGGACCTTTGGCTTGAACATGAAGTCTTGCTTAGAAAATCCTTTTTGGAGAATCTGGACATTCAGTTGAAAAAGCAGATCTGTTACATCAGTGACAGTGTGTTTTATCTAGGCAATATAGTAGTTGAAGCACCAGTCGACTCCACGCGTGTACACCAAAGACGACAGGTGGCCTAATGCATGCAAGGCTTTAATGAACAAACTTGCCGATGGTTTGTCACTAAAGAGCTTGCTTGTAATTCCAGGCAGGACTTGAATCAATTCCTTGAAATTGCGTCCAACAAACGAACCAGTGTGACAAAGCTTGTTCCTGAATGTTCGGCTGTAACTCTTACAAGACTTGTAAGAGTTTAGAGCTTCCTGGAGTCTCCCCTTTTCACTTGTAGTCAGCATCTTCTGTTTCCAGAGAAAGTCATCAAGCATTTCGTCAGGCCAAGAGGAATAATGTGGAGAATTTTGACAGGCATGTCTTTGGTAGGGTCAAAGGCTTTGAGTCTAAGAAATTCCTCACTTCCATTCTTAATATAACTCAATTCGCACCCATTGAGATATAGCTCTGACTGGGAATTGGCATTGGCAAAGGCGCACAAGAAATCCCTCATTCTTTCTTCTGACCCACGGTGGTCAACTGGAGAATACGGCGGAGTGTCAGGGATGGAACCCTGTTCAATACGAGGTGAAGGTATGAGGCATTTTCGGCAAAACTTCTTGACAGATGTTCTCTTATGCATGGCAAGCTGAGATTGATGAGGGTTGTCACCCATAAAGAGCAACAGGGGCGCAACGACAAGAACTACTTCACCATGATCCTCAGAATACATCTCAATACCTTTCTCCAGACTAATGAGGTCATTGACGATAGGAGGCAACATCTCAACGGCATTCAGTGTATGATTCAAGATACAAATGAAAAGAGCATTTTGTCATTTGTTTCTGGTCTCAAATGGCAATGCAGTAAAGTACATTAAGTAACTGTCATACTTGTTGTACTGCTTTGTTGAATTAACGGAGGTATTGTTGGAATAGAGATTAAGTGGGCAGACAACCACTTTCATCAAACCAGAGCCTGGAAGTCTTCTCTTGAATTCTTCAACACGGGATTTGTTGAGCCACAAGTCAGATTGAACACCAGTAAGAGCATAGGTGACAATTTCGGCAGGGCAATAAGAAACAGAGAGACCACATCCAAGGAAAAGATTGCTGTCTTTTTGAACAGTAGACATAATCCTATCAACTTCAATGGTATACTTCAGGGTAGAGACAGCAAAGTTCATAGAGTTTCCAAACCGCAGGAAGTGAGTATCATCAGGATGGTTCAGCCGAGGATTGTGACCACCATAAACCTGGAACGCATTGGCAAGTATGGATCTGTCCATGGTGAACAACTTCTCAAGGAGATACCAGTTTGGGGAGCCTTGGACTTTGACAACATCACCCACCCAGTAGTCCATTCCGTTTGAAGTGATCATCGGGTGCTGGAGCAATGGGTTCTCCTTCCACTTTTCGCCTTGATTGAGATTCAACTGCTGGTTTTCCGTGAAGTCAGGAAGGGCCAAGATTTGAGATGATTTTCCGGGGCATGTCATGGTAAACTTGATGTAATTGGATGATTTGTTCATCCAAAGTACATGTCGTTCATTGTCTTGGTTCACAACATCGAAACTGGCAGTAGGAAAAACAGGGATCTGGTTCTTTTTCTGCTTGTGATAGTTAATCACAGCATTTGGTGTCAGAAAATCCAGTGCTACTCCAGATTCTTCACGGACGTCCAAGACCATCTTCATGGCAAACATGATCTTCTTGATAGATCTTTCTGAGGCAAGATCTTCATTGCCATAGAAGAGAGCATGTAAGATAAACTCTACTTTCAATTTAAACGGACGGGTGGGTCCAGTAAAAATGTCAGCAAAGTCATTGGTCTGGTACGATGTCTGTCTGCTGCTGTCTTTGTTCGAGTAGGCATTCATGGCATGAGAAAGAGATTGAAAGGTTCTCATTTCTGCTGCCACTCTAGCGATATGATCCTGGCTATCATATTCTACTCTGGTGTCCGTGTCTTTGTCATCAGTGGTCTCATCATAGTCATCTGTTGAATCACTGTTCAGCAAAAAAAAACAGGTTATTATCTATTTCAATATTGCATTACTAATTTTTATTTACAATAGAATGTGATCATCACTATATTCATCTTTGTCAGAGATTTCATGACCATATGTGTCCTGAGGGTTTTCAATAATAAATTCTATTGGGGCAGGTCCATTATTACTGTTCAGGTTGGTAGTGGCAGTGGTAGTGGCAGTGGCAGTGCTTGCAGAAGAAGAAGGGCCATCAAACATAGCAGGTCTAATGTTAAGGTATGCTCAATTTCAGCTTTACATTACATAGTATTTTTCATCCTACTTTTAGGATTAACTTACCTTCTTTTTAGAAGTTTCTCATACTCCCCCATTTCGTTTGAATGTTTTTTTGTATAATGTCTTCTGAGGCCTTGCAAGGACCCTAACACTCTTTCAGTTTCGCAGACAGTGCACACAAATGTTTGGTTGTCTGTAGCTGTCAGTGTGAGGAATGTATTTCTCTTTGTTGTGAAGTGATTTTCTATGTTTAAAAATCTTTGGAATGAAAGATGTAGAAAAACGTAAACTAATTTGAGGTACCATATCTTTAATTATGCAAAAAATGACTGCTAAAAAAATCATGTGAAATAATGTGAGCTAATTTTTTTTTGTTTACTTGTTTCCTTCTTTTTCTTTTTTTTTCTCATGACTGAAAGGTAAGTTTCAAGCATAATCTAACAAGATGATAGTGTCCATCATACCGAACACCCTCAGTAAGTAATATATTTATTATGCCCTACTTCATATTGATACTAATATATATTTTTTATTAGATTCTATGGAGATTCCAACATGAGATTGTATTAGGAAGTTACTTCAAACTATGCTAAGCTGTCTGTCGTGATATTATAAGGTATCTACTCCTAACATAACTAAACAAGCAGTCTTTTCCTTTACTTTTGTTAATAACTTTACCCTCATCTCTTTAGGTAAGTCTCATATATCACTGTCTGTCTAGTATAAAAAGGTAATTTACCATATTATTTACTTCAAAGGTCATAACACTAATATTTTATTTCTGTTTAATAGTCGTTCTTCTGTACTTTTACCATGTCTATCTCCCAATCTATTGCATAAGAGAGGCTGCTACACTAGACTAGCTACTAGTATATAGAACGTGTAATCCTAGTACTATTTTTTATTGAAACCAAAATAAAAACATTTTTTGAAACATTTTTTTTGAAACACATTTTTTGAAACCCTATAATTGCAATTATTGGACCCCCCATTTTTCAGATTTTTTGTATCTGTTGTGGTAGTTGAAGTTGAAGAAGTTTTTAAGAGGAAGAATTGAAGATTTGAGATTAGGAACGAAGATTCGTGAGAACTTGTGTAGGTTTTGTTTATTGAGAAAGGATTTTATATCAAAGTTTGACCAGGTTCCTACACTGAACTACTACTGCTATTTATATTGTTTTGGATTGGGAAAATTATATGACTGGGGTCGGGTAATCGATCCTATCTGAGCCTTAATCAGAGCAACGTGATCTTGGGATAATTAATGTATGATTAATTATATAAATGTGTGTAGTCCCAATGAAGTATTAACATCAAAAGTAAATGTGTTTATGAGTTATAATTATGCTTATAATAATTCACTGATGTATCTCATATTATGGTGATATCATCATATGAAATATAATCACTATCATGCATGCTAAACCTGTGTGTTAAATAATAAAGTAATTGGTAGACACCTTTGACTGTGTTGTGGGGAGAAAATAAAGCAAAATATAATATAGACGAAAGAATTCGTGAGAACTTGTGTAGGTTGTTTATTTCAAAAGAAAAGTAAAGAATGATAAAATTCGATTGTCTTTCTACACGGAACTATCTACTGATATTTATATGTTTTTCTAATTTGTAATTCAGTGTGTGCTTAAGTAATCTTTATCACGATGAGTCATCTTCCAGGAGTATTGTTCTTCTGGAAAGATCCGGAAAGACCAATTGATATGATACTTCTCCAGTCAGATCAGTCCAAGAGTTTTGGTAAAGAAGAGCATTTATGCTATTGGTAATATTTTAGTATTCCGACCCAGATACTCGGGTAATGTTTCATAATATTAGATAGTTGTAGTTGTAGTCTCTCAATTAAGTATTTGTATAATAAAAGAAATATGTAGATGAAATATAATGATGCCATATATATAATATATATGTATTTGTATATCCCATGTCATGGTGATAATAATAAATAATCAATTATATGTATGATGATCTGTGTATTAGATAATATCATAAAGGGAGATCCGTTTGACTGGAATAGCTGAAGATATTATTTTATCCTTCAGTCTTACTCTCAGATTCAGCAGTAATCAATACTCATTCACAACAGACTGGAATAGCTGAGGCCTTATATTATTTCCTTCAGACTTATTCTCAATTACAGCAGTAGTCAATACTCATTTACAACAGTATCCATCCTTTTTTCCATTCATGGTAAATTTGAGCGGACACTTCATATTCTGCTTTAGAAAATTTTAGTCAGGCCAGCTTTAAATCTAGCTTGGACATTAAGTTTAAAAAAATCTCAGTGGGTGTGTTATTTTACTATTTAAATACCCGCTTTCCAAATTTTAATCTGAATCCGAATCCTAAGAGATAATGAAACCCCCTAATATTTTTTAATAGAGAAAAATATAGCAAGTAATGATTTGATATGCTTCAATCCTCTATTTAAATTCATTCTAGTTAAATATAACCCCTGGCTGCATTGCTGTTTTCTACCCCCCTGTCTTGTAACAAATTATTGTTTCAAATTCTTATTCAATCAAATAATAACAGCTTTTTGGTATGCTTTTAGCTTATTATATAATGCTTATCTAATATCATTTTCAATTTTTTTGATACTTTAATGAAAGCTATTAAATACAGAACTAAACAATAAATATGAGCAAAAAAATGTTTTTGGCTAGAGCATCTCCAGCAGTAGCATTTCTATTAGCATTAATTTAAGTGCTTATAAGCCACATCTGAGAGTTAAATCAGTAAAAATATTGAGGGTAAAATATCAGTAGTATAATAAAAAGAAACATTTAGATAATTATATTATCTGGTATAGTCTTCTTCACTAGTAACATTCATTATTATTAGATATTTTTCTTTCATACTTAATATAAAAAATACAAGTTAAATGTTCTCAAGACTATTAACTTTGTAGTGAGCATAATTTTTGTGAGTTTTTGTAAGTGTTGCTATATACTATTATTCGATTTTAAAAAAAATAACAAAGAAAAATGATTTAAATGCTCGGCAAATTTTTAAAATGAGCATCTATTTCCATGCTCAAGGTCATAAAAATCATGGGGCATGTAAATACATGCTGTCAGAAATGCTATTGTTGCATACCATTTTTTTGAAAAGCATTTACAAAGAGTACTTAAATCGGAAAAAACTAAATTTAAATGCTACTGGTGCAAATGCTTTTAATATTGCAAATCACCTTGAGATTTGTGATATGAAAAAGAAAAAGTCATCTATAAGTAACTCTCAATTGGCTGAGTGGGCAAAGGAAATCTTTAGCTTTCAGAAAGCTTCTGATATTTCTACAATCTCAAAGATTTTGAAGAGAGGAGATCAAAGCTTGATAATGCAAGCCGACGTAAAGAACAGAAAGTGCATTAGAAAGAGAAAATGATCTGTATGTAATATATCTCAACATTATACATTTTTGCTTTATACAAAAAATAAAATTAACATTATTATGTTGACACATAACTATAGCAAATTGAAGAAGCAGTGATTCTTTGGATCAACATTGCTGAAAATAATCAGATCTTTATCACTTGAGAATTGATTAAAACAAAATCTACTATTTTTGCTGAAAGAATAAGTGTTAAAGATTTTAACATTTCTCAAGGCTGGATGGAGAAGTTTGGAAAGCGTCATTGTATCAAAATGGATCGAATTTATGGTGAGGCTGGTTCAACAGACATAGAGTTGCTTCAGATTGACAAGACTGCTATCAAAGAGAAGATAGAGAGTTATAGTGCTTGTAACATCTATAACTTTAATGAAGCCGCACTTTTCTATGCCATCTCACCAAGAACAACTATTTCCCACCAGAAATTTTCTGGTTGGAAGGAAAATAAAAAGCAGCTTACAGTAGACTTTTTATGCAATGCCAATGGAACAGACAAGTAGTCTGATATATTTATGATTGGTCATATAACAAGACCAAGCTGTTTTAACAAAAACAACAAAACACAAAAGGTAGTAGATCATGGATTTTCTATATATCATTACAACAGTAATGTCTGGATGACACAATAAATCTTTCATGTTTTCCTTCATCACTTTGATCATTCAATAAAAGCGCAAAACCACAAAGTGTTTTTGATCCTCAATACTTTCTCTGGCCATATAGTAGATTATGTGCCTACAAATGTTGAGCTTCTTTTTCTGCCTCCAAACACCATGTCCCACTGTCAGCCATTGGATAGTAGTATTATTCGGGCTTTTAAGACTTATTTCAAGCATAAACAGTATGCAAGGACATATCCGTATGTTAGCATGATTCGAAATGACCAACAAGATAAGATTGGGGCCATTGATAAAATCTTTGAAATTGATCAATTGTGGGCAATGATATAAATAAGAGAGACTTGAGAATCTGTCTCAGCAAAGACTTTTGAGAACTGCTGGATTGCAATAATCTTTTGCTTCATTGAAGACAAAGATAGTGAAGGTAGTAGTAAAGCAATTTATTGGTTCTAATAGTAGTATAATCTTTCAATTCCACTTTCTTAATATTCTAAATATAATCTATAGATGTAAACCAGACTATAATTCAGCAAAGTCTGGTCAAGAGTTTGGATGAAACTCTAGACAAGATTGCCAGATCAGATCTTCTGTCTGTTGAAGATTGTCCGACCAGCAAATCAGATTCACTCTATTAAAGATAATGCACTCATAGAGTGATCAATAACAATGAGACTGCTGATATTGTCATGTAAGAGTATGACGCAGACAACAATGCAGTCTAATGTGAATGAGTATTGATTACTGCTGAATTTAAGAGTAAGACTGAAGGATAAAATAATATCTTCAGCTATTCCAGTCAAACGGATCTGCCTTTATGATATTATCTAATACACAGATCATCATACACATAATTGATTATTTATTATTATTACCATGACATAGAATATACAAATACATATACATTATATATATGGTACCATTATATTTCATTTACATATTTCTTTTATTAGACAAATACTTAATTGAGAGACTACAACTACAACTATTTAATATTATGAAACATTATCTGAGTGTCTGGGTTGGAATAGTAAAATATAACCAATAGCATAAATGCTCTTCTTTACCAAAACTCTTGGACTGATCTGACTGGAGAAGTATCATATCAATTGGTCTTTTCAGATCTTTCCAGAAGAACAATACTCCTGGAAGATGACTCATCGTAATAAAGATTACTTAAGCACACACTGAATTACAAATTAGAAAAACATATAAAAATCAGTAGATAGTTCTGTGTAGAAAAACAATCGAATTTGATCATTCTTTACTTTTCTTTTGGAAATAAACAACCTATACAAGTTCTCACAAATTCTTTTGTCTATATTATATTTTGCTTTATTTTCTCTCTACAACACAGCCAACAACAACAGCAATGAAGAAATTGCTGAAGTAGAATCAGCAGTTCCTTTTAAGAAAACATATTCTGCTTCAGAAACATTTGAGTGTGTTTGCTCACTTTTAGATATCTTGGGAGATGATAATATTAATAAAGACTTTTTTTATAAGGTTGAAGGCCTTTGTAACAAGTTTCAGAAAACTGTGAACTCAAAGCAAACTAAAGTCACTAGCTTCTTCAAGTCTTTTTAAAATGTATTCTTTTTAAAATAAAATAAAAACAACTTTCTATCAGAAATATATTTTTCTTTATGATGCTATTGGACTTAAGTATCTATGTTATTGCATTTGTTTCAATTTCTTCCTTGAAATTTTTTTATATGTAATAATTATTAAATCTCCGCTAAATGTAGGAAAAAATGTGTGCTCCTAAAGCTTGGCCACTTTCTTGATCACATGACTTTCCATTTTAAAATAAATATTTTCATGTACTGCCTATGGGAGCTGTGATATTTCAGGTACAAAACAATAGAAAAATAAAATATTTGATAATAGAGATGTATAGAAATACTTTGAGACTGTATATTAGTTGTCTTTATTCATAAATAAAAAGTGTCTCTTTTTATAAGAAAACACAATCTGCTCTTGTCATTACGTCTTAGTTTTTTAAGGCTTTCTTCCTTTACTATATTTGGTTATTAGAGTGTATTTACTGCTTAACTAGTGTTGGTGTTACAATTATGACATCAAGTCATAAATCGTACTTCTTTAGCTCTTAGCTATTCTTTTCTCTTTTATACTAGAGCTTTAGGACTTCCTACTAAATTAGCTCTATATTGATCTGACACAGTTTACCTGGCAGTATGATATAATTATCTTAACAATCTTTAAGATATTATCTACAGTACTAACTATAATAATTATTGAGCTAATTACTTAATTGTTTATATATATTTTATACTGACAAGATGATAGCTACTATGCTATCCCAATATGAATATGCTTTTATATGTGATAAATCTAACATCAGAGTGTCTGGATCACCACAGTAATCTTTATCACAATGAGTCATCTTCCAGAAGTATTATTCTTCTGGAAAGATCTGGAAAGACCAATTGATATGATACTTCTCTAGTCAGATCAGTCCAAGAGTTTTGGTAAAGAAGAGCATTTATGCTATTGATAATATTTTACTATTCTGACTCAGAAACTCAGATAATGTTTCATAATATTAAATAGTTGTAGTTGTAATCTCTCAATTAAATATTTGTCTAATAAAAGAAATATGTAGACAAAATATAATGGTGCCATATATATAATGTATATGAATTTGTATATCTCATGTTATAGTAATAATAATAAATAATCAATTATGTATATAATGATCTGTGTATTAGATAATATCATAAAGGGAGATCCGTTTTACTAGAATAGCTAAGGATATTATTTTATCCTTCAGTCTTACTCTCAGATTCAGCAGTAATCAATACTTATTCACAACAGCGGTATTCGAAGTTAATAACTGAGAAAGAGAAATATTGGCCTTAGATTATTCATTTCTTATGGCAGACTACAAGAATCGATCCCCTAATATAGTAAAATTGTGTAACACGACAGAGTATAGAAACAATAATTTTTTATGTGACTTAGTTTTGATTTAAGATTACCCTCAAAGCACTTCTTTTACTTCTTCCAAAACAAACTTTATTATAAGATGGGTTGTAAAAGTGCTCACTCTAAAATTGTTTTTAAGTGTACTCAAATCAATGGTGAAAAGTTTTGTATTGAATCCACAGTTATATCTAGTGTTACCAAAAATACACCTGCAGAGAATGAACTTTCAGAAGAACATTTTGTAGAGGAGAACAACTGGGAACTTCTCAATTTGGACATAGATATGATGATTGACTGTTGTAACAAAAGCTTTTTGATATGGATACCTGACGCAGGAAAAGACTTGTGAGCACTTTACAGAAGAAACTCTGCAACCTCAATGAAAAGACAAAAGAGAAAAGCAAAGGAAGAACTTAAAGCAAGCAAAGACAAAAAGGTCAGAACACTTGCTGATTTTGGTTTTGCAGTCCCTGCTCTACCAGATGTATTGGTAGCCAAGCCTCTGGTTGTACAAAAACCAAACAAGGATCAAATAAATAAAAAACTTCGTGCTACTTTTGAGTTACTTTCTGAAAAAGTAAACTCTCAATTGGTTTCAAACAGTGATATGAACCAATCCTTCTATTTCAAAACCAGCAAGTATATCACTGTAAAAGACTATATAAGATAACTTTTGGATGACACTAAAAAGATTGAAGCATCTAAAAGAGCAGCAGAGATTCTTTAGAACTAACCTTCCAGGTTCTGTAGAGAAACAGTTTGTGCTTGGGCAAAAGAACTTCTTGAGTTTGGAAGAATTTCAGAACACTAACAAGGGAAAGACACTAAGCGCCCATATATTGTTAATGACAAAGACCTAAAGAAAAAGATGCTGGTTTGGCTCCGTGCCCAGAAACCAGAAAGAAGAACAGTCATTGAGCTGAAGAAGTATCTTAACAAGACCCTTTTCCCTGCGTGCCTGCATGTAAAAGGAAACACTGCCACTAGTACGGCGTGGAAATGTATGAGAGCATGGGGGTATGTCCACCATAAGAATAATTAAGATATTTATTTTGATGGACATGAGAGAGCTGATGTTGTCAAATATTGTCATGTATGAGCAAAAAGAATGATGACATACAAGGAGTATATGTCAGACTTTATGGGCAAAAATGAAGAGATTGAGATATCACCTCTTCTTTTAGAAAACCAGAAGAAGCTAGTGATGGTAACTCATGACAAGTCCACCTTCTATGCCCACGATGGAAAGGTGGACATGTGGCTTGAGAAAGGTGAAAGATATATTCGTAAAAAGGGTCAGGGTTGTGCTCTTATAGTGAGCAAGCTCCAGTGTGCTTGCCACGGCACCATGCGAGTGTAGGGATAAGTCTCCTGTAGAATCTTTAGTGTTAGTGCTGCGTATGAAAGTTACTGGACAAGCAAAGACATGCTTGACCAGCTGAAGAACCATGCTATCCCTCTGTTCAAAAGCTTGCATGAGGGATGCACTGGTGTCTTTATTTTCGATCAAAGCAGCAATCACAAAGTATATGCCACGGATGTCTTGGTTGCTACCCACATGATTCTAAAGCCAAAGGTCGTTTCTGAAAATGACAAGTTCGTTTTCAAAGATACAACGTTTTTGAAGGATGGATGTATCATCCCTCAATTGTTTTATGAGACAGTCTTTGAAGTTGGAAGGAAAAGAAAGGGGTCAGTGGAGAAGAGACAGTTTGTTGGCGTCCAGCAGATCCTTCAGAAGCATGGACTGTAGATGGAACTCGATCCATCCAATCTTTCTAGAAGATGAAGAATGAACTGCAATAGAGAAGAAGCAGAGAACCACTGTTGCTGTGCCTGTTACCTCTTGACCTCTCAGCCCGACTTTTCTGGACAGAAGACAGCTATTTAAGAGGTGGTGGAAGAGGCAGATCACATATTTGAGCTGTACCCCAAGTTCCATTGTGAATGCAATTGGATCGAGTATTACTAGGGTGCAGCCACACGTGTGGCTTGCCTAAACTGCGATTATTCTTTCAAGTCATTAGAAAAGAATCTCACGTCTTTCTTGGACAGTGCCTCTCCTGTGGCTGGTTCTCCTTCCATGATCAAGAGATTTTATAAAAAGACTTGGAGATATATTGAAGCTTACAGCAAGTTTTTGGATGCTAAGGATGCTGATGCTGAGGTGAAGAAATTCATCTTAAGAATAAGTAAATCTCACTGCAGCATTGGTATCCATGATTAAAAATAATAAAAAAATAAAAATTTATAATTTATAATATAAAATGCAATGTCTATGTATAAATTTCAATATTTTGGATTTTTTCTTAAAGTCTAGCGGTCTTTCAATAGTGCTTTTTGCAATCGGTGTTTTAAATAAGAAAGTTGGCCCTAAATCCAAAATTTCTGATTTAAAAGAAAATACATCATAATAAAAACTTTTATAAAAAACAAAACGAATTAGAATTATATTTATATTTTTCAAGTGAATAATCTTTACTAAACAATTAATAAATGAAGCTTTATAAAAATATAGCACACATAGTCTTATTTTATTTCTGAAAAAAATGAAAAAAAAAATTTAGAAAAATTAAGCTAGATGACAACTTAATAACCCAGTGTTTGGTATGAAAACTTAACTTACTTGACATTGATGTCAATTAAAAAATCATAAAAAGTTTGAATTAAAAAAAATTTAAACCAAACTTTAACTATATTGCTCTCATATGATTGGCTAATTTTTTTTCCTTAAGAATTCAAGGCCAAAAATTTTTGTGAAAGTGAAATTAATGAGAATCATGAAAGTTAAGCCCTATTTTTTAAGTTATGTCTTCAGAGCCTTGAAATTATTGAAGCATGAAATTAAAGGGGCATTAAATTATCAATGGACCACTGTAAAGCCAAAGAAAAAATATAAAAAGTAAACTAACAAAAATAAGCTTGCTCTAATATAAGAGTACCCAAATCTCTACATGACTGCTTGTCCAGAGTATCTGTCCAAAAGAACTCGTATACAATTATCAAAAGAATAAACTTGTTATTAAGCTGTGTCTGTTATTTGGCTATATAATTTAAAATGTTCTTCATACCTCTGCAAACTCTTACAACAAATCTTACATATATGTTTTCTTTAGCATATTATTGACGTAGTAAACACATTAGATTATTCTTTTGATATACTTATTTTAATAAAATAAGCTCAAATACAAATAAATGTAACATAAATTTTCTTAAATACTAGTAAAATCTTAGAAATAAAACATAATATATAAAGAAAATATTAAAATAAATATTGTATTGACCAATTATTCTTAAAAATGTATGTTAATAAGATTATTATGATTGTTTTTTCTCTCTTATCACAACTATTGTCTCCCTATTCTAAGTTGATGAATAATTTAAACACCAATATAACAATTTTGCTACTTTTGATATACATTATTTAAAGCCAGATAGCAAGCTCTCTAATGATTGGAAGGAGGTGTACATGATGAGAAAAATCTAACACCACAGCAGATTTTTTTGTGTAATCTTGTTTCTTAAAAGGATTCTTATATATGGGGCGAATTTTGCCCATAACAGGAAATTCATTTTTTTGGGGGACTGAAAAGTGGGGGGATGGGGGGACTACTCTCGGCCAATAGATTTCGATTAAAAAATGTACTGCACAATTTCAAAAATGGTTCAAATTTTTAATTTGTTTCAAATAATTTTGGGTTATAAAAAATTTATTTTTTATTTTCAAAAAAAATTAGGCTAAAAAAAAGCTTGACTGGACCATAAAATCCACAGGCAGTAGCACACCAGTATATCCATACCACTAGAAACACTAGTAGTATAACTGTTTGTACTTATGCCTGTAAATTATGCAATCGGTTTGCTGCAAACTACTATGTCTAGCTAATCCAAGAGACCCGGTGCCAGAAATTCCAATAAACCCAAAGAGCATAAAGATTTGAATTTTGAGAAAAGCTAAAGCAGAAGAACTAATAATTAGTAATTAAACTTAGTTATATATATTTAACAGAATTTTACCTTTGACTCTATTAAGGCATTTGCAATAAAAGGCAGCCAAATCTCTGCAAGTGAGGAGTAAATAGTTAGTCTTCTGTTGCTTTGTAAGAGGAACATGTAGTTATTACCTCTTTATTGATTTACTGAGATGATGAAAAACTAATTTATAAACTAGAATTGTATGATTAATAAACACAATGACATAAAAAACTTTGATAGCATAAATACCTTTGAGCTTACGGTCTTTAAGCAAAATTCTACTTCTATAAATACTATAAGCATACTGGAATATCTTACAAATGGAAGCTCATGCAAATAATAAATATTTTGTGGAAAAGTAAAATGAAAAAGAAGACAAAAACATGTGATATTTTCTTAAAAGAAAAGAAGTAAAAAAAATTCTAATTGGTCCGCTGACATTAAATATCGATCTTTCCACATTTTATAAATTCAATTATTTTCGCAAAGTCATTTTCCCCCCTTTGTTTTTACAATCAATTTACTATTATGCAAAAGAATACAAGACAAGAAACATATAAAATCGTTAAGACTCGCCTCCCTAAAAGGCAAGGCGAACTTAACTTTAGCATCAATTCAGGTGTTTTTACCTGCTCTGAATGCGAAAAAGAGTTTGAAAAGTCTTGGCTACTGAAAAGACATTCGAAGGTTCACCATATAAGTAATCAAATAGCAACCAATACTGTACTCGACAAACCCGAGCAGGCCGAATTGATAGTCAAGAACACTATTCCGGATGTTAATGCATTTGATTACTCGAGTGATGAAGATGACTCCTCTAGTATTGGGGATGAAGAAGACAACATTGTAGACGAGGAAAACGATATTGTCAATAACTTCTTTGATATTAAAATGAACAGTAATCCAGTTTTCAACGCGTTCTCTGACATGTTTTCTTCTGCTGCTGCTGCTGATGAGGTATCAATGACTGATGATGACTCTGAGATCCCGGAAGAAGTCTTTGAGACAATTGGCGCTGTAAATGACCCTACAAGCTGTTATCCTTTTCGCAATCTTCAAACCATGATCCTTTTCGCTTTTATTGATGTTGATAATGACATGATCTCCTAGCAAATGTTGAAGAAGATACTGCTTGCGATGAACTTGGTCATTAAGATCCAGCAAGAAACTCCCATAGGAAGAACATTTAGGTTACCTCGTTTGGATGCTCTTTTAAATTATCAGGCAAGAAAGAAGTCCAAGATGCCTGTCTTTCCTTCACAAAGAATATCAGTACCTGAATCAAACAGGAACGCATTTGCCCACATTAACCTTCTGTCCGACCACTTGAGATTTCTTATGGCAAACCCAAAGAAATCCAAGTTGATCTTGTCCATGCCCGATTGTACCCCAAACCAATCGATCTGTTTGGAACAAGGTGAAAAGTGGAGAACCCACCATCTCTTTCAGCAGCCTATGCACACTGTAAATGGTATAGATGTCTGGTTTGGAAACATCATTTACTTGAAGGCAAACGATTGCAGTATTCGCTTTTTGGTTGAATCGTTCCACACAGCAAATAAAAACATTTTTGCGAGAGGGTATCTGATCAGAGCGATTTCGATTATATGCTATGGCGTTGAGGTTGCTGTTACCGATCTTAGAGTAGAGCAGATCTCTCACGTTGACACCACTCCTGTTGAAAGAGATCACTACTATAGTATCTCAAGTAGCCTTACCAGATTGAGTCCTGCTCATGACTTTCTTCTTTTTGGAGTTCATCCAATGAAGAAGCCTATGCCTCTTTCTGTTTTGCCCAGTAATGTAGATTGCGATGCAGTATTTTACAAAGTTAGGATTGTTTCAATCATCCTTTTTACAGATGACACTTCCAGAAATCGTTCAAAGCAGTACAATCCGTTTGAAAGCTGGTTAATGAGATGCACTGCCTTGCCTTTTAAGGATTGAAATTCAATAGCAAACATCCAGTTTCTTTCTACAATCCCTTAGAAAGATGGTGCAAATGGTATGTCTCTTCTGCCAGCAATCGTTGATGACTTTAAGAAACTTGAGAAAGGTGTAAAAATGTTCTCCACTGAAGACAATGAGTATGTTCCAGTTGTTGCTCCCATCCTTTGGATTGAGACTGACATGCCATGTCATTTGGAACTTTGCAGATTGCTTGGGCTGGCCACCACATTTCCTTGCAGAAGATGCTACATCGAACTTAGACGTGCAAAAGACTTTGTGAAGGACTTGTCCTACTTCTGTGAGTGCCATGAGAGACGAACTCAAGAGCACTATGTTCTTGCAAACTCGTCACCTGGCAGAGACACTGAGATCCCAAATGCTCCGAAAATTGGAATGAACACGCCTGCAAACGAGATAAGCTTTAGAGATCATTTGACTGGCTGCTTATTAGAATTGCAGTCGTTTGATTCAGAAAAGGATACACCAGTGGAAATCCTCCACACGATACTTTTTGGTGTTGCAAAGTATATGGTGATTGACTTGGTTAAGGTCGTGCTTAAGAATGACACAGTCACAATAGCAAGACTTTCAGAATTCTTGACAGATTACAGTGGTCCCTCAATAATTTCACGCCCCTTTAATTTCATGCTTCGATAATTTCAAGGCTCTGAAGACCTAACTCGAAAAATAGGGCTTAACTTTCACGATTCTTGTTAATTTCACTTTCACAAAATTTTTTGGCCTTGAATCCTTAAAGAAAAAAAAATTAGCCAATCAGACGAGAGCAATATAGTTACAGTTTGGTTTAATTTTTTTTTAATTCTAGCTTTTCACGATTTTGTAATTGATATCAATGTCAAGTGCGTTAAGTTTTCATGCCAAACACTGGGTTATCAAGTTGTCATCTAGCTTACTTTTTTTAAAATTTTTTTTTTCATTTTTTTTTCAGAAATAAAATAAAACTATATGTGCTATATTTTGATTAAGTTTCATTTATTAATTGTTTAGTAAAAATTATTTACTTGAAAAATATAAATATAACTCTAATTTGTTTTGTTATAAAAGTTTTTATTATAGATTTTATTATTTCTATCTGTCATTACTATTTATTGTTATTTGCAATTGTTACTATTTACAAACATATTACGAAATCAAGCTTTGAGTGTACTTGGCTGCTAACTTTTTTTTTCTATTTTTAAATGAAGAAAAATATATTTCTTATAGAAAATTGTTTTTATTTTATTTGAAAAAGAATAAATTTTAAAAAGACTTGAAGAAGCTGGTGACTTTAGTTTGCTTTGAGTTCGTGGTTTTCTGGAACTTGTTTCGAAGGCCTTCAACCTTACTGACCAAGTCTCTGTCAATATCTTCATCTTCCAAGATATCCAAAAGTGTGCAAACACACTCAAACATTTCCGAAGCAGAATAAGTTCTCTTAAAAGAAACTGCTGATTCCACTTCAGCAGTTTCTTCATTGCTGTTGATGGCTGCATTTTCGTCGGCATCATATTCTTCCATCACAATATCTGCAATCTCATTTTCATTGACCACTCTATGAGTGCATTGTCTCTTATAGAGTGGATCAGACTCATTTGTTGGGCAATCTTCCAGAGACAGAAGACCTGATCCAGCAATCTTGTCCAGGGTTTCTTGTAAACCCTCGATGAGAACCTTTTCAGCCAGACTTTGCTGAATCATAGCCTGGTTTACATATATAAATTATATTTAGAATATTAAGAAAGTGGAATTGAAAGATTATACTACTATTATGACCAATAAATTGCTTTACTACTACCTTCACTATCTTCGTCGTCAATAAAGCAAAAGATTGTTGCATTCCAGCAGTTCTCAATAGTCTTTGCCAAGACAGATTCCCAAGCCTCTCTTATCCATTTCATGGCCCACAATTGATCAATTTCAAAGATTTTATCAATTGGCCCAATTTTATCTTGATTGCCATTTTGAATCATGCCAATGTATTGATATGCCTTGCCATACTGCTTACACTTGAAATAAGCCTTGAATGCCCAAATAATATTACCATTCAATGGCTGAAGGTGGAAAGTGGTGTTTGGTGGCAAAAAAAGAAGCTCGATGTTTGTAGGTGTATAATCAACTATATAACCAGATAAATTGTTGAGAATCAAAAGAACTTTGTGCTTTTGAGCTTTCATGGCATGATCAAAGCGACAGAGAAAAACATGAAAGATCGATCTTGTCATCCAAGCATTGCTATTGTAATGATACATGGAGAATCCATGATCACTTGCTTCTTGCTTCTTGTTGTTCTTGTTGAAGCAGTTTGGTCTTCTTGCATGCCCAATCATCAGTATATCGGACTACTTGTCCGTTCCGTCCGCATTACACAAGAGACCTACAGTCAGGCGCTTCTTGTTATCTTTCCAACCAGAAAATTTCTGGTGAGAAATTGTTGTTCTTGGTGGGGCAGCATAAAAGAGTGCTGTTTCATCAAAGTTATATATGTCACGAGCACTATATCCCTCTATCTTCTCTTTGATGGCAGCCTTGTCAATCTGAAGCAATTCTATATCAGTAGAACCAGCCTCACCATGAATTCGATTCATTTTAATGCAATGACGCTTTCCAAACTTCTCCATCCAGCCTTGAGAAGCACTAAAGTTTTTAACGCCTATTCTTTCAGCAAAAATAGTAGCTTTAGTCTTAATCAATTCCCAAGTGATGGGAATCTGATTATTTTCAGCAATGTTGATCCAAAGAATCACTGCTTCTTCAATTTGCTATAGTTGTGTGACAATATAATAAGGTTAATTTTATTTTTTATATGGAGCAAAAATGCATAATGTTGAGATATATTACATACAGGCCATTTCCCCTTTCTAACATGCTTTCTGTTTTTTACGTCGGCTTGCATTATCAAGCCCTGGTCTCCTCTCTTCAAAATCTTCAAGATTGTAGAAGCATCAGGAGCTTTTTGAAGGCCAAAGGTTTCCTTTGCCCATTCAGCCAATTGGGGGTTACTCATAGATGGCTTTTTCTTTTTAATATCACAAATCTCAAGGTGATTTGCAATATTAAGTGAAATGTTTTTTTTGCCCATTTTTATTGTTTAGTTCTGGATTTGATAGATTTCATTAAAGTATCAAAAAAAATTGAAAATGATATTAGATAAGCATTATATAATAAGCTAAAAGCATACCAAAAAGCTGTTATTTTTTGATTGAATAAGAATTTGAAACAATAATTAGTTACGAGACAGGGGGGTAGAAAACAGTAATGCAGCCTGGGGTTATATTTAACTAGAATGAATTTAAACAGAGGATTGAAGCACATCGAATCATTACTTGATATATTTTTTTTCTATTAAAGAATAATGTAAACTCCGCCCATAGTTTGGCGGAAAATATATACTCCGAACTCATTAATTTCACTCTTCAATAATTTCAAGACGCCTGGCCTTCCTTAGACCTTGAAATTATTGAGGGACCACTGTACACGCGATCAACTGGTCTATCAAGAAAGTTCACCCAAAACTTGAGACATAGTGGTTCATTTGTCAGTAGAGATTTCAAGGTTCTGCTTCAAATACTTCCTGTAATTCTGATTACAGAATTCTCTGGAAATCATGAGCTAGACCTTGTAATACTATGCTTTGTTGAACTTGGCCGATTGTGTTCTCTGGTATTCATTCGTTAGGTGACATCAGACTTTGATAACTATATTATCAGAGTAGATAATGCAGTGAAGTGCTTGATCAGAGCATTATTTGACTATGATAAAGGAACCAAGAATGAGCTCCACAAGGCATATTGCACCAAGCTGAAAGTTCATTACTTGACACATCTCAAGGAAAATATAATTCGTTTTGGCCCAGCTCTCAATTATGAAACAGAAAAGGGCAAACAGTTCAATAAGCACATTTGCGAACATCTGTTTCATACGAATCGCCAAAACACTTCCAGGGATGTTTGCCTAAAGTTTGCAAAGCAGGTAGCATTGCAACATGTAATTGACAGCGGGTTGTGGATTAATAGCTCTGGCAATTGAGAGAAGTCTGGAACTGGAATAGAGAGGTTCATTAAGGACAACAATAAATCTTTGTTCTATTACACCTTCTTTGGCGGCTCAAGAGAGCTAAAGGACAACAATGACACTAGAGATATTGAAGATGATGCCGTCCAAAACAACAGTTTTGGCGCGTTTGTTTTTAAAGATGATCCAATCTCTCGCCCTCGTATAGGACTTGTCTCAGGCTCTGTTGTTAAGTTTCTTAGCATTGTTCCTCGTACGGATAATGTCAGAAACAATAACTATGCCAAGGCTGTAATGACAGGTGAGCATTCTGATGTTGCTAACATGAATCTCGTTTGTAAGTCAGATTTGCACATTTTCCACAACCTATTTTACATTGTAAATTTGAGCAAGTTCGGTTCCTACTGGTTCATTTTCAATAATATTCTTTTTGATGAATAAAATGATGCTACTTCTTTATTATTATTATAATTATTATTTGAACCTTCTGTTTTCTTCTTCTCAACATCAATTTTTTTGCGTAATTTCTGTGAAGTCATTTTTTGGTTACTCAAACCAACCCCCAACTTTCCTTAATAAATCCTTTGTCTCACTTGAACACTTTCTGACTTCCCTAACAGTTTTTTTTCTTACTTTAAAAGCCCACAAGTAGTACTGAACTTAATTTTATCCTTTATTCGGATGAAAAAAATTAAGTATGAAAACAAATTATAATATTTGGCCTCTAAGCCAATCATATTGCTTAGGTGCCAATTTTCACCCAAAATGATAATAAACATCTCTGGCGGTGAACCTTATAAGTAGCAAGATGTTGTCTACTGACTTTGGTGACATTGTTGGAATAACAAAGTTGTGTATCTGAGTCCAAGGGCACTGAAGAGTAGGGGCTCTCTCAGGCAAGAAAGTCTCTGTAAAAACAAATATCAATATCATTTGTCTCACAAACATCTATCACATTCACAAATTTAGGGCATAGTCTATTGATGTTAAATAAGCTGATCTTCAGTCTATTCATGTGTTCTGATGATTGACATTTTGGTGGATTCTATGCCATTCATGTTGTTGGTTGGGGCTATGGAGGTGGTGGTGCTGATAGTTTTTTGGCTCTGCGGGTAGCCAGAAACTGCAGTCTGCAAGATCTTTACTACAGCCCTTTTGGATGAGAAATGGCAGATGTCACTATGACCAAGATATGTTGACATGCAGAGACTTGCCTTGATCAGGCATGTGTCAAATAGGTTCTGGGCTTTTCTTGCCCTAACCTTGATCGCCTCTTCCTTCAACTTGAGATCTGCGATTATGTCTGATGTGATCAGATTAAAGTTTCCCAGCGGGACAACCTTGGCTTTTCCAAGCAGTGCACTGAGTTCTTCATGAAACTCCCCAATTATGAGAAGGGCAACAGTCCATCTGGCTGGGAATTGAATATCAAGAATGCAGGAAGTGGGCATGTTGAAGGAACTGAGAATCTTTCTCATTTCTTGATACTTAATGTATCGTTTGGCTAGGAAGTAGACAAATTCGTACTCAGATGGGCCAGTTGGTTTTTGGAGAAGTTGTTGTCTCTGAACTCTGTGGATTTATACTTTCTGCTTGGTCTGCTTGGCATCTATGCTCTTCTTTGCTTGTGTGACATATGAGATTTGGCCAGCTGCTACATTGCTGTCTGTCTTGTTTTGTGGGTCACTCTTTTCATTGTTTTTGTTGCTGTTGGTGGTGATGCTACAGTTAGCACATAGGATGAAGATGCTACTGTTGGTGTCAACCATCAAAGCTTTTGGGACATACTTTGATGCCATCAGTGAGTCCTTACTAGTTGACTCAAAGATTGCTATGCCAGCTCCAGCTGCTTGCAAAACCATTAGTGCATTAAGTATTTTCAGCACAGATTAGTAGTTAGCTGTCAATTCTTCAAACTTTTAGATTAAGTTTGAAATTATGGCCTCCAGAGTGGCATGTTTGACACAGTTGTGATGCAATGACTGACTGAGCCAAAGAATGAGAGAAGCAGTGTATTCATAATGAAATGCCCAATTCGTTTCTTGTACCTGTGTACCAAAGACCGCTTTCAATGTTTTATCTCGCTCTATTATTTCTTGTATCACTATGAATGAAATTGGTGTAGCTGCCACTAATGGTAGTGGATATGCCACTAATTTATTTTAATTAACCAATCAAATTGGTTCTAGAGTTTGGTAAAAATATTAAAAAAAGATAAAAAAGATAAAGTTGTATTTAAGAGCGAAATAACATAATAGAAACGTCTTTTTTTTACATTTATATCATATGGAGAGTATAGCAATTTGATTTTTTTTTTGAAATCGTAAAACTTTTTTTTTGTCTCATTGTCAAGATTGTTGTATTTTGACAATACCACTAATCAATGTGGCAGACCAACTATCTTTCCCACTAATTTACCAAAAGTGCAGGATTTAAATCGATTTTTTTTTATATTTTATTTTGCTCGAATTTTTACTTTGCATTTATTTTTCCCTTTCTATGTAAATGAATATCATGAAGTTATTTTTTATGATGGTAAATTTCTATAGCTACTTTATACATCTAATTTACATGACTTGCTCTCTATTTTATTTTTACCTGTTTTAATTTGATAAAATAAAAATATATTTTAATTATCAAAAAAACAAAAAGTTATTTTTTATTGCTTGTAAGAGGAGTGAGACATATTCCTGTTACAATGACAGAGGCTTGTGTTAACTTTATCCCAACAAGAACAAATAAGATACCAAGTGCAACTGCAAGGATATATGTACTGATCAACTATCTGTGGAAAAAGAAACAGGAGACAGATATCAGCATATTCTTAGAAGAGCAAAAGCTCATTCAACTGTAGTTCCACATGTATACAAGACAATGCCAATGTATTATGTGTGAAGACGGCATTGTAGAGACGAACTGAGGAAGATTGAGTAGTCAACAAAAGTTGTACTACTCCTTGAGACTTGAGGAGTTAATTTTGAAATACCAATTTGCTTTACACAAATTCAGATTTCAATAAGTTGCTGTTCTTCTTCAAGAAGTGATGAAGGCTGAACCAAATGGAGAAGTGACAAATCATACATATTAAATTTAGTGTCATGCAAGATATTTCATTAATACTTTTCTTTATTAAAAAATATGTTAGCAAAGTTAAGCAGACAAGTTCAAGAAGAAGAGTTGAGGTATGTATAGATTGTTCAAATGTAAAACTTAATACACTGACTAAACTATATTTTTAAAAGTAGCCTTGGTGAGGCAGAAAGTAGTGTGGCAGCCTCACCACCAAGAAGAAACATGCAGAGATATCAAATTTATTTATTTTTTGAACTCTCTGTTATTTCTGTCTTCCAGAACAGCAACAAAAAATTCTCTTTACAATCTCTCTTTTTTTAATCAATGACAAATTGACTCATTTCCTCTACTTTCTTCTATTACTTTTCCTGTAATCACATTCAAACAACATGTATCACTCAAAATTTAAGACACTTTTGATATAAAATCCCTACAATTGTGTTTTGATTTTTAAAAAAAGACTAATGCAACTAGAAAAACACATTTTTTTGCAGTTTTTTTTTCAAGCAGCTACTATATAATAAACTCTCGACTTCCTTTCACAAAATACAGCCAATGTAAGTTACAGTCTTACTAAAGTGATATTGTATAGAGTATACTAAACAATCTGGCTAGCTATTAATGAGTAAGTGCATTTAATTACTTGGGGTTTGTGCTGCAGTATGGTAGCTACCAGACAATCTTCAAATGCAAACAAATTATAAGGGTAAGCTTACTAGACTATGTGTATTTACTTTGCTTATTAACTTATTTTTGTAGACTTTGTCTTTAATCACAATTACTTGAGGCTGTTAATGAATATACTTGAGGTAATTACAAAAAAAATACTTTTAAATACGTATATTTATAGTATTCTTTACTTTAGCTTTACACAACACTGGAACAGAATTGCTTGAACGTTCTTTTAATAGAAAAGCATCAACAATTATAATTCATAAAGAAGAGTCCCGCCATCCATAGCTGATATATCTAAAGGTATGAATTACTCATATAACTAATATATAAGTTAGTATATGTGCAAGATATATTGCTAGTATTATTATTAAGCTTGTATATGAATATGCATTATTATATGTCATGTAAAAGACATAGTATATCATATATTATATTGTATAGTTCATTATATAGTCTATAGTATAGGACATTGCACAGTACATTATATGGTACATCATATAATACATCGTATAGTATATCATATAGTACATTGTATAGCCTATTATATATTTCTATTATATATACTACTGCGCAGCAAGCATATGAATAAAAATAAAATCCACCAATTTTACCACCAATTTTTCCATATATGGATTTACTACCAAGTTTTTATCACCAATTTTTCTAAATATGAATTTACTACCATACTTTTACTACCAATATATTTGAAACTAAGCCAATCAAGCATGCTGCCTTACTATTCAGTAAATTAGTAGCAATATCACTATGATTAGTGGCAAGCATAGCTCATTTACTACTAATTTCCCCTGCTTTAGTGTAGTGTAGCCAGCCACCAAATTTCATGCAAATTAGTAGTATTGCCACATTAATTTCATTCATAGTGTATCTTCTCTCAATTACTCTACTTTACTATTATCACCTTTACTGCTCTCACCTCCTTTCTATGCTGATCTCAAATATGATAGCATCTTCTTTACATTTCCTCTATTATTTGCTGAATATCCAATTTCAACATTTACCCATTGTTTCTCACTTCATTATTTTCATTTTACTATACTCTTGTTTATCATATTACTAGTCTCACTCTTTCAACAATGACTTATTGTATCTCTTTATTTTCTTTCTTCTTCAAAAAAACATTTTCTTTTGAAATATTTCTGTTACAAGATTGTCTATAAAAGTAATCAGTTTTCTCCACTTAATAAAAATTATTCATATCTGTGATCAAATTTGTCTTCAAGAACTTAAGTTGATAATATAAACAACAACAATCTTACGGGGACAACATTTTCAGAATAGGGTACTACCTTTTTTTGCCAGACTAATTTATTGTGACTACTTGTCCAAGATCTGAGATCTTTTCTCCAATCCTTCAGGGCAAAACGATGTGTTCTGAAATTCTTAACTCAATATTTAAATATAAAACCTTTTTTTCTATTTTATACTCATCTTATAAGAGCTACTAATCAATTGCACTTAAAAATATTATTTTTTTTCAGAGATAGTAAAGATATTATTTTGTTCATTGCAGATTAGCAATTCGAAATCATGATGTTAATAAGTACTCTCTAGAAATCACTTCAATATGAATCCTATCAATAAAGAAATCTGTTTTTTTAATGGAAAGAAATATTATCCTGTTCAACAATCTCTTTCTGTCTTACGAGTTAATGATTAAAGTAATATGAGAATAGCAATTTCAAAGATGCAACAATATGCACTTGCCAACAATTTTGCACTTGTAACTAGAGATAGTAAATCAATTTGAGTTTATTTGAAGTGTGCCTTGGGCAGTCATTATAAAAACACATGGAATATTGAACACAGCAAACACAAGAGAAGTCTGTCTAGTAAAAAGACTGGATGTCTCTATCTCTTGAAAATATCATACAAGAAGACTGCTAAAGAATATCTTTTTTGGAAAGCTACCAATGATATTGAAGGTTACTACAGTCACTCTCTTGATGATGACTCCATGAAATCTATCTTGAAAGGTTGCTTGTCAAAGATTACTGTCTATGATGCTAGAGAAATCATGAAGCTTGTTGAAATCAAAACTAAGACTCGTGAGATCCAAAAGGCAATCAATGAAGAGAATAATGTTAGCTACAAGTTGTATGTGAATGATATCAACAATATCAAGGCTGCTTTTGTTTGTGCTACTGCTTTCACTTGTCAGGATGTAGATACTGAACTCATTAAAACCACGGAAGCTAAAGGATATCTTGTACACTATAGTATATTTTATTAAAATCAAGAATTTTAGGATTTGTATCAATTTTTTCATTTAAAACACCGATCACAAAATCCAGTATTAAATGTCCGCTAGTTTTTGAAAAAAACTGAAATATTGAAACTTATACATAGGCACAGCATTTTATATTATAAATTATAATTTTTTTTTAATCATGGATGCCAATGCTGTGGTGAGATTTACTGATTCTTGAGGTGAATTTCTTCACCTCAGCATCAGCATTCTTAGCATCTAGAAACTTGCTGTAAGCTTCAATATATCTCCAAGTCTTTTTATAAAATCTCCTGATCATGGAAGGAGAACCAGCCACAGGAGAGGCACTGTCCAAGAAAGACGTGAGATTCTTTTCTAATGACTTGAAAGAATAATCGCAGTTTAGGCAAGCCACACGTGTGGCTGCACCCTAGTAATACTCGATCCAATTGCATTCACAATGGAACTTGGGGTACAGCTCAAATATGTGATCTGCCTCTTCCACCACCTCTTAAATAGCTGTCTTCTGTCCAGAAAAGTCGGGCTGAGAGGCCAAGAGGTAACAGGCACAGCAACAGTGGTTCTCTGCTTCTTCTTTATTGCAGTTCATTCTTCATCTTCTAGAAAGATTGGATGGATCGAGTTCCATCTACAGTCCATGCTTCTGAAGGATCTGCTGGACGCCAACAAACTGTCTCTTCTCCACTGGCCCCTTTCTTTTCCTTCCAACTTCAAAGACTGTCTCATAAAACAATTGAGGGATGATACGTCCATCCTTCAAAAACGTTGTATCTTTGAAAACGAACTTGTCATTTTCAGAAACGACCTTTGGCTTTAGAATCATGTGGGTGGCAACCAAGACATCCGTGGCATATACTTTGTGATTGCTGCTTTGGTCGAAAATAAAGACACTGGTGCATCCCTTGTGCAAGCTTTCAAATAGAGGGATAGCATGGTTCTTCAGCTAGTCAAGCATGTCTTTGCTTGTTCAGTAACCATCATATGCTGCCCCAACATTAAATATTCTGCAGGAGACCCATCCCTTCACTTGCATAGTGCCATGACAAGCACACTGGAACTTGCTGACCATCAGAGATCTTCCCTGACCTTTTTTGCAGATGTGGCTTTCACCTTCCTCAAGTCACATATCCACCTTTCCATTATGGGCATAAAAGATGGACTTGTCATGGGACATCATAACCAGGTTCTTCTGGTTCTCCAAAAGAAGAGGGTCACCTCAATTTTTTCATCTTCCCCAGTAAAGTCTGACATACATTGTTTGTATCCCATCATTCGCGTTGCCCAAGCATGGTGATACTGAACAACGTCTTGTCTTTTGTGTCCATTGTAATATACATTCTGGTTGTTCTTGTGGTGGACATACCCCCAAGCTCTCATGCATTTTCATGCTGTGCTTTTGGCTATGTTGCCTTTTACACCAAGGCATGATGGAAAAAGCATTTCATCAAGATACTTTTTCAAATTCACAACAGTTCGTCTTTCTGCTTTTTGAGTACAAAGCCAAACAATTGCTTTCTTTTTAAGGTCTTCATCGTCTACAATTGAAGACCGCTTGGCATGCTTGCCCTGTTGATGATCAGAAACTTTGCCAAACTGAAGAAATTCTTTGGCCCAACCACGAACAGTCTCTCCACAGTACTTGGAAGATGTTGTCCAAAAAATCTCTGCTGCTTTTTCAGATGCCTCAATTTTTTTGCAATTGTTCAAGAGGCGTTGGAAATACTCTTTCACAACAATGTGTTCACTTACTTCAAACAAAGCAAACTTGCATAACTCACTATCTGAACTGACTGGAGGCTTTATCATCTCAGAAATGTTTTCATAAACTTCATGAATCTCTTCAAATCCCTCATTTTTCAATTGCTTATATACAGTTAATGCTTCTGTTACAGGCAAAACTGATGCAACAGGAACCAAGAAATCAAAATTAGCAAGCATTTTGACCTTTTTGTCTTTATTTTCCTCAAGCTCTTCTTTCATTTTTCTCTTGTTGTGCATAATTAATAATCTCAAATCTCCTCTGTAGAGTCCACGCAAATTTTTTCTGCGTCTAGTCTCCATGTCAAAAAGCTATTATAGTACACAGTGTTGTATTTGGGATACTTTAATATCCAATATCATATACGAACCCAGACATAAGTACCTGTCAAAGAGATCATTATAAATGATTATCCAATATGAAGTCCTATCTGAAACATAAGAGCAATGTGTCAGATCCATCATTGAATCATCTTCAAGAAGTACTTAAACTATTATCGCTGTTGTGAATGAGTATTGATTACTGCTGAATCTGAGAGTAAGACTGAAGGATAAAATAATATCCTCAGCTATTCCAGTCAAACGGATCTCCCTTTATGATATTATCTAATACACAGATCATCATACACATAATTGATTATTTATTATTATCACCATGACATGGGATATACAAATACATATACATTATATATATGGCATCATTATATTTCATCTACATATTTCTTTTATTATACAAATACTTAATTGAGAGACTACAACTACAACTATCTAATATTATGAAACATTACCCGAGTATCTGGGTCGGAATACTAAAATATTACCAATAGCATAAATGCTCTTCTTTACCAAAACTCTTGGACTGATCTGACTGGAGAAGTATCATATCAATTGGTCTTTCCGGATCTTTCCAGAAGAACAATACTCCTGGAATATGACTCATCGTGATAAAGATTACTTAAGCACACACTGAATTACAAATTAGAAAAACATATAAATATCAGTAGATAGTTCCGTGTAGAAAGACAATCGAATTTTATATTTCTTTACTTTTCTTTTGAAATAAACAACCTACACAAGTTCTCACGAATTCTTTCGTCTATATTATATTTTGCTTTATTTTCTCCCCACAACATTTTTTTTCGTGAACTACAATGAACTCTCCTGCTGACTTGTTTCCCGCTGGTTTGACCCCTGTTCCTGAGGAGGCTACCTTGTCCCCCATGTCTGCGGATGAATTATTCTCTGACTTGAGTGAGCCCGTCCTCTTTCCGGATGCTGCCCCTGGTTTTGGTTCCGTTTCTGGTTCTGGTTCCCCTCCCGTTGGTAGAGAAGTAGCAACTGCTTCCTCCTGTGTGGCCGTTCTCAAGGCTGAATTGGGCAACCACATCGAGGCCTTCAGCGCTGCTCATGTAGCAAACAATGAGCAAGCAGCTGATGATGCACTCCGCAGGATCGAGCGCACAAGATTGGCAATCACTAGCCTTGAAAAGTGCAGCGAGATGCTTGCCTCTCCTGGTACAAACACAGAGAGAGCTGGCCGTGAAGGAGGGTTGACTCTCAACAGAAGAGATCTTCCCAAATTCCAATTGGCCTCCAGTATTATTAAGCCCTTCCCAAATGAAGAGGTTTTTGAATCAGTTGGACATTTCCTACGTACCTTCAAGAATGTGATCGAGTCTTCTTCCTTGGACATCGAGAGAGTTTGGAAGAAATTCCTCCCACTTTGCCTGCCTCACACTGATGACGGATGGGTAGAGATGGATCTTAAGAAGTGTATTGATTGGAAGGCGGCGAAATCATGCTTCAACAAAAGACATGGTTCCAGCTTGGTGTCTCGGCGATTCACAGACCAGGTCTTTACAATGATGATGAAGAACACTGAGTCCATCGGTGATTACTCGAAGAAGTTCCTCCGTGCGGTTTACAATGCTGGTTTACCCAAAGACGATGCTCGCATCGCTGATCGCTTCCTTGCCTCGCTGACCTTATCAGTGCAAACACTGGTAAGAGTTACCATGGCCCGCTCTGGTCCCAATGGGGAGTCCAAGCGTGATTGGACTGTAGAGCAGATCACGCAGATCGGCAGAGACATCCTTGGGGATGACAACAGGCTCTATGCTGAGGCGACCCGATTGATTCCTGGTTCCCGTGGGCAACCTGAGAAGAATAACGAGGAACATCCCAGAAAGAAGCTTCACCACTCCAACAAGATAACCAAGCATGAGAAGACATTTTTCTGCTCGCACCATGGAAAAAACCCGACCCATGAGTCCAGCAAGTGTTTTACCTTGATCAACCGCAAGAACAAAGCCAGTAGTTCCAACAGTCGCAATCCTTGCAGACGTTGTGGTGAAAACTACTACCATGGTCATGTCTGCAAAAGCAAGAACAATGAGCCAATTCTCATGGTATCCCAGTCTCCCGCAAAGGATAAGTCTGAGCAGACGCTCAAGACGATCCAGGACAGGATAGATGAAGACATGGAGGAAATATCATTTGAATGTAAGTACCTACTTGACAGAATTGAGAGAAGAATTAAAGCTAATGATGCGTTTAATCTTGTAACTCCAATCATAATAGAGAACCAGAAGTTAATCGGGATGATCGATACAGGCAGTTCCCGCACGTTTATAAATTTGAAATGTTTAAATAACAATTTACAAATAACAAAAATAAATTCTTCAATTGGTTCCTTTAATTTTCTGTCTAAGAATAGTAGTACAAAGAGATTAGGAAAAACTGATCCTTTAAATTTTAAATATATAAATGGCATTACCTTTAAGCATGCACCAGAGGTGTTAGAGTTTAATACGGGTTTTAATTTTGATATCCTCCTTGGAAGAGATATTTTGGCAAAGATGAATATTGGATTAATTAATGTTGCATATGATATCGAAGGAGAATATGTCCATTCAGATAATGCAAAAGACTATGCCGCCATTTATGAAAATCTAAATATTGATAAAGAGAAAAAGTTTGAACCTGATAATTCGCCAGCTGGCACAGCACAGCAACGAGCAGAATTTATGAGCTCTATTAAAGCATCACTGGAGGAAAATAAGAATATTCCCGTTGAGTCATATTGTCCTTTATCAGAATCTATTATTCGTTTACCTACTAAGGAAGGTGCGACGGCTTACAGACGGCAGTATCCTATACCGCACGCTCTAAGACCAACACTTGACAAGCAAGTAAAAGAATGGCTTGAGACAGGAACTATTGTCAAGTCCAAGACCAACACTTCCTTCAACAGTCCAATGTTGCTTGTTCCAAAGAGAAACAAAGCTGGTGAGATTGTCAGTCATAGAGTGTGTTTAGATGTGCGATTGTTAAATCAGATCCTACCTCCCACATTCAATTATCCAATTCCAAAAATTCAAACAATATTTCAAAACTTAAGTGGAAAGAAATTCTTTACCACACTCGACTTATCCAATGCGTATCATCGTTTCAAAGTTGCACCTGAGGATGTACACAAACTGACATTCACTCACTTAGATGGGCAACAGTATAGCTTTATTAAAGGCTGTTTTGGCTTGAAGATGCTTACTTCACAATTTCAACATGTCATGGCTACTTTATTTGATAAGATTGACTGTGTACAGAATTTTGTTGATGATTGTATTGTTGCCAGTGAAACATTTGAACAGCATGTCAAAGACGTAAAATTAGTTATTGAAAAATTGTCATCCGCGAAGTTGATTCTGAACTCGGAAAAGTGTGTCTGGTTTCAACATTCAGTGAGATTGCTTGGTTTTGTCGTCAATGAGACAGGCACCAAGGTTGATAAGCGAAAGTTGACAAATGTTGACAAATGGCCTATTCCTACAACTGCGAAACAGATTCAGCAATTCATGGGTTTGATCAATTACTTCAGAGATTATATTCCTATGATTTCGAAGGTAGCTGAGCCTATTTCACGTTTGAGTCATGCCAAGAATGTGTCTGGTCAATGGACAGATGAGCAGACGAAAAGCTTTAAAGCACTAAAAGACATATTGCACCAAGATTTAATTCTTCATTACGCAGATATGTCACGTGAAATGTATGTGGCCACAGATGCATCCCTTTATGGAGCAGCTTGCTTATTGTTTCAGCGAGATGAACAAGGGCGTGATAAATATATCAGCTTTGTATCAACTTCCTTAAGCCCATCGCAGCGACGATGGAGCACAACTAAAAGAGAATTATATGCAGTCGTTTTGGCGCTTGAAAAATTCCGTCCATTTCTGTGGGGCCGACAGTTCACAATTTTTACTGATCATCGAGCACTCATTTATCTCCACACTCAAAAAATCGCTAATCCGATGATGATTGGCTGGATTGAGACACTCCTTGACTTTGATTTTAAAGTGGTCCATATTCCTGGTTTGTTGAATAAACTACCTGATTTGCTAAGCCGCTTGTATCCTCCAGAGGATAGTGACAAGCTGGTGGAGGATGATGGATTGAGAAAAATCAGAACAAATGACTTACAAGCTAAAAACAGAGTTATTGTTCAAAAGAAAAAATATAGTAAAGACAGAGTGCTAAATGTACTTGCAACGCAACTCGTCGAAAATGCTTCAGAGTCGTCCGACTATATGTCACCTCCTGAAGAAAATCGTAATGGCTTACTAAAAGAAGCACATTCGTTTGGTCACTTTGGAAGTCAAGCTATAGTGAATGATCTTCATTCACAAGGCTTACACTGGACTAATATATATGAAGAGGCTAAAGAGATTATTCGTTCTTGCCCTGAATGTCAGAAGCACAATATTAGCAAGAAAGGCTATCACCCATTGACTAATGTTGTAGCATTCCGACCATTTGATCATATTGCAATTGACTTATGCGGTGAATTCCCTGTATCAGAGGATGGACACACGTACATGTTAGTTCTGGTTGATGTATGCTCCAAGTACATTATCTTGAGACCACTGCCAAACAAGAACTCAACAACAATAGCTAAAGCATTGATAAAGATTTTTGGAGATTATGGTTTTCCCAAAGTAATGCAAAGTGACAATGGTCTGGAATTTAGAAACTCTTTAATGTCAAGCCTATCTAAAGAGCTTGGGATTGATCGAAGATATTCGACAGCATATCACCCACAAGGAAATGGTATTGCCGAAGCCAGTGTAAAAATTGCAGAGAATACTGTACGTAAAATGATGAGAGCGAACAGCAATGACTGGTGTCACTATCTACCGATTGTTCAGCTGTGTATCAATAGACATATTCCTCAAAAAACACTAAGTGCGCCGTTTTCATTAATGTATGCTCGCAGAGTCAATGTGCCTGATGAGTATGGTGACAAAGATAAATACTCTCTTCCAAAAGCCACAGTTACAATTGATGAGCTAGAGAAGCAGATTGATCATATGGAAAATATTATATTCCCTGCCATTAACGAACGTGTGTTAAGGATTAATGAGGAATTAAAAAAGAAATATGATCACAAAAATATCCTAATCGACATCCCCAAAGGAACACACGTTATGGTCAGATTACCACATCGATCAAATAAATTGGCACCTATTTATGAAGGTCCATATACAGTGGTTCGAAGGAATAAAGGAGGATCGTATGAGTTAAAGGATGAGCAAGGTGAATTGTTACACCGAAATTACACACCCTCAGAACTCAAGATGGTCACCATCGATGAATCAACAATTGAGAATGAGCTCTACGAAGTTGAAGACATTCGAGATCATCGTGGTACTGCTGGTCAACGAGAATATTTGGTCAAATGGGCTGGCTATGGCGAACGTGCTAATACATGGCAAAAGGCTGAAGACTTTACCAATTCCACAATTGTACAAAAATATTGGAAGAAAGTTAGAGAGTTGGAACGTTTAGAGAATGAGAGAGCTGAAGACTTGATTAACAAAAGTGCATCCTCAAAAAAGAAAACAGTTCACACTTCAAGACTAAATGGTAAAAGTAACAATAACGATGAGCACAAGAAAAGAACGCTTCCTACCACTTTGAGTAGAGAAGAAAGATTACACAAAAGAAGAGCAACAAAAAATTAAAACAACAAAAAATGAACACGTAATCCACAAAGCTGAGTTTACAGTGTAGATCTCCATAAAGTACAAAAATTATGTGCATGATTGACTATAATAAAATAAGCAATTGGCCAGACAATGAAATAGTAAATGAAATGTTTTATTGCCGAATCAACAAAAGGTATTGTTGAATCTGGTGGAGGATAATGTTGTGAATGAGTATTGATTACTGCTGAATCTGAGAGTAAGACTGAAGGATAAAATAATATCCTCAGCTATTCCAGTCAAACGGATCTCCCTTTATGATATTATCTAATACACAGATCATCATACACATAATTGATTATTTATTATTATCACCATGACATGGGATATACAAATACATATACATTATATATATGGCATCATTATATTTCATCTACATATTTCTTTTATTATACAAATACTTAATTGAGAGACTACAACTACAACTATCTAATATTATGAAACATTACCCGAGTATCTGGGTCGGAATACTAAAATATTACCAATAGCATAAATGCTCTTCTTTACCAAAACTCTTGGACTGATCTGACTGGAGAAGTATCATATCAATTGGTCTTTCCGGATCTTTCCAGAAGAACAATACTCCTGGAATATGACTCATCGTGATAAAGATTACTTAAGCACACACTGAATTACAAATTAGAAAAACATATAAATATCAGTAGATAGTTCCGTGTAGAAAGACAATCGAATTTTATATTTCTTTACTTTTCTTTTGAAATAAACAACCTACACAAGTTCTCACGAATTCTTTCGTCTATATTATATTTTGCTTTATTTTCTCCCCACAACACTAAGCTTTATCTAAATATTCATTCTTTAGATGGGTGTATACACACCGGTATATGTCTGTTTGCGGAGCTGTGGGGAGTGAGCAATTGTTCCCTGTGGTAAAAAAAAGAGTTAAACCCTTTACTGAAGCTCTTTGGGTAAGCTCAATATTATATTCTGTACTCTACTCAACATTTACTAACTATGTTTTTTTTTAGGTGGGAGTATATACGCACCGGTATATATTTCTATTTAAAGTAGCTATAGCGTCAGGCATGGAGGCCTTTGGGTAAGTTCCTTATTAATACTATTACTATATCAGACTTTGACTAACAATCTATTTAGATATTGTGTTAGCCAACCGACGATCAAGCCGTATACCAAGTAAGCCAGACCTACACGGACGTTTCGTTTCCGTTGTAGAGAAGTTTCCAGGCCAGACCTACGAGTGGTATTGCGCGAATGCGCTCGTACTGTGTCTTCAGTGGTTCGCTGCTGATTACATAGCAATTTTTCGAAGTTGCACAAGTGTCTGGCAAGGCGGTTTTAGTGTGCGCGATGCGACTTTAGTCGATACTCTAGAGAGTGTAGCTTGCTGGAAGGTGTAGGCTGACGCGCAGCGCTGCCTTCTGGCTTGAATTTGCTCTCCACACCACTCTCAACATGGAGGAAAATAGTTGCCTATGAAGTGTTGTTCTACATAGGGTGAAACTGCCAGTCCTATGATGATCTAGGAGTTTCGTTCCTAGATTGTCCCCCTTCGTATATACTAGACCTACAGGAGACGTACGCACGCACGTTCTTTTGTATCGTGTCTACAGTCTTTGTTACTGTAACACTGGCAATTCTTGCGATTGCGAACGGCACTTTGTGCTCTAGTAGTATGACCATTAATTGCGCAAGAGTCTAGGGATTTGGTTCTTGTGTGTGTGCTGGTGCAAGCCAGTGCTTAAGAGAGAAGAAGCCAGCTATGAGAGTGAATGCTGACGTGCAGCGCTGCAGGATGGCTGGTAGAGACTCTCCACACTACCCTTGGCATGGAGGAAGATAAGTTCCTATGAAGTGTCAGTTGCTATAGGGTATGACCAATGAAGTATTTTCCACCGGGCGTTTCGTTCCCAGGTGGCGCGCGTTCTTTTCTAGACCTACAAGAAGTCATTGCACGGAATGTACTCTTGTACTGTGTCTTCAGTGGTTCGCTGCTGATGTACATAGCAATTTTTTAAATTGCATAAGTGTCTAGCCGAGTTGGTTCTTGTGTGCGCGATGCGGTTGCGGTGTCAGCCGATACTCTAGAGAAAGCTAGCTGGTTGTAAAGGTGTAGGCTGACGTGCAGCGCTGCCTGAGCACTGGTTATCTTTCTCCACACTACCTTTGTCACTATTGAGGAGATTCTGTCTCCGAGGAAATACTGGCGTCAAAAGGTAAAACCAACAGATTCCTTTATCTCTCTGGGCGTTTAGTTCCCAGATGGGACCCCATTTCTTTCTAGACCTACAAGGGGACATTGCACGGAATGCACCTTTGTACATTGCAAGTATTTATACTTGCGCCAAGTGTCTAGCCGAGCTAGTTTGTCGTGCGTTTGATGCAGTTGCGGTTGCCAACTCGTACTTCAGAGAAAGATGGTTAGTTGAGAGGGTGTAGGCTGACGTGCAGCGCTGCCTGATCACTAGCTGTCGATCTCCGCACCACCCTTAACATGGAGGAAGATAAGTTCCTGTGAAGTGTTATTGTTCAAAGGGTAAACTAGTTCATTTTCCCTCCCCGCTGTCAGATCAGGTCTTCGTCCTGGGGAGGACGGATCTACTTTTATAAGTAGTGAACTAAGAATCTGACATAATTTTTTTTCTCGTTTTTTTTTTGCTAATAAATATAATATATTATTTAGCCTTGATTTTAATTTTTTTTTTATTAATAAAAACCAAATCTTTCTAAACCATTCCAATTGAGCTCTATTTTAACAATGATTGTAATAAGCATTTCCCTATTAATAAAAGCTAGATATGTATGTAATAATTTAATTGAGTAAAAACACACTAAGATAGATATGATAAGTGAGTATGGTGAGACAGGAGAGATTTGATTCGATTGAAGTAAAAGACAGAAGAATAATGTGAGTGATTATATTTAAAGATATACTAGAAGTTGGAAGCTTTGAAAGTTGTGTCTGATGGGATGTGATCATTGGGATCGAAGAAGAGGCTGGAAATATAAGCATATGAATATTGTGTGTGAGCGAAAGTTGAAAGCCATGCCTGAGAATGGTGATATATGAAACCTTAGACTTAGAGGAATATAATGTATGGTTTTGGAGTGTCAATTTTTTTTTATATGGCTATGATTTTGAGCTGTATCTTGTAGTGGTAATAAAAAAAAAGATATGTTATGGTTGTTGGTGTCAATTCTGATAGTATTTTGAAGTTGATGTTAGTAGTGTCAAAAAAAAAAGCGATATGTTATGGTTGCTGGTGTTAGTTTTGATAGCATTCTGAAGTTGGTGCCGATTCCAGTAGATTTGTAAAGTCAATGTATGCATGGAGGTTTGACTGAGGATTCCCGAAATGAATGAGGTATGTAAAAAGAAGATTCAAGACATTGCTAAAAAAAAAAAAAAAAATTTTTTTTGTTTCTGTTGCGGCTCTGTTAAGGTTATTTCTGATAGACAGTCCTCTCCAAACAGTATTGACTGAACACTAGACAGTATTTCAACCTTTGTATGGGTGGTAGTGTCACTGTGGATTAGCCTGCTATGTTTCTTTCTCTTATGGGTACACATAGGCTGTTTGCACCACAAATTGATAATGTCAGTCTACAAAAAGACTTTTGTAAGCCGTAGACTCTAATTTATTAGTGAGTATCTACACAGTCTACAAGAAGACATACAAAGCAAACCACCTTATACTCTATATTTTATTATGGCACAGCCAAGGTATTGGCAGACAAGCTGGTGTGTGCGTCTTTATATAAAGAAAGACTGGGATTTATACAGTACACTTATACATTTTGAAGACAGGTATTTAACCCAAAAAAAGAAAAAAATGCCCTGATAAATTTAAATTTTCCAAATATAGTATCGAGCCCGCAAAGATATCGACGAGAAATGCGTTGGTACCCACAGCCAAAGATTGCGGGATCGAAACCTCTTTTAACCGCATTTTAAATTTTTCAATTTTTTCATTTTTTCATTTTTTTCATTTTTTTCAATTTTTTACTTCTTTACACCAATTTACTCTCATACTTTTAATAAATAGATTTGAGACAAAGACTTCAAGTATGTTATTTAATATAACACATAAAAAGTATCCTATGTATTTTTCTTTTTTTCTAAAGCCTAATATAGAATATTATAACATATATTACACAGCCATCCATTTTAAGAGTGTCTGTCAATTTCACTATCCTTTTTCTTTTTTTTTCTTTTTTTACTTTGTATATGTCTTGGGTTTTGTGCAGATGCTCCAATTAGTGCTTTTTTGTATACATAAGCATAGAGTTCTCTTTTGTATGTAAATACTATATATTTGTTTCAAGACAAAATCTTACCGAGTTTTGAATATACTAAAAGAAAGCTTTTTGAAGTCGGATCGAATAGTATATTTTAATTCAAGGTACACAGTCTTAGATAAGATTTAGATATGTGCCACCATTAAATAAATTGTCCAAGGACGGATCAAAACTCGACTTAACGAGTGTAGATTTGTGCACAGCTGGTGGGTTAATCCAGTTCTTACTAAGTAGCAGAAGAAAAAATAAGTGTCTAATATATTGTCTAAGAATTTTGAAATAATATACAATTCAATTGATACACATTTCTGTCTGCATAAGTGAACCCAGTTTTTTAATCCAAATAATGGGCTATATATATATTCTGAAGATATGGTCTCCACATTTAATATCTGATTTGAATGACAAAGAAGGTCTCACAGCCTCAAATATATGCCTACTAATATACAATATTTAATAAAGAATAATACTTTAAAAGAATAAAATTTCAATTGGTATATAGTAATGCTGTAAAGTTGCAAAAACCGAAGCTAATATCAAATTAACGTGGAGTAAATTTGATTAAAGACGATCGATTCTTTCAATATACTCATACAACAAGCTCTACAGCTATAAAATCTTTAGGATCGTGTCTTTATTAAATTTGTCTATATAATTGATTTAATAGACATTTATGGGAATCAGCCATTTTTGTCTCAGCTAAAAATTTTTAAGGGGTGCATGCATATTTGACATGATGACTTCAGCACTTCTCACAGCCCTCAATCAAAAGTATATCAATAGTGCAAGAGTGCGCAGCAAATTTTTCTCTCTTTTACCTCTTTCCTACACTTTCCGCCTGGTCCAAAAGATATGTATCTTCTTCTTCTTTGCCTTTCTACTAGAATATATTTATCCATCTACTTTGCTAGCAGTGACGAGTGTCCGTGTTTCTGTCCATGGGGTTTTTGTGCCTCCGTACTCTTTCGGTAAGCTCTTTTTTTTTCTTTTACTAAGCTTTATCTAAATATTCATTCTTTAGATGGGTGTATACACACCGGTATATGTCTGTTTGCGGAGCTGTGGGGAGTGAGCAATCGTTTCCTGTGGTAAAAAAAAGAGTTTAACTCTTTTCTGAAGCTCTTTGGGTAAGCTCAATATTATATTCTGTACTCTACTCAACATTTACTAACTATTTTTTTAGGTGGGAGTATATATGCACCGGTATGTATTTCTATTTGAAGTAGCTATAGCGCCAGCCATGGAGGTCTTTTGGTAAGTTCCTTATTAATACTATTACTATATCAGACTTTGACTAACAATCTATTTAGATATTGTGTTAGCCAACCGACGATCAAGCCGTATATCAAGTAAGCCAGACCTACACGGACGTTTCGTTTCCGTTGTAGAGAAGTTTCCAGGCCAGACCTACGAGTGGTATTGCGCGAATGCGCTCGTACTGTGTCTTCAGTGGTTCGCTGCTGATTGCATAGCAATTTTTCGAAGTTGCACAAGTGTCTGGCAAGGCGGTTTTAGTGTGCGCGATGCGACTTTAGTCGATACTCTAGAGAGTGTAGCTTGCTGGAAGGTGTAGGCTGACGCGCAGCGCTGCCTTCTGGCTTGAATTTGCTCTCCACACCGCCCTCAACATGGAGGAAAATAGTTGCCTATGAAGTGTTGTTCTACATAGGGTGAAACCGTCAGTTCTATGATGATCTAGGAGTTTCGTTCCTAGGTTGTCCCCCTTCGTATATACTAGACCTACAGAAGACGTACGCACGCACGTTCTTTTGTATCGTGTCTACAGTCTTTGTCACTGTAGCACTGGCGATTCTTGCGATTGCGAACGGCACTTGTGCTCTAGTAGTATGACCATTAATTGCGCGAGAGTCTAGGGATTTGGTTCTTGTGTGTGTGCTGGTGCAAGCCAGTGCTTAAGAGAGAAGAAACCAGCTATGAGAGTGAAGGCTGACGTGCAGCGCTGCAGGATGGCTGGTAGAGACTCTCCACACTACCCTTGGCATGGAGGAAGATAAGTTCCTATGAAGTGTCAGTTGCTATAGGGTATGACCAATGAAGTATTTTCCACCGGGCGTTTCGTTCCCAGGTGGCGCGCGTTCTTTTCTAGACCTACAAGATGTCATTGCACGGAATGTACTCTTGTACTGTGTCTTCAGTGGTTCGCTGCTGATGTACATAGCAATTTTTTAAATTGCATAAGTGTCTAGCCGAGTTGGTTCTTGTGTGCGCGATGCGGTTGCGGTGTCAGCCGATACTCTAGAGAAAGCTAGCTGGTTGTAAAGGTGTAGGCTGACGTGCAGCGCTGCCTGAGCACTGGTTATCTTTCTCCACACTACCTTTGTCACTATTGAGGAGATTCTGTCTCCGAGGAAATACTGGCGTCAAAAGGTAAAACCAACAGATTCCTTTATCTCTCTGGGCGTTTAGTTCCCAGATGGGACCCCATTTCTTTCTAGACCTACAAGGGGACATTGCACGGAATGCACCTTTGTACATTGCAAGTATTTATACTTGCGCCAAGTGTCTAGCCGAGCTAGTTTGTCGTGCGTTTGATGCAGTTGCGGTTGCCAACTCGTACTTCAGAGAAAGATGGTTAGTTGAGAGGGTGTAGGCTGACGTGCAGCGCTGCCTGATCACTAGCTGTCGATCTCCGCACCACCCTTAACATGGAGGAAGATAAGTTCCTGTGAAGTGTTATTGTTCAAAGGGTAAACTAGTTCATTTTCCCTCCCCGCTGTCAGATCAGGTCTTCGTCCTGGGGAGGACGGATCTACTTTTATAAGTAGTGAACTAAGAATCTGACATAATTTTTTTTCTCGTTTTTTTTTTGCTAATAAATATAATATATTATTTAGCCTTGATTTTAATTTTTTTTTTATTAATAAAAACCAAATCTTTCTAAACCATTCCAATTGAGCTCTATTTTAACAATGATTGTAATAAGCATTTCCCTATTAATAAAAGCTAGATATGTATGTAATAATTTAATTGAGTAAAAACACACTAAGATAGATATGATAAGTGAGTATGGTGAGACAGGAGAGATTTGATTCGATTGAAGTAAAAGACAGAAGAATAATGTGAGTGATTATATTTAAAGATATACTAGAAGTTGGAAGCTTTGAAAGTTGTGTCTGATGGGATGTGATCATTGGGATCGAAGAAGAGGCTGGAAATATAAGCATATGAATATTGTGTGTGAGCGAAAGTTGAAAGCCATGCCTGAGAATGGTGATATATGAAACCTTAGACTTAGAGGAATATAATGTATGGTTTTGGAGTGTCAATTTTTTTTTATATGGCTATGATTTTGAGCTGTATCTTGTAGTGGTAATAAAAAAAAAGATATGTTATGGTTGTTGGTGTCAATTCTGATAGTATTTTGAAGTTGATGTTAGTAGTGTCAAAAAAAAAAGCGATATGTTATGGTTGCTGGTGTTAGTTTTGATAGCATTCTGAAGTTGGTGCCGATTCCAGTAGATTTGTAAAGTCAATGTATGCATGGAGGTTTGACTGAGGATTCCCGAAATGAATGAGGTATGTAAAAAGAAGATTCAAGACATTGCTAAAAAAAAAAAAAAAAATTTTTTTTGTTTCTGTTGCGGCTCTGTTAAGGTTATTTCTGATAGACAGTCCTCTCCAAACAGTATTGACTGAACACTAGACAGTATTTCAACCTTTGTATGGGTGGTAGTGTCACTGTGGATTAGCCTGCTATGTTTCTTTCTCTTATGGGTACACATAGGCTGTTTGCACCACAAATTGATAATGTCAGTCTACAAAAAGACTTTTGTAAGCCGTAGACTCTAATTTATTAGTGAGTATCTACACAGTCTACAAGAAGACATACAAAGCAAACCACCTTATACTCTATATTTTATTATGGCACAGCCAAGGTATTGGCAGACAAGCTGGTGTGTGCGTCTTTATATAAAGAAAGACTGGGATTTATACAGTACACTTATACATTTTGAAGACAGGTATTTAACCCAAAAAAAGAAAAAAATGCCCTGATAAATTTAAATTTTCCAAATATAGTATCGAGCCCGCAAAGATATCGACGAGAAATGCGTTGGTACCCACAGCCAAAGATTGCGGGATCGAAACCTCTTTTAACCGCATTTTAAATTTTTCAATTTTTTCATTTTTTCATTTTTTTCATTTTTTTCAATTTTTTACTTCTTTACACCAATTTACTCTCATACTTTTAATAAATAGATTTGAGACAAAGACTTCAAGTATGTTATTTAATATAACACATAAAAAGTATCCTATGTATTTTTCTTTTTTTCTAAAGCCTAATATAGAATATTATAACATATATTACACAGCCATCCATTTTAAGAGTGTCTGTCAATTTCACTATCCTTTTTCTTTTTTTTTCTTTTTTTACTTTGTATATGTCTTGGGTTTTGTGCAGATGCTCCAATTAGTGCTTTTTTGTATACATAAGCATAGAGTTCTCTTTTGTATGTAAATACTATATATTTGTTTCAAGACAAAATCTTACCGAGTTTTGAATATACTAAAAGAAAGCTTTTTGAAGTCGGATCGAATAGTATATTTTAATTCAAGGTACACAGTCTTAGATAAGATTTAGATATGTGCCACCATTAAATAAATTGTCCAAGGACGGATCAAAACTCGACTTAACGAGTGTAGATTTGTGCACAGCTGGTGGGTTAATCCAGTTCTTACTAAGTAGCAGAAGAAAAAATAAGTGTCTAATATATTGTCTAAGAATTTTGAAATAATATACAATTCAATTGATACACATTTCTGTCTGCATAAGTGAACCCAGTTTTTTAATCCAAATAATGGGCTATATATATATTCTGAAGATATGGTCTCCACATTTAATATCTGATTTGAATGACAAAGAAGGTCTCACAGCCTCAAATATATGCCTACTAATATACAATATTTAATAAAGAATAATACTTTAAAAGAATAAAATTTCAATTGGTATATAGTAATGCTGTAAAGTTGCAAAAACCGAAGCTAATATCAAATTAACGTGGAGTAAATTTGATTAAAGACGATCGATTCTTTCAATATACTCATACAACAAGCTCTACAGCTATAAAATCTTTAGGATCGTGTCTTTATTAAATTTGTCTATATAATTGATTTAATAGACATTTATGGGAATCAGCCATTTTTGTCTCAGCTAAAAATTTTTAAGGGGTGCATGCATATTTGACATGATGACTTCAGCACTTCTCACAGCCCTCAATCAAAAGTATATCAATAGTGCAAGAGTGCGCAGCAAATTTTTCTCTCTTTTACCTCTTTCCTACACTTTCCGCCTGGTCCAAAAGATATGTATCTTCTTCTTCTTTGCCTTTCTACTAGAATATATTTATCCATCTACTTTGCTAGCAGTGACGAGTGTCCGTGTTTCTGTCCATGGGGTTTTTGTGCCTCCGTACTCTTTCGGTAAGCTCTTTTTTTTTCTTTTACTAAGCTTTATCTAAATATTCATTCTTTATCACTGCAAAAATCACCCATTTTTATTTGCGGCCAAATAGAAAACTATCTGGTGAAAATTTGAAAAAATCCACCTCAATTGACTTTATTTTATTTTATCGGCAATGATACTCATAAGAGTTTTTCATTGGTTGTTGATTCGATTGCACCTTTTTACGATTTTTTTTTTACTATAAAAAGAATTAAATAAAATATGTTCCTGAGACTTTTTCCATTATTGTTAATTTTTTCAAACCTAAAAGCTTAATAATATGTCTATCTTCAACAACTGAGGTATTCGGGATTGTTTATGGGTTAGTATCTCAATAATGGGAAAAGTAGATACTGTGAGAGTGTTATTTATTAAAGAGACAAAATAATATTGTTTATATCTGCTACTATTCAAATCCCTGTAATTCAAATCCCTGTTGTGTAATGGTTGGTTTACACTGTATGAGTGTGTTGTGTACGTGTGCCTGATGTGTAACAGTTCCGGAGATTGTTAACTTGCCAGGTTCATTAGCAAGAAGGAACCAGTGTTTGGTTGTAGGGTCTGTTCTTCACTCAATTGTGGTGTGTATACCACAACAACAACCAAAAGAAATGCAAATGCTCGGTTTGCGCAATCCATTACAAAGGATTTGTTATGGTATCTCCTCAGACATTCCGAAGACATGCTGACAATGATAAAATTCGACTCTTTGTTGCTCCTTTTTCTTGTAAGCCAAGAGTTATAATAATAATAATAATAATAATAATAATAATAAAAAGTAAAAAGTAAAAAGTAAAAAGTAAAAAGTTTGATGTCTGATTGAAAAGATTTTTTTTTTTGATTTTTTATTACAGCATTGCAAACAGAAGAAGAACCCGCAGTGAATGACATTGACATGGATATTGACATGAACATTGATGTTAACAATGTCGAAGATCAAATTGAATGTATGTATATACTTTTATTAAATCTTTAAAATAATTATAGCTAATATCTATTTTATCTTTTAACCCACAAAAATATTAAAAACTTATCTTTTTTTTAGCTGATTCTCTGTTTGGTTCCGAAAGTGATAATGAAGTTGAAAGCGCTGAATCAATTGATTCTGACAGTTCGGATGATCCTGATAATTCTGAAGATGAGTTTGAAGGCATTGAAGGTTAGTAAAAAAAACGTAAAACTGAAACCTCGAAGCAAAAATAAGAAATTAATCCAATAATAACTCCAACAGAACAATTTGTCTCATCTGATATGCCATCCAATACCACGCACGCATTCATTGCCTATTTTGCTGCATTTTTCAACTCCAAATATGTTGGCAATTCTGGGGGTGTTGTCTTGATTAAATTTATCAATGAAGTACTTGGTCATTTCGGGCAATCGTTCCGTCTTTCGTTGAGCGTGAGTGGCCTGTATTCCTTGACTGGCCTCATCACATTGACCAAAGTAGTTCAGCGATTCGTCCTATGCAGCCAGTGCAACATAAAGTACCGTGAGTCGGAAGGCGTTCCCCAGTGTTGCGAGTTCATGAAGCTGTCTGGGGCTTCTTGTGGGCCCCCTCTGTTTCTTGAGTCAAGCAGGGTCATGGCCATTCCCAAGAAGGTTTATCAGTACAACTCGGTAATTAATTCCTTGGGCATGCTTTTCCGCCGTCCTGGATTTGAAGAAAAAATCAATGAATGGAGATATCGACAGTCTGTTCCTGGAATGTTGTTTGGCATCTATGATGGTGAAAAGTGGGGCGCACTCAAGGACAACTGTGGTCAGCAATTCGTTGCACATCAGAGATCAATCATGTTTAGTTTAAACATCGATTGGTTTGAGCCATTCGATGGAGTGACCTACTCGTGTGGTGCAATTTACCTCTCTGTAAATAACCTGCCAAGAGAGGACTGGTACAAAAAGGAGAACGTTGTTCTTGTGGGCCTTATGCCAGGTCCAAGCGAAGCCATGGCAAGCCATATAAACCATTATCTCCGTCCTCTTGTTGAAGAGCTTAACGAACTCTATCCAGGTGTTATTTTGCCTACCGCCCAATGTCCTTCTGGCGCTGTTGTCCACGCTGCTATACTTCTTGTCACTTGTGATATTCCTGCCGCCCGAAAGACATGTGGATTCACTTCACATGCTAGTACCAACGCTTGCTATCATTGCAACTGGAAGTTTACTTGTATTCCAAATACAAGTAAGATAGACTATTCCGGATTTGTGTTTTCCGATTGGGTTCTTAGCACAGATGAAGACAATTGCCATAATGCTGAGAAGTGGAGATGCGCAATAACCAAAGTCGAAAGAAAGCGACTGGAAAAAGAGAATGGAGTCTGCTGGTCGGAACTCCACTCTCTGAAATACTTCAATCTTGTCAAGTGTACACTGATCGACCCCATGCATAACCTCTTCCTTGGGACAGCAAAGCGCCTCATGAACAAATGGAGATCGTCAGACTTGATCACTGATGATCACCTCAAAGAAATGCAAGAACAAGCCAACAGTATGGTCTTACCACCTGATTATACATCACTGAGAAAGAAGATCGGGAAAGGCTTTCCATTCATGAAGGCAGATGAATGGAAGTCTTGGTGCTTAGTGTACTCGTCTATGCTTCTACAAGGCCGTTTGCCTGGTGCGTACCTTGATAATTGGACGGCATTCACAAATGCATGTCAGTATCTTGCAAAGCCATCAATCTCATATGAAGAAATCGACGAGGCACACAAGTCGTTAGAGGTTTTTGGTGCAGAGTGTGAAGTGTTGTATAACAAAGATTTTATCTTGCCAAATATTCATTTGCACTTACACCTGAAGAAAACAATCAAGAACTTTGGTCCGGTCTATGGGTACTGGCTTTTCAGTTTCAAGAGATTTAATGGCACAATCAAGAACTATTCGACAAATCGAAGGGACGGGTTTGAGAATACATACATGCGCAGATATATTGAAGATACTTACAAAGGTGACCTTGTTCGCTCACTTTTGCCATCAATTCCACCTGCCCATGCCGATATACTTCTCGATCTCTCCTCTGCCTCTGCCTCTGCCTCTGCCTCTGCCTCTGCCTCTGCCTCTGCCTCTGCCGATCCTGGTATGCCTCAGTTTAATCTTGATGCATTCATCAATGCTGCCGACAGGGATATTGATATCATCAAAGGAAACAAGCCACTACCGCAATCTGCATATCCTTTGGCTTTAACAGATGAAGTTGTAATGAGAGAAGAGGAGTACACGCATCTGTTGGCGTTTTATCAGGAGGTGTATGATGACCAGGACCTTGTCCACTATCACCAGGCTGGTTTTTTCTCAATCGTTTGTAAACAATCGGATCAAGAAAATTGCATCGATTAATCTTTTAGGGCAAGTCTACCAAAGCAGCCATGGAAATATGCAACGCAGATCATTTATTCAAGCATGCTTTAGTACAGATGATGAGGATGGCGACGTTGAATACACTGGGCAAATACAGTACCTCTTTGTAAGTACTGCTGTCAACTCGTTTGCTGGTCATTCGAGCCAGCATGTATTTGCATATGTATGCTGGTATATGCCAACTGAGGGGAGTGATGATGTGAACGGTGGAATGGAGTTGAAGGAGTTTAAGTTTTCTGAGAGTAACTTCCAGAATATTTTACCAGGTCATCGCCTCTACAAGCCAGTTGCTGTTGACAATTACAGATGTGAAGATGGCGTAACAAGAATGTGTGTGGTTTTATTGCTTCGGAAAATACATGCATAAAAAAAACAATTAAATACTCTCTATTATTATATTCACTTATTTCTTTTAATTTATTTCTTTATTTCTTTATCTTTACTCTATTCTTTTATTCTTTCATTTATTTCCTTTTACTTTTTATTCACATATAATATATATATTTACATTACAATTTCATTAAAACGCGTAAAAAACATCAGACTGGTTGAGATGGGTTGCAAAAAGAAAATTTGTTTTTATTTTATTAATTTTTAATAGCCCAGTCGGGCAGCGGGGGGTCAAATGATGACGGAAGATCCTTTGGCCTGATTACACGGTTACGCTCCAACAAGCTGTTTGCTCGATTCCCCAATCCGTCTTTTGCAAACCGATCAACAGTGTCTAAGAATGTCTGTAGCTGTTTTTGTAAAGAGTAATAATATAATATAAGGAATTGTAAGTAATAGTAAGCAATTGTAAATTAATAAAATATAAAATATAAATTGTTAAAGATATTAACTCTACACAAATAAAGTACCTCATCACTTCTCCAGCTAGGACGGAATGCTCGTACTTTACGGCCATCATCTGACTCGTCATCAGACAATACCTTTATCTGAAATACATTGCTGCAGTCAGTTCTCCCCATGAGAGTGTCAATATTTTGCTTGTACCGCTTATAAGCAAGTTCTCGGCGTTTGAGCAACTATATATTTTATTTTAAATTGTTAGATAATGAATCAGCACTCAATTAAATTATAAGCTTACTATCTTTTTGCGTCCATATCATCTTGCTTTTTGATTGCGAGCTGTGATCAAGTCAGCTGCAGTGTTGTAGACGCGGCTCTGGTTTCTATAGTGATTCTTCATTATTCTTTCAGGATCATTCGGGCGGATTCCAAAGGAGTCTTCCTGCTTCCTCAAGTATGAGATCAGAGCAATGGCAAGAGCCTGATTGTGTGTGCTCATGAAGCCAGTCGTAAGACTCCACCCTGGTCTTGTGTTGTTTTCTGCAACGATTTCCTCATCAGTACTTTTCAGGTCTGGTTTCTTCACATAGTCATTAATGACTCTCTATAAGAAACGTGTTAGATCAATTAATATTCAATCGTATTAGTATTAGATAGTTTACCGAAATTTATGTAAATCTTTTTCCAGGAGTGTATTCATCATTGAATGAAGAGAAGTCAGGTACAACGCTAGAAACTGCGGCAGTGTTTCCTTTTGATACGGCCTCCTAAATAACTACTTGGCTATCTATGATGTCCTTAATTGCGGTCTTTAGGAAAGCATCGTTTTGGGTCGACAAAGTTACAGCCGTACTGACATTTGTAACAGTTTCACCCATCTTAGTGACAAGGGCTGTCAACGCATCAATTTTTTGGTTGGTTGACTCCACCACGGCAAGGACTTGCTCTAACGAGAGAGAGATATTGGGATCGGTAGAAGCTACAGGGACTACGGGAGCTACAAGAGCTACAGGAGCTACAGGAACAACTGGTTTTTGGGCTTGGACAAGAGGTGCACGAGTTGCGTTTGCCAATTCACTACGAGCAACAGCAACAAGTCTGCAGTTTGTTCGGCGCGAGGTAGAAGAGGCAGTGTTGTTCATTTTCTGTCAATAAGCAAAAAGTTAGTATACAATAACTGTACGTTGTACTTGAGAGATACATACAAAGTGTAGAGTGTGAGTAGAGAAGATGTGAACTTCATATGTTTTACTTGCTATTTATCCATAATAATATGAAACTTCTTTACCAATATTTAAACGGCTTCATTACCAGCTCAGTGAAACATAGCCTTTCAATACAGAATATATGACAATGGCGTCTTTGGGATTTTTTTTTCTTTTTTCTTTTACTTTTATCAACCGCAATTTCTCAGGGTCAAACGGCTTAAATGATAAAGTATTTTTTTTCTTTTTTTTTTGTTGTTTTTTATTTCTACTGCACTTTTTTGGAAAAAAAATTCACACACTTCTTTTACATCTTCACTCATGTCTTTTCTTGTCTATTTTTTATTATAGATCACTTGCATCACAGTAATCATCACATACTTGCACATGAACATGAATATACACTGCTTCTATCCCACTCTTATTGTTACGCACGCATGTTTGGGTATGCCAAGGTAAAGAGGAAATCTTATTTTAACTACTATTACATGTATTTTTTTTTCATATTAATTGTGCTGTTTACATAGACTTTACAAAACGTTGTCATGATGCCTGATATGTTTCTCTTAAAGGAATATTATGGTAAGATAATATATTTATCTATTACTATTATATATATATATATGTTTTTTTTGTGTATTAATTTATATGACAAAGATTTTTTTAAAGATATATACTGCTATCATACTGCAAAACAAGTATACCACCTTAGTTATTCCATGGTAAGAACAATACTATTATATATATTTTATGTTAAACATATTGTTAACCGCAATATACTCAATATTGTCTATCAATATTACTGGGCCACAGTTCTTATAACCGATGTTATTTAACTTTTCATGATGTATTCTGCCAAACGTACACTCAATGTATGTATTGCTTTCACATTTATTAAACTGTTTTGGACCATCAATTAACTTTTTGTCTTTCACTTTTAGATTTTTCAGTAACCCGAGTAAGTAAATTATATGAATTAAATAAATATCACAGCAATTATGTATAACTAGAAAAAAAACAATATCAAATATGTAACAGAAGCTTTTAACGATAAGAATAAATGAATAACTGTAATTTTATTACATTCAATTGAAAATATTTTTCTATCGAATAAAGAAAAACCAAACCATTAAGCCAACCCATGTTTTCCAAATCAAAAATAAATAAATAAACCAAAATCTCGAAAATCGTGTGCAAAAAAATTATCTGTTTTTATCCTGTCTATACGTCTAAGATTATCTGTTTTCATCCTTTTTGTGGCCATCAAAATATAAAATAAAGTGCAAAATATAATCAGAAAATATGATAAAAACACTTTGTTCCAATAAGAATTGGCTGTTATAGGATATAAAAGGTGTAATGAACAGCGGTCTTTAAGATGTGATAATATCCGTTTTAGGAAACTGAGTAGAAGAAGTAAGAGGAAGAAGAGTTGAGCTTGTGAAAGATGATGTTTATTGACAAGAATATGAAGCTAATTTATATGAAAAGACTACGGATATTGATGCAGACAGAATGATGAAGAGAGAGAGTATTTTATGCACTCATATGTACCTTCTTGCAGTAGTCCTTTACTACTGCAAGTAGTGCATCTGTGACTCTCAGTCACGACATCCGGGGGGTTTAGAGGCTGGTGTCCCCGACGGCCGAGACAGGGACTTCCAGTCTGTGGTACGCCTTAATTCTTTGAGCATGGACTTGATTGAGTGCGCAATGATTGCTTGTAGGGGAGGGTCTTAGAGAGTATCGGTCATGACTGATGGCTTCGATTTCATAAGGACCCTTCCATGCCTGAGAGAGTTTTCCGGACTGGCCAGGTCGAGAGAGCTGTCAGGTGAACACCAGGACTTCTTGTCCAACATGGAAGTCTGGGGCCTTATGGAGCTTATTGAACTGTATGGCATTGGCCGCGTGTGTCTGAATGTTTTGAAAGCAGACAATCTCAATGGCTGTGGCCAAGGTTGCTTGCATGGTTGTGGCATAACTGTTCGTTGTCTGGCCTAGGGGCTCATTATCGGGAGATGCTGGAGTTCGAGGTTCCCACCCATGGACCAGGGAGAACGGAGTGAAGCCCGTAGCTGAGTGTACAGAGGAATTGTACGCAAGCTGGAAGAGTCCCAGGTGGTGGTCCCAAGTGGCATGGGCAGACGCCTGGTCCAGGAAGGCTACGATCATGTTGCGGAGAGTTGACATGAACCTTTCGACTAGTCCATTGGATTGTGGATGGTATGCTGGCACAAACCTCTGTTGGATATCCAACTGTGCGGCTAGTGTCTTGAGGAGCCCTGAGGAGAATGGTTGACCATTGTCAGACTGTATGACTCTGGGGACTCCATGCTCTGAGAAGACTCTTGAGGCTAGAATGGCTACTACGGTGGACTCGTGGAGGTTTGTAACAGGAGCCATGACCACGTATCAAGAAAAGAGGCATTGAACTACCAGAATATATATCAGTGCTCTTGAATACTGAGTGGTAGTGGACCAAACGCGTCTATTGCAATGTCATCAAAAGGGACCTGTGCGAGTGCAGTGGCCACCAACTGAATGTAACCCAATGTATGGCGAGGTGAATTGGTCTCTTGACAAACGCCACAGGTCAATACCTTCTGTGTGACCCAGCTGCGAAGGTCTGGAAACCAGAATAGACGTTGGAACCTTTGTAAAGTTTTTGAAAGGCTCAGATGTCCAGCCGTGGGTATCCAGTGCAGAAGGGTGAAGACGTCCTCGCAGAGAGACTGGGGCAATACAGGTCGCGAACCATGAAGCAACAGACTGAGGGAGATGGTGAAAGTGTCAGCTAAGACCGGTTCGCTGAGTATGGCTTGACATTCCACGTCGGTGGCTTGTGCCGTGACCAACTCATCAAGGCCGATGGCATTGATGGAAGGGTATTGGGAGAGTGCATCTGGTCCCGAGTTGTCCTTGCCTGGTCGATATACAATGTTGAATGAGTGGGATTGCAAAAGGAGAGCCCAACGAGCCAGCAGACCACGCAGGTCCGAGGTTTTGAGCAGAAATTATAACACTTGATGGTCCATTACTACAGTGAACTGCATCCCTGTCAGATAATGTGCGAACTTCTTGATCTCCCACACGATGGCAAGGGCCTCTATCTCTGTTACGCCATAGTTTCGTTCAGCTGGGCTCAGAGCAAGAGAGGTGAATGAGATAGCATGGGGCTGTTTGGATGGGTCTTCGCGTTGGGAAAGTATGGCGCTGATCCCTGCTGTACATGCGCCATCTGTATGTAGCTCGAAGGGTTGGCTGAAATCCAGAAATCGGAGGACAGGTGCCGTGAGCAGGGCTGACCACAACAGGTCTACAGCTTGTGCATGATGTGAGGACCAAACCCAGGTGGCGTCTTTGGCGAGCATGGCGTTGAGGGGTGCAGTGAGTTGAGAGAACTGGGGTATGAAACACCGCTAGTACCCACAGAGGTCAAGGAAGGAGCGCAACGAATCAACATTGCTAGGGACTGGGAAGGGCACAACCGCTTTGATTTTATCAGGGTCGGTTTTCAGGCCAGACAGTGTAATCAGATATCCCAAGTACTTGACCTTGGTGCATGCAAAACGACACTTGCACAGGTTGACTGTTAGTGAAGCCTTCTGCAATCTGGTGAACACAGCGTCCAAGTCTTGCAGGTGCTGGGTGAAGGTTGGGGAGAAGACAATGATATCGTCCAAGTACACGAGACACAGCTGCCACTTCAGGCCCGCAAGGATGGCATCCATCAGGCGTTGCATGGTCGCCGGAGCATTGGAGAGCCCAAATGGTATGCGGACGAACTCGAACAGTCCCTTGCGGCAGACAAAAGCTGATCGTGGCCGTGACTCCTTGTCAAGTTCGATCTGCCAGTACGAGGCCATGAGGTCTAAGGTGGAGAATATTGCCGAGTTCCCCAAGGAGTGTAGAGTGTCATCGATCCTAGGTAGGGGGTACACATCTCACATAGTAATGCTGTTGAGGCGCTTGTAGTCCACGCAGAACCAGGGTGATCCATCCTTTTTCGTGATGATGATGACAGGGGAACTCCAAGGCAAGTGTGAAGAGGCTATGATGCCATCGCGTAACATCTCGTTGATCAGTGCGCCAATCTTGTCGTTCTCAGCCACTGATGCCCTGTGTGGGGGCCCCGAGATTGGTGGGTGATGGCCTGTGTTGATATGGTGTTGCACTTGGGTAGTAACAGTGTGAGCCTTTGCCACAAACACGGTGCGGAACTTGTTGAGCAAGTTCACAATGTCAGTCTTCTGGTCCTCAGGCAGGGTCTCATCCATAGGAAGATTGGTAATGGTAAATGGAACGGGGCTAAGAGCGGGCAGAGAAGAAGTGTTAGAACTGTCCTTTATAGTAGAGGTCGAATTAATACTTTCCATATCCTCTGAAGTACCCAGGTTGGCGACCTTAACCATGGCCATGCCTTGTGAATCGAATTGGACTAGTCCAGCAGCAATGGAGCAGAGACGAGATGAGAACAGCTCAGGGCTGGTTTCTACGTACACCAACTTGTTGATGGGGCCTTGGACCATGTGATAGCAGTGGGACATGGCTGGCAAGCAGACGTGTCCAGTTGCTTGTATGGCTGATGGGGCTTGTGTGGTAGGCTGGGTAATGGTATTACATTTGTCGAACTTGATACTGTCTGCAGAGGTATCAATCACTGCTGACAGACGCTTCAAGTCGGGGTATCCCAAGATGATATCGTGAGCCAGTCGGTCTACCACTTGGAAGGTAAGTTCCAGAGGGCGCCCAAGGAGAGTGACTGGAAGGGAGACGGTTCTGTGAGAGCGTGCCATAGCTCCAGCAGCAGTGTTGAATACAATGGACTGATCATGATCGACCTTGGCAACTATGCCTTCCAATGCAGAGGCACGGATTGCAGTGATGGCAGATCCTGTGTCTACGAGCGCAGACAGAGCCTTGTTCTGTATGACACATGGTACTGAAGGCCCTGCTGACATTGTGGGCTGAGAGGAGCCGGTAGTGGCCAACCAAGCAGGCGTGATGGTGGCGGCCAGAGGGGGCTCTTCTTCGACTATGGCAGGTTGATAGCTGATGGCAGCAGAGTGAGAAACCCCAGGGCAGTCCTTGTTCCGATGGGCCCCTTTGCAGTAACCACAGATGGGTCTCCCGTCTGGTCCCCATAGACTTGGGACTCCATCATGAGGGCCATGTTGCTTGGGCCGTTGAGGAGAGGCAATCGCAGCAGAACAATCCATGGGCTCAAATTGGCAATGGAAGTTGCGAGCGCGCGGTGGTGCCAAGTCACCGATGCAGTCCTCGTGCATTACGGCCTTCTCATAGACGGTTTCCCAGTCATCCAGGCTATTCAGTGTGGGTTCAATCAATTGACGAAGGCGTGGCTTGATGTTTTTGAGGAAGATGTTCAGGACGGTGCAGTCGGATAGGCGACCAGAATCTGGCATGTCATTCACCAAGGTAGCGAATTTGACTCGAAACAGCTGGATGGGTAGGTTTCCCTGGGTAGTGGCCTGGAGTGTCCGATGTCGTTGAGCCTTCTCGATGTCTGGATCAAGACCGTACGTGCTGATTAGCAGGTCTTGGAGCTCCTCCCAGTTGTTACGGCAACCAGAGACGTGGATCCACTCAGCAATGTTGGGTGGTAGGTAATGGCAGAGAAACTTGCCCAGGAGGTCGGTGGGAACCCCAGCCAATGTTGCCTCAGTGTGGTATTGGTGCAACCACAACTTGATGTACATGGAGGGTTTGTAGGTTGGAACCGAGAGTGATTTGGCTGCAGAGGCCAAGTAAAGGGCGGTGAGCATGTCTGCGGAAGACATGCTTGGAGGCGTGATGCCTGAGAGAGGGGGCACTGTTATGGTTGGGGGTTTCAGAGGAGGATCCTGGCCAATAACCTGGCTGGCCCAACGAGTAGGGTTGTGAATACTGTCAGCAGACATGGGGGTGGAAAAGACGAGAAAATATTTATATGAGGGGGGTGGTAGAGCAGAGGCAGAGGAAAAGTAGCTTCTCCACCATGTAATGAACAGCGGTCTTTAAGATGTGATAATATCCGTTTTAGGAAATGGAGTAGAAGAAGTAAGAGGAAGAAGAGTTGAGCTTGTAAAAGATGATGTTTATTGACAAGAATATGAAGCTATTTTATATGAAAAGACTACGGATATTGATGCAGACAGAATGATGAAGAGAGAGAGTATTTTATGCACTCGTATGTACCTTCTTGCAGTAGTCCTTTACTACTGCAAGTAGTGCATCTGTGACTCTCAGTCACAACAAAGGGCATATCTATAAAGAATATAGCACAGATACTATATTAACTAAAGGTTGGTGTAAAGTGTGGACAAATAACCCTTCCGTATTAGGATTCAATACCAATTTTCATTGAATAAAGTGCTTCATTAATCAGATAAAATTAGATTTTCAGCAGGATAAAAACCCTTAATTTTTCTAGTAATTACTAGTTTTGATATTCATTTCTAGCCTCCAGCCATTCAAATCAAGTGTCAAGGTTCAGATCGCCCGTCCATGGTCATAGGTATAAAAAAACATTATGGGCAAATACTCACTAGATTTAATATATCTCCAGTCTCCAGCTATCCAGGTCAAGCATCAAGATTCCGATCTCCCCACCATGGTTATAGGTATAAAAAGCATTATGGGCATATACTCACTAGATTTAATATATCTCCAGTCTCCGGCCATCCAGGTCGAGCTTCAAGGTGCTGATCTCCCATTATATGGTTATAGGTATAACAAAAATGGATGAGCAATCACACTCGGCTTTATTTATTTCTAGTGTTGAATCCACCAAGATCATGCTTCACAGATCCGGATTCAGTCCATGGCTATAGGTATACAAAAACTCGATGAGCAATTACTCATTGGATTTTATATATTTCTAGTGTCTACTCATCCACTGCAATTATCAGGATCCGATTTTTTATGAATTGTTATAGCTAACCAAGTTTCCTTTAAACCTTTACTTAAAACAAACTATACTCTTTATTTATATTTTCTTTTGATGGCAAAGAACGATGATCAAATATACATCCATTATGGAAGGTATACAAGTCGTTCTTGGCCATTACTAACCTAGAAGTATATATAACTATTGTTTTTACTCTCCAGGCCAAACAGCAAGGATCAAAACTCAAATTTAGGCTACAGTTAAACAAGTCTTCTTGAGCTTTTACTTACTGTCATTTATATATTTCTAGTGTTTTTTTTCTTAAAGTTCAAATATCAAAGATCTGATTTCAAATCAAGGTTACGGGTACACACTTTTCTCTCTGTCTTTACATGCTTTCTTTCGTATTGGCCTAGTGTGTTTATGATCTGGCTACACAATAAAAAATTTGTTTTCCTTCCAGTGCGACAGGTATATACATCTAGTTTGGCCTTTAGTTATTGTTGGCTTTATTTCTCTACTGGCTTCACAGTCCAAGCCAGCCATCATGGATCCTATATCCGTCCAGTGTTACAGGTATACACTTCTCTTTGGGATTTTACTTACTGTCGGTTTTAATTTCCTACTGTCCTTAAAGTCAAGGCCAACGACCAATCATCTGGTATCCATGGAGAATTACAGATATAAAAATGTTATTGGGCCGTTACTTATAATTGTTTTTGTTTCTCTAGTGTCCGTGCAGTCAAAGGTAACAAGCAAGAACCCAGTCTCCATATTGGGATATAGTGTTACATATCTCTTTGATTTTTGACTTGCTGCAAACTGTATTTTTTCTCGTGACTTTACAGTCAAATTCAACAGTGATCTTAGGGGACAGGGGTTTTTGGCTATGGGAACGGGGGGTAACGGCACCACACAATTTAAGGTGACTGTAAGTCCAAGGCCCAGCTATAAAGTGTCTTGAAGAACCCCCCATCCCCATTCTTTATAAGCACACCCCTGTCCCCATCTTTAGATCATTCCAATTTCTCGGGAAAAATAAAAACACCCCCTTTCTTAAAGTCATTAACATTTAGCTGTAAGAATAAAAAGTAATATTTCCAAATAACAAGATATGATGCCTATTTTATGTTATGTACATTGCATACATTGCATACATTATGTACATTGCTTACATGAATCAATAAAAATACTTATATAACTACATTGCTCTTTTATTAAAGATGAACACCAACTTCAATACCCCTATTGAGAAGATGTACTCGCTTAAAACAACTCTCTCATTCCCCAAGAATGGTTATCCTGACAAGCAGAGTGTTCTTCAAGCCGTAAATAATTACGCCCTTTCTAATAACTTCACCATTAAGATTAAGGATGGAAAATTCCCTATTCTTCACATTGCTTGTTCAAAGGCTGGTGTTTATCATGACAAGCGCAATATAACTGATGAGAAAAGAAAGAAGACGCCCAACTCTTCTCTTACTGGATGCCCCTATCTCTTAAGATTTTCTTATAAGAAGAAGAGCAAAAGATATCTTTCTTTGCCCGCCTATGGGGAAAACGAACATTGCCACAACCATCCTGTCACCCCTGAGAATTTGGCTTCTTCTCACCAAGGAAGAATGTCTCTTTTGACTGCTGAAGATGCCACTATTGCAAAGACAATGTTGGAGAATCATGCCAAGTCCCGTGATGTTCAGAAGGCAACAAGTGACAAGGTGACAGGAATGAGAAAGCTGAGGATCAGTGATATCAACAATCTCAAGTACAGTGCTACTCGTGGTGATGAGGAGTCTGCCCATGGCGCTACTGAGCTCATCAGAACAATGGAAGCAAAGGGATTTTCCGTTCTCTACAAGTTTAATGAGAGAAATAGACTCACTCATATATTTTTTATGAACGATATAATGATCAAGAGAGCTCAACGTTTCCCTGATGTCTTTATTGTGAATGCTACATACAAGACAAACTGCGTGAAGATGCCATTGGTTTGCGTAGAGGGTGTCAGTAACCTAGGTGGAGAAAGGTTGAAGAGCTTTCCTGTGGCCTTTGCATGGGTAGCCGATGAAACAGAGAAGAGCTATGTCTGGTTTGTGAAGTCTCTGAAAGCAATTGTTTTGGAGGGGGTTGAAAAAGTTCCTATATTTGTTACAGACAAATGTAAAGCATTGATGAATGTGCTTGATTCCGAGTTCCCCTTGGCCAAGAAGCTTCTGTGTGGTTGGCATATAATCAACAACATTGCCAAAATGGCAAAAAAAACAATGAAGCCAGGAAAAGAAAAAGAGTTGTGCACACATTTAGTCAACAAAATGATCTTTGGAGATAAACGCGATGTCTTTGATGAAAATCTTGAGCTTTTCAAATTGCTCTCATCTCGGAAAGATTTCCAAAGTAAAGAGCAGCTGGAAGACAATAATGATGATTCTACAAAGGTTGTAGAAAAAAGAACTCTGGAAAAGTACTTTGAAGATGAGTGGATGCCGTGCAAGGAAAAGTGGGCTGGCTACCTCACTAGTCAATTAAAACATTTTGATTGTGTGACAACACAATATGTTGAGAGTGGCCATAATACTCTGAAAAAAAATCTCAGCTCTTCAGTCATTGAACTCTTCATTTGAGCAAATTTGCTCCTATCTTCTCCAGTTTGAGGGCGACTATCAGGACCTTGAGTTGAATAAGGCAACTATTACAGATGCCAAAATATACCATGAACCTCGCCTCTGTGGATTGATTTACCACGTCTCAAGAATTGGTTTGATCACCATCCGTGATGAGCTTCTAGAAGAGGTTGTACCTGGTGAGCTTTGCAATTGCAGAGTAAAAGTGGTGTTTGGTCTTCCTTGTCGCCATGATCTGCCAAGAGATTGTATGTTGCTATTATCAGACCTTCCTGAAAGATGGATTCTGTCTTCTTTGGGTGAACGTTTGAAGCAACTGGAATGTGACGTTTCTCTACAGAAAATTGACGTTGAAAAGCCTGCCCCGTGGGTGAAATGTATAACAAAGCTTGAACAATTGTTTCGTCAGTGTGAAGGGAATCAACAAGTCCAGAATCTTATGACAATGGTTGATGAACTTGTTGACAATGCTGGTGAAATAATTGACCGTCCAAATGTTGTATTTCCTTTGGCAAGTGAGGTAAAAGCTCCTGGAAGACCTAAGCACGTCAAAAGGAAAACTGCTCTCCCAAAGGACTTTGTCCGTCACAAGCACAGACATCTCCTTGTGCAAAAAAAACAAAATAAGCATGCAACATATACAAACATGATTTCACAATCTAATACATATTTATTCTTTCTTTCTTTAGAATGATATCAGAAGTATTTTGAAAGAAGGACTTAAAGAAGTGATGAAGGAGTTCTTAGAGGAGGAGCCTCTCAAAAAAAGTAATGTATAATTGTTTTTTTTGTGTAATTATAATGTAATATCTAATGCTTACTATTTCTAGTCATAAAAGAAATAAAAAAAGAAACCCAATTCGCTGAAAAACAAGAGCCTCTCGAAGAAGGTAATTTTTGATAACTTATAAATGAATCACAAAATATTTTGCATGGTTTGCTCACACATTGCATGTTTTCTCTATAGCTAAAACAACCAATTTTGCTAAAAAGCAAGAGCCTCTCGAAGAAGGTAACCAATAAGATATTTTACTAAAATTAAATGCTAAATGCTACATTGTTTTTTGTTTCTTCTTAGCTGAAAAATATTCCTCTGGAATTAAAAAACCTAAACATCTCCAAGACAACTACTGATACGATTTGCCTAGTCCGAAAAAAACAAAACAAAAATGTGCATGACTTTGCTCTGCCTGCTCAAATCGACTAAGCCACCATTTTGTTGACGTTTAACCCCAAGTCCGATGGTTGGTGCGGTTTCCGTGTATTTTCACACCTGAAAGAGGGTGGAGAGGATCAGTTTCCTTTGGTGAAGAAGAAGATGTTGGCCACGATGGCAACCTATAATAAACTTTACGAGCACAACTTTGGCATAGATGTTGCTGAAGTGACAGAGGTCATTGCCTTTGGCTCCAAGATTGACCCTGCTCTTGGGGAAAATATCCCATCTTACCCTTCCTCTATGTGGTTCTCTGCACCAGAATATGCTCAGATAATAGCTGACACCTATAACGAGCTTGTTTGTGTGTACTCTGACGATTGGAGCGTCTTGTCTGTAACTTTCCTTCCCCTCCATGATTGGAAGCCTCTCAAAAGAAAGTCATTGCCAATGGTCTTGCACCATGTACATGGGTGCCACTGGACAACAATTAAAGTGAAGCCTCATGTACATCAGTCCTGGCCTGAGGTAAATGCACTGTATTTTGATGCTATCCATAGAGGGAGTATCATTGACTGCTTTTCCACAAGTTGGAATCATTGGGGGCAGTTCCCAAAGAACAAGTCTTATCTTTTACCCTCCACTACTACAACTATTACAATTACTACTACTGCTACTAACTCTCCTACAAATTCTCCCATAAATTCTTCTGATATTATTGACCTCACACATATATAACTTATCTATCTTTCTATTTTTTAATATACTTACTCCTATTTTTTTCTTTAATTTTTTAACAAACACAATTGCACCCAGTCTGTCTTTAATTTTAATGTTACATGTAAAACCCAGATACAGATATTATTGGCATCCAACTAATTGGAAGACTATATAATTGGCTTTTATTTTTTGGAGTACAAAGTCTGTGCATTTATAAGCAATCTGATTAGATCTTCATCTAATCACAGACGTGAATTTTACCATAAAAGATGTAAAACAGAAACGACGCATAGCTTTTGATAGATTTCTGTCTTAATTCGAATGCTAAAGCTTGGATATTTTGCTGTATTGCTGAAAAAATACATACATCTTTATATCCAAAATTTGGAGTTAATTTATTATGTTTTGGTTGAATAAACAAGCAAAATATACACTTTTTTCACGTTTTTAATCATTTGAGATAGATTGTTTTTGCTAATAAATATCCTTTCTACATAATAATATGGTCTAAAACTTTTACTGAAACGTTTTTTTACTATTTTCTATTGATATAAAGCATTTTCAAGTGATTTTTACTAATATTTTCAAATTGTTGTTTTTTTGTTCAATCTTTCACAAATGAAATTTACAGAACTTTTGTAATTCACTCATTAAACGTGATTCAAAAAATATTACAAAACAAACAAATACTCACTTTATGCAGAAAAAAGCAATGAAACCAACCATCTTACTCTCATATTTCTATCTATTTTTTTGAACAAGTTATGAATTTTTTAAAAATAAATAAAAATGAAAATGAAAAGTTACAGACAAATGTTCTTCCACTTTTGCATGATTTTTCTTAGTGAATAAAGACAAGTAATTATACTGGATAGGGACAGAGGGGTGACTGTTTTTTGGGGGACAGGGTGTTACACACAGAAACGATGGATGTTTGCTGGACAAGTTAAAAGTAGTCACGCCTCTAATTATCTGCTTGACTACTCACTATAAGCTTGTGTAACACTCTGTCCCCATCATCCAAAAACCCCCTGTCCCCTAAGATATACAAAAAATATAATAATAAAGGTACTGATGTTGCACAGAAATGTTGGCAAGATGAATTATTTGCATTATAGAAGAGGAATGTTACTAGCATAGGGGACCATGATTTCGAATGAGTACAATGTAGATGAATATGTTAACAAGGGAAAAGGAAAAAATATCATGTGTAGAAGGAACAGGGAACGGAAATGAGATTTTTTCTGTGCGCGGAAAAATTCTCCTCTTATCACCGAGGGCACAGCACCACATCAACAAACTATTGACGTCAGCCTCTCATAACACTGGAAAAATAGGGTAATTTCATCTGGATCAAATGTACCAAAAATGTAGATGATTGAGCCGATATCATCACAATTTTTGTGATATATCATTTTGAGTAATGGTACGATATCATCTATGGTGCTGATATGTATCATCATAACAACGGGTACACAAAAACCCAATGTAGAACGATTGTCAGTCCGCAAACTATGAAAACTGAATAAATATTGTAGTTATGCTTTACTCCTATCAAGTCTACCTCTTTATGTGTTATATTTTGAGGTCTATAAAGAGCTAACGTCCCATATTATTATTTTTACTGGGTTTTTTTATTGGCTGCAGAAATGCTTTAAAAACTATCAAAGAGATGATTGTAGGTTTTTTACAATATAAAGAAATGATGATAGTTGGTTTTCTATACATGCTCAAAGTAATGAAACTAGGTTTTTTATACACACAAAAGCAATGAAACTAGGTTTTTTTACAATGGAAAAGAGAAACAAAGCATGGGTAGATTTTTATAAACAAGCCTCTTTGGTTTGTTTATTTATTTTACTTTTATTTATTTATTTTTTGGAAAAACATTGGGTTATACATTTTTTGTTCAATTTTGTTTTATTTGATAGGAAAATCTTTTCTAAATAAAAATCCTAATTTCGTGACAGTTTTGATACTATAGCTATTATAATTGCTAATACTTCTTGCTCGCTATATATAATTTAAAGCCTTCCAGAAGTAGACATGGAATACATACTTTAATAGTGGGAATGCTATTAAAAAATGATTAATAGAAAAGAAGAATTAGTAAATGATTTAAATTCAAATTTCTTTATAAATACTTACAAGATGGAGAAGACTTGACATAAAATTGATATAAACATGCTCTTCAGAATTATCAAGACAATACCAGTAGTCTTTGAATAGAGATAAATTCTAAAAACAAATAATTATTAATATTGTGCATAGTAAAGGCGTATTTATTAAATATATTGTAGTTAACTTACCAAATATTACTGATTATACGTCTTCCTGCATAATATCAGACATAAATAATAAATTGTAATAGAAATAAATATATATTTATAAGGAAGACAAAAGAATAATTTGAATTTTTTTTAAGAAAAAAACTTACCATCATGTTCGATTAAGAGATGATGAGACTCAATGGAAATGAGTAGCAATGGCTAGACAAACAATATGATGAGTAACAAAGATCAGTAAGAGAATGATATCTTACCTTGATATATCAGACAGAGTATAGCCAAACAAAGAGACACATATTTGGTATTGAGCTATAAAAGAAAGAAAAAATTGTAAGTGAAATTGTAAAAACATAAGCAAAAGAGAAACAGAGAAAATATCAATAATAAATGTTGTTAAAAGAAAAAAAAGAAAAAAAAGACTTGTCTTAAAATCCAGTTTGACCCTGACAAAATGCGGGCTGTAAAAAGTAATACTCCTGTTATATTTTTAGAAAAGAAAGAAAAACAAAGTGCAGACAAGAAGTACAGTGAGACTTTGTTTATTGATGAAAAGAGAGATGATCTTCTATTGCTATTTGCTATGTGAGTTTATATAGACATTGCGTGTGTATTTAGGATAATGATATGAGTATATCATGTGATATCTGTTTTCTTATATCATAGATAATATATTGTTAAGTTATTACCCACGCTCTTGTTTGAGTGATTAGTGATGTTGACTAAGGTGTGTGACCTTGTTATCGGTATATTCTTTATTTAATGATAGTGTGAGAAAAAATGTAAAATTGATACTGGTCGCTTATTCAATATGTCTTTGTCTTATTGTCTGTGCGCTCTATTTGAATCTACGATTATGTTGGATACAACAGCTCCAAAAGAAGATGATTACCATCATCTTGAAATACTACTTTGTGCCTCATTGAGTTAGAAAAGAAGTTGTCTTAATGTGGATCAAGTGGTTGGGAGATGTGCTTAAATATCAAATGAAAGATAGAGAGTTAATCTGCACCGCTTATTCTCTTTACTAGTATGTGAATTTTAAATATGATATAACAAGTGTAGTGAATTGTACAATATTAGTTGAAAATTATTAATATTTATTTTATTAACAGAAAATAACAAAGTGTATTCCTACTGCTCCTTGCCAACCCAACCTATGCATGAATGCTGTTCTTAATAGTACAATTGCAGGTGTTGTTGCTCCAATTGATACAACAACTCCAGAAGTAGCAGTTGACACAGCCCCTGGAGTTCAAGTTGCTGTGACCCCAATGGATCATGTCCTTACCTTGTTGGCAGCCAACAATGTGTCGATGCAATCCTTGCAAGAAAATGCAAAAGGAGTGACTGATACAATAACTCATTTGAAGAATGGCCTGGATTTGTCCAATAAGACAAATGAATTTTTGAAGAACTCGGTCCTTCAGCTCATGACTGAAAATGCTGAAATAAAAAAGGCAATGACCAGCCAAAATTCCGTGATGCCTTCTGCTGTACCAGTGGATTCTTCTTCTTTCATGGATGATAATCTTGACCTTGGAGCAAAACATCATCCCAATTTCTGTAAGTAAATTGATAATAATAACATTACCGATTAATATATCTAATACTGTTTTTATAGCAACTTATTAATAGTTATATCAAGAAACCAAACTTTGTTAGCACAGACCCGCTCAAAGTTGCTGAGAATAATAATAGATCAGCATGGTCAATGACTGGCACGTATGGCGATAAGTAGAACAAGACACTTGCACTGGCTCTCTTCAAGTACCTGAGACCTCAAAGATGTTGCACAAATGTGTCAAAGAGTGTCATTATGAATATAAAAAAGAATCACTACCAAAATCAAGTGCAAGTCTTCTGGACCTCAGCAGAGAAGATTATGGCTAGAAATAAAACTGGAAGAAGACATAACAGAAAGAAGACTGTAAGTTTTAAAATAAAGTTAATTTACTATTGATTTAATGTTTTAATACAATATTCTTTGGTAGCTTCTTGACCGTCGTATTATCACATACCAGGCATATGCAGAGGCTATTCATGAGGGCATGAATCGATATGATTGCAGAAATATTCTTTCTATTGACGTGATGTCTGATGGCAAGTCAGATGGAGATAACAAAGTGCGGGCATATTGTCCCAGCTGGAGAACTGATGAGGTAATGTTAAATATCTATTTATGTTTTAAAGAAAATAATAATACTTTATTAATACTATTTATTCTTTAAATCAGCTCCAGAAGTTTATTAGTACTATTGATGAACTTACTGTTATCTGTTTGAAGAAAAATTCAGAAAGCTTGAAAAAGCACATCTCTTATGAGAAAGAAGTAAGCATTCTCGAGAATTTGGCAGTCACTTTACCAGATTGGTGCTTTTCAAAATAAATCATTTTTTTCTTGCCAACTATTTTAGAGTCTTTTTTCTACTTGTTTATGTTTACGGATTAGCATGATGTATACAGATGCATGTATAGCATGCCAAGTACAAACAAAAATTTATAGAAATAATAAAAAATAAATGTGCAGCTATATATATTAGTCTGTATTAATTAATATTTCTTTTTTATATGTGTTTTATTTTTGTATTTGAATCTAAATATATATTTTTTGTGGCAAAGGAACTACACACATCTGAACTTTGCCTTCTAGACCAAGGTGCTTGCCTACTGCAACTGGATAGCAGATTCTATGCACTGGGAGAATGCTGTTCATGCTGTCATCTTCGAACCCCACCTCATTCACCTCAACTCCTTCTCCTGCTCTGGGCTGAAGTAAAACTTCCTTGTACCATCGTACATATGCAAATACATGCTGACTCGCATGACCAGCAAACGAGTTTACAGCAGTATTGACAAAGAGGTACTGAATTTGGCCCGCGTATGGCTTGGTACTTCTACCATCACTTGTCTCAAACAAGGCTTGCATGAACGACCCACACTGATTCTTCGTTTTGCTCTTGTAGATTTGCCCAAGAAGATTGATTGATTCAAACTTCTGTATCCGATTGTTAACAAAATTATCGGAATGACCAGCCTGACGATAATGAACAAGAGTTTGATCATCGTATGTCTTGCGATAGTATTCCAACAAATGCTCATACTCGGATTCATCCATGGAAATCTCCCCCTTTAGAGCTAAAGGAAGTGCAGAAGGGGGCAAAGGCTTGTTTCCCTTGACAATATCAAAGTTGATCTCAGGAGAATCAAGAAAAGCATTGATATCGAATTGGATTGAGGTGGCAGTGGAAGTGGAAGTGGCTATGGAATTGGCAGTGGATGCAGTGAGCTCAAGGATGATCGCCAAATGCTCAGGTCGAATTATTGGCAAAGTTTGGCGAATAAGATCTCCCTAGTATGCTTCTTCAAGATACTTCTTCATATAGGTTCCCTCAAACCCGTCTTTTCTATTTGTTGCATAGTTTTTCAAGATACCATTGCATCTTTCAAAACTAAAAAGCCAATAGCCATAAACCGGGCCAAAGTTCAGTAGAGTCTCTCGCAGATGAAGATGGAGATGCATGTTTAGCAAAAGGAATGGGGCTTTATGCAACTTCTTGCACTCTCTGCAGAAAGTCTCCAAAGATTGATGGGCTTCATCAAGGTGAGCAATGGATATGCTTGGCATTGAGAGGTACTGGCATGCATTGACAAACGTTGTCCAGTTACTGAGATGAGCTTCAGGTAGACGACCACGCAGGAGAACAGGAGAGTACACCAAGCACCAAGACTTCCACTCGTTGGCCTTCATGAATGGGAAGCCACACCCGATCTTTGTCTCTAATGGCGTGTAGTCCTCTGACAGTACAAGCTTGTCAGCATCCAACTGCATTTCGGCCAAGTGTGCATCTGTGATGAGACCTGAAGTTCTCCATTTCTCCATTATCCTCTTTGCTGTTCCGAGGTACAGGTTGTGCATTGGGCTGATGACAGTGCACTCCACAAGGTTAAAGTAAACCAGGTCATGCAATTCTGACCATCGAACATCATTTTTCCTCTCCAATCTCTTTCTCTGTGCATCACTGCTAGCCATTCTCCACAACTCGGTATCACGACAGTTTTTGGCATCAGTGCAAGGCACCCACTCAGAAAACATGAACCCAGAGTAGTCCACAGCATTGGAGTCTGGAAGGTGAGGGAACTGTTGGTTGCACTTATTACATGCACATGTGCTTGAATGAGAGGTGAACCCACAAGTCTTACGGGCAGCAGAAATGTTGCAGGCAACAAGAAGATGGGCAGCATGGACAAGAGCACCAGATGGGCACTGTATGGTAGGCATCACCACACCGCCATACAACTGGTTGAGTTCTGTGACAAGGGGACGGAGGTAGTGATTGATCTCACTTGTCTTTGCTTCCTTGGGCCCTGGCATGAGACCAACGAGAACAACATTCTTGTTCTTGTACTGTTCCAATCTTGGCAAGTTGTTGATGCAAAGGTATATTGCACCACAGGAGTAAGTGACCTCATCAAAAGGTTGAAACCAATCGATGTTCATGGTAAGCATTATGGAGTGCTCATGATTCACAAATGGTAAACCATTGCTATCCTTCAGACTGTTCCACTTCATACCGTTGTAAATGTCAAACATCATGCCTGGAACTTGCACTCTGATTCTCCAATAGTTGATGGTGTCTTCGAATCCAGGGCGGCAAAAAAGGATAGAAAATGTTTTGATTATGGAGTTATACATGTAGATCTTTTTGGGGATAGTCAAGGCTCTTGATGTTGCAAAGAAAAGAGCGTTTCCACATTCTCTACCAGAGAGTCTCTCAAAATTACAGCACTCTGGAACAACATCAGACTCTTTGTATACTTTGTTACAATTGCCACGTGCAACAAACTACTGGACACCTCAAGTCATGTCACTGAGACCAGTCATAGAGTTGACACTGTTTATACTGAGGGGAAGACGGAAAGACTGTCCAAAGTGTGCCAATACTTCGTTAAGAAACTTCAACAGAACAGCACCACCAGAATTGACAACATATTTGGATATGAAGAAGGCAGCAAAAGAAGCAATGAAAGCATGAGTAGGATTGACTGGCATATTGGATAGAGAAAATTGCTCTATTTGAAAAAAAAATCAATACTTGTTGACTTTATTAATTTATATGTGCTTTTTGTATTAACCTCTAACATTATCAGATTCATTGTCAGAAATATCTAAAATGGTTGCTTCAATGACACCCTCATCTTTGCTTTCAGAATCAAACAAGGAATCAATATCAAAAGAGGTAAGTCTTCAGCTGTTTTGTTAGGTAAAAAAGAATTAAATTATTAGATATTATAAATGATTATAAAACTTTAATAAAAATATTATGCATACCTTCAACTTGATCTTTGGCATCAACATTGTCTTCAAAGTCAATCTCCATGTCATTGTCATTCAACATTACTTCTATAACTAAGGCTATATTATATGAAAATAAATATTTAATTAAAATTGTCTCAATAATAATTTTCTTAAATTTGAACTTACAAGAAGATTCTAACTGATATTGTCTCATAATATCCTGTTGTGCATGTCTTCTGAGTGTTTGGGTAGATACCAAAACAAATCTCATGCTATTGGAAGAGTATTTAGAGCACTTGCATTCTGAATTGTTGTTGTTATTTGACATATTGTGTGTGTATGTTTTATTTTTTAAGTCTTTAGAATTGACAAGAATAGAAAATTATTTAGAAACACAATTTAATATATATCTTTCCAAATTACATCAGCTTCCAAAATGACATAGTTTATTCTGGTTGTTAAAATGGGTAGTTCTCTAAACAGTAATTGATTGCCTCATTCTAAAATACAATAATACACACTTTTGTTAAAACATGTCATCATGTACATTTTATTAGCTGTAGAGCATATACAACAAAAATATTTGTAGTAATATCACGACTATTAATCTCATCGTACTTATAAATAAATATTACAACAATAAAAAGCTTTATTATCTCACTCACAAGATATCATTTGGTTTAAGTTCCCTACAACTATTGACTCTGCGACATGGCTACAAGTCCCAAAAAGAAATCTTGCAGACATTTTTTACAAAAAAGAGTAAACTTGTTTTTTTATCCAATAAAACAGACCGAGTATTATCATTGCCGTCGAAAATAAAAAAGACCAAAGTGATGGAAATTTAAGCTACCGCTCCACAAATAATAGTACCCTACGCCATAGATGAAATTACCCTATTTTTCCAGTGTAACCGGGACGACACGTCACAACAAACCGCCAGACAAACCCACCGAGCAGACTGACCATCCAGTACTGGACACAACGACATGGTTAAAAGCTAGAATGGCTTACAACACATGTGACACAATATACGTCTTCGATAGTATAGTGGTGAGTATCCCCGCCTGTCACGCGGGAGACCCGGGTTCAATTCCCGGTCGGAGAGTTTTTAGCAACTTTTTGTCGGACATTATTTTAATGAACTGTGTCGTTCCCGATCTGGGTTGGTCTTCCTTTTACTATAACAAAGTCAAAAGGTCAAACCCACTGGGGATCAAGGAGTATACGTAAAATCAAAGAGAGGATAAAAGATACTTTTTATTGATATGAATTGAATTGTCTTATATAGTTTTCTAAACTAATACTGCGCATTATCCGCAGTAGTTATTATTTATATTTAATTAAAGAAATAGTCATTATACTGCGGTTAATGCTCAGGAAGATATTACTGCGCATAAAGAAGTACTGCGGTTAACTATCTTCAGATTTTACGGATTCATCAAAATAATGTCCGACATCACCCCCTCCCAAAACTGTTGATAGTCCTCGATCAACCCCAGAAGAATCCACAAGGGAAAACGGTAGGGCAGAAGAAGAGTCCAAGGCTAAATCGCGGCGCATTTGGGCACGGGCAGGGGTTGGGTGATACCAGGTATGGTCAAAATCATCGGATTTTGCAATTTTTAAACGATCGGCGTGAACCCAGGAAGTATAAGGGACACCTTCCATAGTTGTGAGCTTGTATATATTTTTATCTACATTCTTGTCTATAACTATGTATGGTCCCATCCAGTTATATTCTAAGCCAAATTTGTTTTCATGTCGGAGCAATAAATGTTCACCGATTGCAAATTGGTGCGGTTTCATAATAGAATCCCATCGTTCCTTGTCTTGTTGGCTATTGGTGGCTACTCGAGCATCAGCATTAATGCGGGCTTGTTGCAGATTGCGGAGAAAAGGGATAGCACCATCAGAGACAAGAGAAGGATCATCAGGAATAGCGGTATCCATGAATGGGCGTAGAGGATCACCCGGAATACGAGGTTCACGGCCATAGGTCAGGAAGAACGGACTGAAACCAGTTGTTCGGTGTTTCCTAATTCGGCAGGCCCAGAGTGCAGTTTCCAAATATTCGTCCCAGCGATGAATAGCACCATGTACATATTTTCGTAGCATCTGTTTTAAAATACCATTTAAACGTTCACATTTTCCGTTGGTTCGAGGGTGAAATGCTGATGTTAACTTGTGGTGTAATTTAATCTTTTTAATGTAAAAGCTGAGGATGTGTGACATGAAATTGGCGCCGCGGTCAGTGAGGATCTCGTTGGGACAACCAAAACGCATTACAATTTCTTCATACAGGAAATTGGCTATTGCTTCACCAGTAGCAGCAGGTACAGCACGTGCTATTGGCCAATTGGTGGCGTAATCTACTGCAACGAGAATCCATCGGTTACCATTTACAGTTGTTGGGAGCTCTCCAATGAAATCTAGATGCCAGCGGGAAAATGGAGGGGGAATATCTAGGGGTTCCATGGGTGCATGGTGGATATTTCGCTTGGCATTGGACGCTAATTGACACTGGGGGCATTTTGCAAGCCATTCTTGGATCTGTGTTCGCATTCCTGGCCACCACCAACGTTTCTTCATCAAGTCATAAACTGTTGTCTCACCAGCATGTCCAAACCCATTGTGGAAATTGTTTACCAGATCGGCACGCTTGGTAAACAGAGCAAAACGGATTTCTTGAAATGTGTCACCAATCTTAACCAAGTGGAAAACCTTCTGATCATGAACCACGAATTTCTTGCGTTGTCTGTGTAGCAACTCTTTTATGTCATCTGGCCACTCATCTTCCGTGCGAGCATAGTATTTGGGCCAATCTGAAGTCTGTGATTCGGGCATGGTGTACAGATACTCTGGCTCCATAGACTCAATTGTAGATGCATCAAATTCAGGACCGTCAATTCGAGAAAGTACATCCGGGACACTGTTGTCTTTGCCAGGTTTGTATTGAATAATGGGGTCATACAACTCGAATTCGGAAATCCATCTTATTAATCGAGGGGTTGGTTTAACTTGGCTACGGAAGTACTTGAGGGGCAGGTGGTCAGTAAAAACAGTAAATGGTTTCCCTTCAATCATACAGCGCCAGGTACGTAGTGCGTGCAGTATTCCTAAAAGTTCACGTTCTTGGGCTGGGTAGGAACGTTCAGCACTGGAAAGTTTCTTGGATTCAAATGCCAGTGGTTTCCAGACTCCTTCTTCATCTTCTTGCATCAATACAGCACCGACACCAAAATCGGAAGCATCTGTCTCAATTCGGAAAGGTTTGTCCATATCTGGTGCAAGTAGTACAGGTGCAGTGCTGAGTTTTTCCTTAAGGATGTCGAAGCTGTCTTGGCAAGTGTCAGTCCATACAATTGGTCGTCGTTTAGGTCCTGTTCCTTTGGTAAGATCAGTTAATGGAGCAGCGATTCCAGCAAAATCTGGGATAAAACGGCAATAATGCTGTGCCAAACCAATAAATTGGCGCACTTCTTGAACATTAGAGGGTGGAACCCATTCTTGTATGGTCTTGACTTTATCTGGAGACGGGAGGATACCTTGAGCAGACACATTGAAACCAAGAAATGTCAGTTCCTTTTTGTTAAATTCACATTTTTTAAAGTTGGAAATCAGCTTGGCTTCGCGGAGACGGTTCAAGACATGTCGTACATGTTCTTCGTGTTCTGCTGAGGTTTTACTGAATATGAGAATATCTTCCAAGTAGACCAAAGCGAAGTTGTCTAAACATTCTCCCAGAACTTTGTTCATCAAATGTTGGAAAGTTGGCGGGGCGTTGGTAAGACCAAAAGGAAGGACCAGGAACTCGTATTGACCATAGCGGGTGTTAAACGCTGTTTTTGGCACATCTGAATCTTGAATGCGTACTTGATGGTAGCCACTCTTGAGATCTAGGCTGGTGAAATGGTTGGCTCCACGCAATCGTTCTAGGCATTCGTCAATTCTTGGTAAAGGATGGTTATTGCGGATTGTGACTTTGTTGAGAGCACGATAGTCTACACACATGCGCATTTCGCCATTCTTTTTCTTTACAAATAATATAGGAGCACCCCATGGAGATGAGCTAGGGCGAATGAGACCAAGGTCAAGGAGTTCTTTGAGTTGCTTTTTGAGTTCGTCAAGTTCTCGGGGGCTCATCTTAAAAGGCGGTTTGTTTACAGGGTGTGCATCTTCAGTGTTTATTACATGTTGTACATCTCAACTCGGTGGTAACCCTGGCAAACCGTCTTGGAACACATTGTCAAACTCTTTCACTAGTTTCATCCATTGTTCATTATTGGTTACTTCTTTCTCAGTCTTGATGTGCAGCAAAAAACACTCTACCTCCTCCCTCCGAGAGAGTTTCTGGACTTGCTTTGCAGAAATGAGGTAATTAAGTTGAGGTTTCATGGGGCGGTTGCCATGGGGACGCAGGACAAACTCTTGGCCATCACAATATAAAGACCAGTTATCTCGATGCCAATCAGGAACAGGTTTAGCAGTCTGTAACCATGTGCGACCGAGAATCAAATCGAATTTAGTGGGGAAGATAAAAGCATCAACACTATCAGTATAACCATTAAGAGAAAGTGTAAGTGTGGCTTTCTGGTTAATTTTGATGCTATGCCCTCCAGCGGTTTCAACTGATCGCCCAGGAATATTCGAGACTTTTGTGGCAAGGTGTTTGATCTGGGGTGACACATAGTTTGCACTGGCTCCACTGTCGATGAGAATCAAGATTTGTTGTCCGTGAAGTGTTGCCGCATATAATGGTAAATCTGTGTCCACAGCAGAGTGAAGGTCTTCCAAAAAATGTTGATCGGTGGTGAGACAAGGGTCACAATTTTCTTCGGAAATGGCTTTTTTCTCTTCATTGGTAACAATTT